>NC_056728.1:255318706-255671206 GCF_019279795.1 Protopterus annectens
ACACCCTTACTTAAATAGACACTAACTCTACAGATGCACAACTACAGTCAAAAGGAAATATTTATTCTACTTGAATAAGTCACTGAAATGGCAATCAACTATTTTTCATCTTGATGTAAAAAACAGCACATGACACCTGATTAAATGCCATGTCAACACAACAAAAGGCACCACTCCCTCATATACACAAACACACACACACACACACACACATATACAGGACTGTATATGACTATATATATATATATATATATATATATATATATATATATATATAGATCTACTTCATATGTTCGACACCTCACAATGCCGAAATTCATATGGCAGAGACCGTATGATCGACAATTGAAATGTCGAACATATGAAAACCATAACAATAAAACAACAAACTCTTACCTAAACACAGCTAGCGGGGGGGGCAAGCCCCACACCCCCTGTAATTTAAATATACCAACTCCGAGGAATGGTAATCTTTCCATTCCGTGCTTTACAGAGATGCCGGTTCCACATTGTCAGCATTTCAAATGTCAATCATATGGTTTCGACCATATGAATTTCGGCATTTTGAAGTGTCGACAATGTGAAGGTATATATATAAAGAAAATATCATCAAAATAGTTGAAGGTAAGTAAGGTATATGCTTGGTAATCAAACCTATGAATTTGGGATCACAAATAGAATGCAAAGATTTCATGCTCAGAAAAAAAAACATGCCACCAAAATTCTGTAATAAAGCCCAATAGCCTGAACATGCTATATACATAATAAAATGAGTTGTAGAACTGTAAAAAGAAAGTCAATAATATGCAGGGCAAATGAAAAAGCATGTGCATGGAGAATAGTGGATCTGATATCATTTTTGCAGACAAGCCTTGAGTTGTGCCAGTGTGATGTGTGGACCTTAAGTAATAAGATTTCAGTTTTAAGGAACAAAACATGACCACAACTGTTGCATATAAGATGGGAAGAAATGTTTTGACAGGACATAAAATGCAGTCCATGCTGGCTAGGAACATAGTCTGCAGCATAAGGCTGACATACCAAACAGTGTAGGGCCTCAAACAGATATCCTATGCTGACAGTCTCAAAAAAATCCAGCTATACTTCATCGCCGCCTCACAGTAAGACGTCCTGTTCGATTCTCAGCTACAGCGTCTTCTGTGTGGAGACATGCGTGAATGGCCGTACCTTCATTGAAGGTTGTGCATCAGGGCTGACAACTCACCACGTAAAAATCTACTGCCAATCATTAGCAAACCGAAGTTCCGCTGTGGCGACCCCTAAACGGGAGAAGTCAAAGGACACAACAACTCCGTCGCATATCTCCTACCCCGAGGTGATCTCTGCCTAACATACAAAGCTATGTCAACCCCAGAGCTGTTGGACATGCTCTACCTAAAGAAATCCCAATCCCTTCAAGCTACACACTCTAGGGACCTTAACCTCGTCACCACAATAAACAGAACATGCTGGAGGGATAGATTCCTGTCCCAGAGACTTCCCATATTCTGGAGCAAGCTACCCATCTATATCAAACAAAGCTCCTTATTAGTACTCTTCAAGAAAAATCTTGATGAGTGGACTCTGATGAAGCCTGTGAATTAAAGGTGAAAGCGCTTAGTCTACCATTGTGTCTGAATAAAGCAGTGTTTTTCGTGGTGCATCTTTTTAATTTTTTTGCTTGTTTAAATAGGAAATTTACCCCGGGGATCACTTCTGTGACTCTGCTCGACATGGGCACAGGAAAATAATTTTCTTGGGGGTGAAAGTCAGGGAACCTTCTTGGCTAACTTACTTAGGCCCGAGGGCCAATAGCCTAGTACCTACTATGAACCTATCACCCATGACAGAGCAACCTGTAGTATGTCATTTCATTCTCTGTTGGTGCACACCCCCTTATCCTACAACAGGTACTGTTCCACACCCTCATTCTCAGTCAGTCATTCTCAGTCAGTGCACACCCCTTTATCCTACTGCAGGTGCTGCTGCACACCCACATTGTCAATCAGGGGACACTCCCTTATCCTACTGCATGTGCTGCTGCATACCCTCATTCTCAGTTTGTGCACATCCCCTTATCCTACTGCAGGTGTTGCTCCATACCCTCATTCTCAGTCAGCGAACACCCCTTATCCTATTGCAGGTGCTGCTGCACAACCTCGTTCTCAGTCAGGGGATACTCCTTATCCTACTGCATGTACTGCAGCATACCCTCATTCTCAGTCAGGGCACACCCCTTATCCTACTGCAGGTGCTGGTGCACACCCTCATTCCCAGTCAGGGGTCACCCCTTTATCCTACTGCAGGCACTGCTGCAAACCCTTCATTCTCAGTCAGTGCACACCCCCTTATCCTATACAGGTGGTGCTGCACACACTCATTCTCAGTCAGCGGACACCCCCTAAATCCTACTGCAGGTGCTGCTGTACACCCTCATTCTCAGTCGGTCCACACCAGCATATCCTACTGCAGGTGCTGCTGCATACCCTCATTCTCAGTCAGGGGGACACCCTCTTATCCTACTACAAGTCTTACTGCACACCCTCATTCCCAGTCAGGAGACACCCCTTATCCTACTGCAGGTGATGCTGCACACCCTCATTCTCAGTCAGAGGGACACCCTCTTATCCTACTACAAGTCTTACTGCACACCCTCATTCTCAGTCAGGGGACACCCCCTTATCCTACTGCAGGCACTGCTGCAAACCCTTCATTCTCAGTCAGTGCACACCCCCTTATCCTATACAGGTGCTGCTGCACACACTCATTCTCAATCAGGGGACACTCCCTTATCATACTGCAGCTGCTGCTGTACACCCTCATTCTCAGTCAGTTCACATCCGCTTATCCTACTGCACTTGCTGCTGCGTACCCTCATTCTCAGTCAGGGGACAACCCTTATCCTACTGCAGGTGTTGCTGCACACCCTCATTCTCAGTCAGGGGACACCCACACCCTCAGTCTCAGTCAGTGTGCACCCTCTTATCCTACTCCAGGTTCTGCTGCACACCCTCATTCCCATTGCAGGCGCTGCTGCACACCTTCATTCTCACTTGGTGCACACCCCCTTCTCCTACTGCAGGCACTACTGCAAATCCTTCAATCTCAGTCAGTGCACACCCCCTTATCCTATGCAGGTGTTGTTGCACACCCTCATTCTCCGTCGGGGACACCCCCTTATCCTACTGCAGGTGCTGCTATATACCCTCATTCTCAGTCAGTGTGCACCCTCTTATCCTACTCCAGGTCCTGCTGCACACCCTCATTCCCAGTCAGGAGAAACCCCCTTATCCTATTGCAGGCGCTGCTGCACACCTTCATTCTTACTTGGTGCACACCCCCTTCTCCTACTGCGGGCACTACTGCAAACCCTTCATTCTCAGTCAGTGCACACCCCCTTATCCTATGCAGGTGCTGTTGCACACCCACATTCTCAGTCGGGGACACCCCCTTATCCTACTGCAGGTGCTGCTATACACCCTCATCCTCAGTCAGTGCACACCACCTTATCCTACTGCAGGTGCTGCTATGTACCTTCATTTTTAGTCACAGGACACCCCATTATCCTACTGCAGGTGCTGCTGCACACCCTCATTCTTCATCAGGGGACACCCTCTTATCCTACTGCAGGTGCTGCTGTACACCCTCATTCTCAGTCAGGGAGCACTCCTTATCCTACTGCAGGTGCTGCAGCACACCTTCATTCTCAGTCAGGGGACACCCCCTTATCCTACTGCAGGTGCTGCTGCATACCCTCATTCTCAGTCAGTGCACACCCCCTTATCCTAATGCAGGTGCTGCAGCACACCCACATTTTCAATCAGGGGACACTCCCTTATCCTACTGCATGTGCTGCTGCATACCCTCATTCTCAGTTGGTGCACACTCTCTTATCCTATTGCAGGTGTTGCTACATACCCTCATTCTCAGTCAGCGAACACCCCATATCCTACTGCAGGTGCTGCTGCACAACCTTCGTTCTCAGTCAGGTGATACTCCCTTATCCTTCTGCATGTGCTGAAGCATACCCTCATTCTCAGTCAGGACACACCCCATTTTCCTAGTGCACATGCTGCAGCATACCCTCATTCTTAGTCAGTGCACACCCCCTTATACTACTGCAGGTGTTGCTGCGTACCTTCATTCTCAGTCATGGGACACCCCCTTATCCTACTGCAGGTGCTGGTGCACACCCCCTTATCTATGGCAGGTGCTGCTGTACACCCTCATTCTCAGTGAGGGGACACCACCTTATTCTACTGCAGGAGCTGCTGCACACCCAAATTCTCATTCAGGGGACACACCCTTATCCTACTGCAGGTGATGCTGCACACCCTCATTCTCAGTCAGTGAGACAATCTCTTACCTTATTGTAGGTGTTGCTGTACAGCCTCATTCCAGTCAGGGGACACCCTTTATCCTACTGCAGGGGCTGCTGCTCACCTTCATTGTCACTTGGTGCACACCCCCTTATCCTACTGCAGGCTCTACTGCAAACCCTTCATTCTCAGTCAGTGCACACCCTTTATCCTATGCAGGTGCTGTTGCACACCCTCATTCTCAGTCAGGGGACACCCCTTATCCTACTGCAGGTGCTGCTGCACACCATCATTCGCAGTCAGGGGACACCCTTTTATCCTACTGCAGTTGCTGCTGAACACCCACATTCTCAGTCAGTGTGAACCCTCTTATCCTACTCCAGGTCCTGCTGCACACCCTCATTCCCAGTCAAGGGACACCCCCTTATCCTATTGCAGGTGCTGCTGCACACCTTCATTCTCACTTGATGCACACACCCTTATCCTACTGCAGGCACTACTGCAAACCCTTCATTCTCAGTCAGTGCACAACCCTTATCTTATGCAGGTGCTGTTGCACACCCTCATTCTCAGTCCAGGACACCCCCTTATCCTACTGCAAGTGCTGCTAAACACCCTTATCCTGAGTCGGTGCACACCACCTTATCCTACTGCAGGTGATGCTGTGTACTCTCATTCTCAGTCAGGGGACACCCCTTATCCTACTGCAGGTGCTGCTGCACACCCTCATTCTCAATCAGGGGACACCCTCATTCTCAGTCAGGGGATACCACTTATCATACTGCAGGTGCTGCTGCACACCCTCATTCTCAGTCAAGGGACACCCTCTTATCCAACTGCAGGTGCTGCTGTACACCCTCATTCTCAGTCAGGGGGCAACCCTTATCCTACTGCAGGTGCTGCAGCACACCCTCATTCTCAGTCAGGGGACACCCCCTATTCTACTGCAGGTGCTGCTGCATACCCTCATTCTCAGTCAGTGCACACCCCCTTATCCTACTGCAGGTGCTGCTGCATACCCTCATTCTCAGTTTGTGCACACTGCCTTATCTTACTACAGGTGTTGCTGCGTACCCTCATTCTCAGTCAGCGAACACCCCTTATCCTACTGCAGGTGCTGCTGCACAACCTCGTTCTCAGTCAGGGGATACCCCTTATCCTACTGCATGTGCTGCAGCATACACTCATTCTCAGTCAATGTGCAACCCCTCATCCTACTGCAGGTGTTGCTGCATACCCTCATTCTCAGTCAGGGCACACCCCTTATCCTACTGCAGATGCTGGTGCACACCCTCATTTTCAGTCATGGGACACCCCGTATCCTACTGCAGGTACTGGTGCAAACCCTCATTCTCAGGTCGATGTACACCGCTTATCCTATGGCAGGTGCTACTGTACACCCTCATTCTCAGTGAGGGGACACCCCCTTACTCTACTGCAAGAGCTGCTGCACACCCTCATTCTCAGTCAGGGGACACACCCTTATCATACTACAGGTGCTGCTGCATACCCTCATTCTCAGTCAGGGGACACACCCTTATCCTACTGCAGGACCTGCTGCACACCCTCAATTCCAGTCAGGGGTCACTCCCTTATCCTGCTGCAGGCACTGCTGCAAACCCTTCATTCTCAGTCAGTGCAAACCCCATTATCCTATACAGGTGCTTCTGCACATGCTCATTCTCAGTCGGTCCACACCAGCTTATCCTACTGCAGGTGTTGTTGTGTACCCAAATTCTCAGTCGGGGACACCCCTTATCCTACTGCAGGTGATGCTGCACACCCTCATTCTCAGTCAGGGGGACACCCTCTTATCCTAATGCAGGTGGTGCTGCAAACCCTTCATTCTCAGTCAGTGCATACTCCCTTTTCCTATACAGGTGCTGCTGCATTCACTTATTCTCAGTCAGGGGACACCCCCTTATCCTACTGCAGGTGCTGCTGTACACCCTCATTCTCAGTCGGTCCACACCCGCTTATCCTACTGCAGGTGCTGCTGCGTACCCTCATTCTCAGTCAGGGGACACCCCTTATCCTACTGTAGGTGATGCTGCACACCCTCATTCTCAGTCAGGGGAACACCCTCTTATCCTATTGTAGTTGCTGCTGTACATCCTCATTCTCAATCAGGGGAACACCCTCTTATCCTATTGTAGGTGCTGCCGCACACCCTCATTCTCAGTCAGGGGACATCCCTTTATCCTACTGCAGTTACTGCTGCACACCCTCATTCTCAGTCAGTGTGCACCCTCTTATCCTACTCCAGGTCCAGCTGCACACCCTCATTCCCAGTCAGGGGACACCTCCTTATCCTATTGCAGGAGCTGCTGCTCACCTTCATTCTCACTTGATGCACACCCCTTATCCTACTGCAGGCATTACTGCAAACCTTTAATTCTCAGTCAATGCACACCGCTTATCCTGTGCAGGTGCTGCTGCACACCCTCATTCTCAGTTGGGGACACCCCATTATCCTACTGCAGGTGCAGCTATACATCCTCATCCTCAGTCAGTGCACACCACCTTATCCTACTGAAGGTGCTGCTGTGTACCCTCATTCTCAGTCAGGGGACACCACTTATCCTACTGCAGGTGCTGCTGCACACCCTCTTTCTCAGTCAGGGGACATCCCCTTATCCTAATGCAGGTGGTGTTGCGTACCCTCATTCTCAGTCAGGGGACACCCTTTATCCTACTGCAGGAGCTGCTGCACAACCTCATTCTCTGTCAGGGGACACCCCCTTATCCTACTGCAGGTGCTGCTGCATACATTCATTCTCAGTCAGTGGACACCCCTTATCCTACTACAGGAGCTGCTGCACACCCTCATTCTCAGTCTGTGTGCACTTTCTTATCCTACTGCAGGTCCTTCTGCACACCCTCATTCCCAGTCAGGGAACACCCCTTTATCCTAATGTAGGTGGTGCTGCATACCCTCATTCTCAGTCAGGGGCCATCACTTATCCTACTGCAGGAGCTGCTGCACACCCACTTTCTCAGTCAGGGGACACCCTCTTTTCCTACTGCAGATGCTCCTGCACAACCTCATTCTCAGTCAGGGGACACACCCTTATCCTACTGCAGGTGCTGCTGCACAACCTCATTCTAAGTCAGCGCACACCACCTTATCCTACTGCAGATTCTGCTGCACACCCTCATTCCCAGTCTGGGGACACCCCCTTATCCTACTGCAGGCACTGCTGCAAACCCTGCATTCTCAGTCAGTGCACAACCCTTATCTTATGCAGGTGCTGTTGCACACCCTCATTCTCAGTCCAGGACACCCCCTTATCCTACTGCAGGTGCTGCTAAACACCCTTATCCTGAGTCGGTGCACACCACCTTATCCTACTGCAGGTGCTTCTGTGTACTCTCATTCTCAGTCAGGGGACACCCCTTATCCTACTGCAGGTGCTGCTGCACACCCTCATTCTCAATCAGGGGACACCCTCATTCTCAGTCAGGGGATACCACTTACCGTACTGCAGGTGCTGCTGCACACCCTCATTCTCAGTCAAGGGACACCCTCTTATCCAACTGCAGGTGCTGCTGTACACCCTCATTCTCAGTCAGGGGGCAACCCTTATCCTACTGCAGGTGCTGCAGCACACCCTCATTCTCAGTCAGGGGACACCCCCTATTCTACTGCAGGTGCTGCTGCATACCCTCATTCTCAGTCAGCAAACACCCCTTATCCTAATGCAGGTGGTGCTGCAAACCCTTCATTCTCAGTCAGTGCACACTCCCTTTTCCTATACAGGTGCTGCTGCATTCACTTATTCTCAGTCAGGGGACACCCCTTATCCTACTGCAGGTGATGCTGCACACCCTCATTCTCAGTCAGGGGAACACCCTCTTATCCTATTGTAGGTGCTGCTGTACATCCTCATTCTCAATCAGGGGAACACCCTCTTATCCTATTGTAGGTGCTGCCGCACACCCTCATTCTCAGTCAGGGGACACCTCTTTATCCTACTGCAGTTGCTGCTGCACACCCTCATTCTCAGTCAGTGTGCACCCTCTTATCCTACTCCAGGTTCCCCTGCACATCCTCATTCCCAGTCAGGGGACACCTCCTTATCCTACTGCAGGAGCTGCTGCTCACCTTCATTCTCACTTGATGCACACCCCTTATCCTACTGCAGGCATTACTGCAAACCTTTCATTCTCAGTCAATGCACACCGCTTATCCTGTGCAGGTGTTGCTGCACACCCTCATTCTCAGTCGGGGACACCCCATTATTCTACTGCAGGTGCTGCTATACATGCTCATCCTCAGTCAGTGCACACCACCTTATCCTACTGCAGGTGCTGCTGTGTACCCTCATTCTCAGTTAGGGGACATCACTTATCCTACTGCAGGTGCTGCTACACACCCTCATGCTCAGTCAGGGGACACCCTCTTATCTTACTGCAGGTGCTGCTGTACACCCTCATTCTCAGTCAGGGGACACCCCTTATCCTAATGCAGGTGGTGTTGCGTACCCTCATTCTCAGTCAGGGGACACCCTTTATCCTACTGCAGGAGTTGCTGCACACCCACTTTCTCAGTCAGGGGACACCCTCTTATTCTACTGTAGTTGCTGCTGCACAACCTCATTCTCAGTCAGTGTGCACTTTCTTATCCTACTGCAGGTCCTTCTGCACACCCTCATTCCCAGTCAGGGGACACCCCTTTATCCTAATGTAGGTGGTGCTGCGTACCCTCATTCTCAGTCAGGGGCCATCCCTTATCCTACTGCAGGAGCTGCTGCACGACCTCATTCTCTGTCAGGGGACACCCCCTTATCCTACTGCAGGTGCTGCTGCATACATTCATTCTCAGTCAGTGAACACCCTTTATCCTACTACAGGAGCTGCTGCACACCCTCATTCTCAGTCTGTGTGCACTTTCTTATCCTACTGCAGGTCCTTCTGCACACCCTCATTCCCATCAGGGGACACCCTTTTATCCTAATGTAAGTGGTGTTGCATACCCTCAATTTCAGTCAGGGGCCATCCCTTATCCTACTGCAGGAGCTGCTGCACGCTCACTTTCTCAGTCAGGGGACACCCTCTTTTCCTACTGCAGATGCTCCTGCACAACCTCATTCTCAGTCAGGGGACACACCCATATCCTACTGCAGGTGCTGCTGCACAACCTCATTCTCAGTCAGCGCACACCCCCTTATCCTACTGCAGGTGCTGCTGCACACCCTCATTCTCAGTCAGGGGACACCCTCTTATCCTACTGCAGATTCTGCTGCACACCCTCATTCCCAGTCTGGGGACACCCCCTTATCCTATTGCAGGCACTGCTGCAAACCCTGCATTCTCAGTCAGTGCACACACCCTTAAACCTATGCAGGTGCTGCTGCACACCCTCATTCTCCTTATCCTACTGCAGGTGCTGCTATACACCCTCATTCTCAGTCGGTGCACAACGCCTTATCTACTGTAGGTCCTGCTCTGTACCCTCATTCTCAATCAGGGGACACCCCTTGTCATACTGCAGGTGCTGCTGCACACCCTCATTCTCAGTCAGGGGCACCCTCTTATCCTACTGCAGGTGCTGCTGCACAACCTCATTCTCATTCAGGGGACACCCCCTTATCCTACTGCAGTGCTGCTGCATACCCTCATTCTCAGTCAGTGCACACCCCCTTATCCTAATGCAGGTGCTGCCGCATACCCTCATTCTCAGTTAGGGGACACCCCTTATCCTACTGCAGGTGCTGCTGCATACCCTCATTCTCAGTCAGTGCACATAATTATCCTACTGCAGGTGCTGTTGCACACCACATGACATGCAGTGGAAATGCATGGTGAGCAGTACAAAGTACTGTCGGGCACAGCAACAGATTTACATGCTTGGGTATGAGGCTTGCATTCACCAGTCCAAGATAATGATTTCATAGAATATTCAGCTTTTTCTGAGGTATGGTGATCTCAAAGTAAAATGTTGGCAACGTTGTGGATAAAAATGGGAGTAAAATTATACTGACTGCCATAGCAAAATGTGTTGAGTCTTGCCACATATTGGCTAAGCTGAAAACAAATTTCCAGTTAAGTTGCCCAACAGTTTTCTATATTTTGGTCTCCTCATACCCTGGTGTGGAAACGTGAAAACAGTAATTTGTAAAGGTAACACTATAAACTAATTTTTCTGATTCAGCCACATGTGTATCAGTATGAGCCTAAATTGTCATAGTGTCTGTTGGGTAACCTAAGTTACTGCTTATCCCCTTTTATTTTTATGAGCACCCACCCTTCCTAGCCCCACTATACTGCCCTGCTTCAGTTGCTGACATAGTGTAACCTAAGTTACTGCTCCTCCCCTTTTATTTTTGTGATGACCCACCCTCCCCAGCCCCACTACTGCCCTGCTTCAGTTGACCCCACGCTCCCCAGCCCCACTGCTGCCCTGCTTCAGTTGACCCCACCCTCCCCAGCCCTACTACTGCCCTGCTTCAGTTGACCCCACCCTCCCCAGCCCCACTACTGTCCTGCTTCAGTTGCTTCTTACATTGAACCATTATTTGGCTGTAGAACAGTGTTACACATTCCCTTGTGGACTGTAAAGTACTTTATAATACCCTAGTCACTGTGGCTGCATATAATACCATAGTCACTGTGGCTGCATATAATACCTTAGTCATTGTGGCTGCATATAATACCCAAGTCACTGTGGCTGCATATAATACCCAAGTCACTGTGGCTGCATATAATACCCAAGTCACTGTGGCTGCATATAATATCCTAGTCACTGTGGCTGCAACTGCAGATGCAAACAAATTCCACCCAGTGCTGAAACCAGGCATTGTGAAAAACACTTCAGGGACTTTGGACATCACTGGGAGGGCGTGTAGACTGATTCCTGTTTTACCATGATTTGCACATTATATAGTTCCAGGTAACAGGTATTATGTGTGCGTACACATGTGCAGTTGACTTATACATGTAAGGTTATTTTCAGTTATTTTTACCCTTCATGAATCTTTTTGTGTTGACTATATTATTTTTGTCTTATACATGATGTGGCAGGAAAGGTCGTTAAACCAGTCTACATACCTGGTTAGCAAAAAAAAAAAAGCAAATGATATCTCTAGGCAGTGCATTAAAAAAAACTACAGTGTTTGTTTATAAACCAATTTCAGGCTTTCACAATGTAACTCTTCTCTTCCAGTACAGAATTATTTTTTTTCTCATCTACCTTTTATCTTCATACATTGTTGCTTTTTTTTTGGTCCTGGCATCAAAACATGACACGGTATTCATTCATGAAGTGCATAGATCAACCTACTTCAATAATTAAATTAATTTAAGTGGAGGGGTGCTTCATAACAGTGTCCCGCTTCTATACAACTGTATAAAAACCAAATGAAAGATCAAGTTTTTGGTAAAAAGCATGAAAAATCATCAGAATTATGCAACAGCCTTGTAAATGAGCATACAACAACTATGAAAAATATAACAAGAACTTGGAACAAAATCAAACCCAAATCCATCCAACTACAACCCTTTGTTCTCATTTTTTGCACATGGGGTCAGGGCGTCACTCATACCTCTCAACATCTTAGTGAAGACATCTGGACAAAACCATAAATAATGGGGGGACAAATCCCAAAAATAGGGACAATTTTTAAATATTTTTCTCTCAAAGAAAGTTGATAGAATAACAGGTTTTGTGTTAGCATCAATTTTCTGAAGGGTATGAAGTCTGAAACTCAAACGTCTGTCATTATTTTCTGGCTTCATTCTTTAATGACAGGCTGATTTACTAGAAAACCGCAATTTTATGACAAATGGGACAAAAATATGAGGCAAAAATCTGTACAGTTGAGAAGTATGTGAACAGTGACAATCACCTAGCGCAAATGTTTACATAGTTGGGTGGCTAGCCCTGCCATTATAAAATCAAAGCTAAATGCTGTTTTCTAATTCTAAATTAAATACATTTTGTACCATAGCATAGAGAAAGTTGACCAGATAGCAGTTTTCTGTTTTCAGATGCAGTGCTTGAACTGTGCATCACTGCCACCTGCTGGACAGTATTTGCATATTCACCTTCTTTTACAAACACTGAACTTGACAGAGCTACATATAAACTGTCAACATCCTCAGTACAGCATGAAAGAATGAGACTATTAGTTATACATTCTTTCTGTGAGCCCAGGTAGAACTTTGTTGTGCAGTTTGAAATTTCCATAGCAGTTATATTTTCAGTGATAACTCTATGTTGGTCCTCCAGACACACTGCAAATGGTAGGTAGTCTTATCATCACAATTAAAAAACACAGTAAAAAGTGTAACCTGTTACACTGACTTGCACAGCTGGTGGCAAAGTCAGGAAGCAAATAGTTTTGGGACTCCACACAGTCAGACACATGCATGCAAGTGCACAAGCACACACTTCAATATGTTTATGTATCTATTTATTTATTTTATTTGTTTTCCAGGGTAGATCACTACTCTCCATGGACCTTTTTCATGCTAAGCCCAAGAGTGGTGTCTAGTTAAGTGACATGTTCAGAGTTACACAGTCAAACGATGGAGGCTAAGGGAAATATGCAGAAATAAAAATGTGTTCAATTTGGGGCGGTAGAAGCACAGAAAATCATTGCAACAATATGTTATCTACAAAATGCAGTTAGGAACAAATTCAAGTAATATAGCACCAGCCCTGCCTTTGCAATTTGAGATATCTTGCCTTCTCTGAAATAAGCTTTCCATGGTATTCAAGTGCAACCTAGACCAGTGAATAGAAAATTGGAAATTCACCCCTAGTATGGCATGTATATCTCTAATGAGCAGAGGTAGCCATTAAATCATCCCTTAACTAACATACACCCTTTAAAATAATCTGTAAGGCACAATAACTTCTGGGATACACTATCCTTATATTCGACTATGAACCTATTACATGGTTGAGATTTTTGCCAGCAATATTGATTCTAGCATCTGATTAATATAATGCATCATTTTAATGATATAGTTATATAAATTAAATAAATAGGCTGAGAATATATAGCCATAAACTAACATGAAGTAAACATGGCATGAATCAAAGTGGTAAAATACAACAGATGCTTCATCATTCCCTTTGGCAAAAAAATGTCCCTTCACACTATCAAATCAACAACAATACCCAACGTACCCAAGAAGTGGTAAGGGATCTGGGATCACAAGTTGACTGCAACCTTAACTTTGACCACCATGTGTCTACTGTAGTAAGGAAGGTTTTCTATGTAGCACACTTGATAAGTAAAGGCATCACCTTGAGAGGAAAGGAGGTTATAACCCCTCTATACTCATCACTAATCAGGCCCATAATTGAGTATAACACCCCATTCAGCATGTACCGTACAAAGTGCCTGCAGCAATTGAAAAGACCTCTGAGTTTTCTAACAAAGAAGATCAAAGGACTCCAGCATGTGCCTTACACAAACTGACTAAAGTTCCTGTCACTATACTCTGTATCATATAGACTTCTTAGGGGAGACGTATGCTTGCTTACAGGGCAATGTCAGACCCAAACCTAACGAACTTGCTGCACATGCATAAATCAAATGAGACTAGAGCTACCTGCTCCAGGGACCTAAATATGGCCTGTGACTTACATAGGACATGGTGGAGGGAGAGATTTGTCTCCAAGTGACTGCCACATCTTTGGAACAGCCTACCACTTCATGTGAAATAGAGCACCTCTATGACACTGTTCAAAAGGAACCTGGACGAGTGGATGGAGCACTATAAATTTTTACTGGGGTAGTGCCTGCAATGCTCCTGAACATGGGCAGTCATTCAGTGGCAGCTGGTGACTTCAAATTAAAGGGGGGCTGCAAGCGGCAGCTGAATGGGCAGGGCCAATGGGAAGGGGTGTGGCCAATTAGAAACTTAAAAAGATAACAGAATAGCAATAGGTCTTACATTAGTATGAATTTTCTGAAGGGTATGAAATCTGAAACACAAATGTCTGCCATTATTTTCTAACTTCAATAGCTGCAGTGGTGGTGCTGCAGTAGCGTTGTCGCCTCACAGTAAGACGTTTTCCGGTTCGATTCTCAGCTAGAGCGTTCTGCATGGAGACATACGTGAATGGGCGTACCTTCGTTGAAGGTTGTGCATCAGGCCTGGCAAGCCGGTATGTAAAAATCAACTGCCAATCATTAGCGGACCGGAGTTCCGCTGTGGCGACCCATAACCGGGAAAAGCCGAAAGACACAAACAAACATTTTCTAACTTCAATCTTTAATGATTTGCCACTAATTTGCCAGAAAACCATAATTTAATGAAAAACAGACCAAAAATGTGATGCAAAAATATAAAATTGACACACAATACAGCTGGGAACCTGTCAAAGAAAGGACACCTTTTTAATATTAGTACTGTTAACTTGAGCAGCTGACAAAATAAGAGCATCTACATGCATTTCTGAAATAAAAGCAAACTATAACTCTGATCATTACAGTTATTTATAATTGTAAACCCTCCATGTTTTCTTCCAAAATTGCCATTTTGTGGAGGGATTATTAGGGGGAGAGCAACATTTTGAGCCAGATTTGGGGACGGTTGAGAGGTTTGGATATTCCTAATTCTATAAACCGATTTATTTGCACATACCTCTCAACTTCTTAATGCAGGAAATCAGGACGAGGCCAAATATATTGGGGGAACATACAAACAGTACTAAAAATTGCTCTTGTATAAACTTAGGACAGTTAATAGAATAACAAGTCTTGCTTTAGCATGCATTTTTCTGAAGGTTATGACATCTGAAACTCAATGTCTGTCATTATTTAGTGACTTAATTCCTAAATGATTTGCAGAAAAACACAAATTTTATAAGGAACAAACCAAAAATAAGAAACAAAAATCTATTCATTCTGCAAAAATCTGGACAACTGAGAGGTATAGTTCAGCCGGGGCTGTCTGAGTTTGCTGCCCTTCCCCCCTCACAAACTCATGGTCGAATGGAGCTTCCCCCCTGCAGCCATTCCAATGTCCCATTCATAGGTTCATAGGTAGGTACTAGGCTATCTGCCCAAGGGCATTTATAAGCCTAGCCAGAGTGTGTCGGCTTTTGCCACCCCATTGATTAATTAACTGATCCTCTGTCAAGCAGAGCCAATGAAGTGATCCCAGGGGTGTATTTTCTGTTACCCATCCACTCGTCAAGGTTTCTCTTGAAGAGTGTTAGTGAGGGGCTCTGCCTGATGTAATTTGGAATTTTGTTCCAAAGCTTGGGGAGTCTCTGTGACAGGAATCTATCCCTCCAGCATGTTCTATTTGTTGTTGTGGTGAGGTTTAGCTCACTAGAGCGCGTGGCTCGCAGTGACTTGGATTTCTTTAGGTGGAGCATGTCCATCAATTCTGAGTTGGACCTTGGTTCCTTGGTTATTTCACCCCATTTACCATAAACACTGGAATGTACATACTGCTTTACTTCTGTGATGATTTGGATTTCATTTGAAAGTTTTATTTTGCATTTTACAGCACAAACCCTAATAGATATCTGCTAAACAAAGCACTGCAGTCTCACAATGAAAATAGACTTAGCATTAAAACTTCTCTGCCCTTGAATCTCACATTCATTGAAACAGCATTGAAATCCACTTTCAAAGAAAATACATTTTGCAAGTGGCAGATAAAGATTAACTTTGGGCTGTTTTCAAATCATTGGCCCCTTGAACACGAAACATACACATGCTCTTTGATACACCTTCCTGATTGTATTAAATTATATTCCTTGTACAATACAGTACAGTTGTTAGATGGCATTTTAAATTTATTGTTTTGAACATTTTTCCAGTAAACAATGAAACAAAATGCATGCACCAATAATGACAAAACTGCCCAATTCTGAACATTTCCATCATAAAAGTCTACTCAAACTTCTACAGTCCACCAGTATCAGTAAATATGCACAATCTCTGAAGAAGTAAAATCCATCTATATAATTCCACATTAAAGAAATCTGTACCTAATGAAGAGGTTGCTGCTAGCAAACAAGTTTATATGTCATTGTTTCTTCTACAAATAAAGTGCCTGTTGCCCTTGAGGAATAAATTGCCTATATTGCATTAAAAAAATGATAAGCTAGTAATATCGCAATAGGGAATGGATGGCAAACTGATAACAGGTTCATAGTTACTAGGTATCTTTGCCAAAAAGGACTGCAGCATCCACACCCTTTGCAAGGCAGTACAGCATCAGCAATGCATCTACCTACTGTGGGAGTAAAACCCACACCCTTCTGCATCAAAAGCAAATACACTACCTGTTGTGCTATTAACAATGCAAGCTGACTCAGCATAAGCAGCACTAAACTTTTGTTCCCCTGCAGCTCTCAGCTCCTTGTAAAATCTACTTGACACTCAGCTGTATCGCTGAACTTTGCAGCACAAGAAATTTGGAAAAAGCCAAAATTTATTGGTGGGGGACAAAAGCCCAAAAACCAGGGACACATTTTAAACATTGCTTGTATAATGTTGGAAAATTGCTAGAACAAAATGCTGTGTTGCCACCATACATTTCACTTTCAAGTCTTGAACCCAGAGGACCCTGTGCAAAACAGTCAGATCAACATACCTCTATGCCAAATCAGCTCTTTTGTGAAAGAGAGGAAGACTGAAACTTAAATAGCTACCATTTAGTGAATTCAGTTCTCACCATAGCTCTCAACCTCATAGCAAAAAAAACACGTGTACAAAGCCAGTAATGGAGGAACACAGCCCCCAAACATATTCAGTGAATTCACTTCTCACCATAGCTCTCAACCTTAGCACAAAAAAACCTGGACAAAGCCAATAATGGGGGAATACAGTCCCAACAATAGGGACAAATTTCAAATATCCATCTTATAAACTTGGAAAATTGCTGGAATAAAAGGTTTTGTGTTACCATGTACTGCCTGAAGAATATGAAGTCTGAAATTCAAATGCCTGTTATTTTTATTTAACATTTGTTAATCAGGAAAGTCTGACTTGGAACAAAAGCCAATTTTCAGCAGAGCAGGGACAAACACTCCAGACACATGTCTTTGTAAGATGGGAGGATATGCAGACTCCACACAGAAGGCACCAGAGCCAAGAATCAAACCAGAGAACCTGTAGCTGTTAGGCAACAATGCTACCAGTGCACCACTGCACAACCTGACTTTGTAAGTTAAAACAAACATACAGAAACCACAGATTTTATGAGGAACAGAACAAATATGAGGCAAAAATCTGCAAACCACACACACACACACACACACACACACACACACACACACACACACACACACACACACACACACACACACACATACACACACACACACACACTCCTGAATCAACCTTACCTGACTTAAATAATCACAGCCCTGGATTCACACACCTTAATCCAGTTGCAGCTGCAGAATCAATGGCTGATTTCCTTCTTCTTAGCCCACACACTCCTGAATCAACCTTACCCGACTTAAATAATCACAGCCCTGGATTCACGCACCTTAATCCAGTTGCAGCTGCAGAATCAACGGCTGATTTCCTTCTCCTTAGCCCGCCCCATGCAAACTAACGGCTGGCTTCCTGGCTCTGCGAGAGTAGGATGCAGTACGGTGTCCTTCCATTTTGTGCAGCCGTCACCACACAGACTTCTGGGCTGCAGGGCAGAAATGCCTTTCTCCCCTATCCTTACTGCCTAACATAGCAGTCTGGAGTTCTACTCCAAGCATGCATGGGTGGAGTTCCGGGACTCTCAATTTTTTTTATTTCATTTTATTATTTCTTTTCTTCTTTCCATTTACAGGTGTGGGGGGGGGGGCTGCAGTCCTATAGCATGAGCCGGCCCTGCAGTCATTACTAAATGCAATCCTGGGTATTGACTAGTGTATCTGTGGTATTACATTGGGATGAAATGGCTAAGCTTGAAATGACCTCTGGGTCGATAACCTAGTAAATTCCTATGATCCTATGAAATAGTTCTTTGATCTCCATCAGCTTTGTATCACCTCAGCTTAATAGGTCCAAAAAGTATTTGTTCTTGATCACAAGTTTTAAAAAAAAAATACTATTATAAGGTGTAAAGTGGAACTTGTGTTACTTGGAGTATTTATATAGATTAAGCCTGAATCATTAGTTTGCTAAGCTACATTCAAATGTATCATTTTTTAAAAATGCAGAATTATTCTAGATACTACTGTCTTGACCATATACCAAATCCACAATTCAGAAGGATAAGAGTATATGTATTTTGCCTAGCCCTCATCTCACTGGCCCATAATTTTATAACAAATAAAGGCTGACTTTTTTGTAGAGTAAAAATCTGTTCCTAAAATTGCAGATGTTGAAATTTCATTGATGCAGTTTTGTATACGTTGTCTGAAGCTCAGACATCAGTATCATCAATTCTAAAATTCAGTTCCTCCATGCTCACCTTTAACTTATTAAACTTTTAGAGAGGTAACTCAGTTTTCTACATTTCATTAAATAAAAGCTAAACCTTATTCACACTAATATGAAATCCCGCATCATTATCTTCCTCATTCTGGATATTGTGCCATTTAGCTTTGTTGATACAGACCTTAGATTAAGAGGGATACATCAGTATTGCTCAAATCTTCCATATTTGGACCAGGAATGTCCTTAAAGGAAATAGCATTACTTCCTCCAGGTAATACTGATGCTTCAGGAAAACTTTTTTCTTTCTGCAGAATACCTACTATCTCAGCACTGCTTTTTGATGACATGCCTATACTCGGTGAGGTTAGTTTTGCCAGGCAGCTTTTGTTTAATTTTCTGTGAACACAGATTTTGTGGAGCAATCTGACAGTGTACTCAGCAGGTCTTTTTCAGTTTTTCTCACAGTATGTCAGCACAGTCAGTATATTTAAGTTGCGGGTAGTGTAGAGAGCTTGCCCTCCTACAAAAACATGTTCTCTGTAATTATGTTTTGGCAAGTGTTACTTTTCAATATTCACAGATTGAACTATGACATAGTGTAGGAAGAGACAATGAAATATAGGGAAGTCCTTTTTGACGGGCCAGTATCACATTCTCTGGTTGTCTTTTCTGCATTCGATGTTTTTGTAATATTTTTGGAATACACTTCATAGGAACAGTATCATACATTACTACTACCATGTCCTTCCTGTCCAAAAATCAATTTGTTTTCTAGCTTGCTTATATACAATACGTGTTGTGATGTTCTTACTCTGTTGACTTATTTCTTACCTCACATATCTTTGTTTAAATGAAATAAAGTTATTCTGGTTTGCAAGGGTTACTGGTTACTCACCACCTGTCAGGTAAACTTCAGGTGATGTGTCTGCTCGGCCATATTTTGTTTCTGTGAGTGTAAATATCACTTTATGTCTTTAACAGATAGGTGTTCCATTCACCATTCAGAATGCTTTTTTAAATCTGATGTGGAGAGTCTTTTGTGGTGGGTTTTGGCATTGTAGATACCAAAATCCATGTTCTTTACCTTCAGCAGCAGTTCTAATTATATTGCAAGCCAAAAGACTCCAGCTACATGACTGCTCACAATTAGAGTTGCCAAATCTCCAGTGTGGGACAGTTGCATTCAGTTCTTTATAGACAGACCATGCACTCATAATACTTCAGAGGAGGTCCTTAAACTCGTGTGCTTGATACGCAGAGTATCACCTCTCTATTCTTCTTCTTCATCTTCCTAACTCCTTTGGGCATGAGTATCACATGACATCCTTATTCCAGCTGCATCTTCATATCCTTGGCAGCCATTTTATTTCTCAAACATCTTCCTAATTGGTATAGCTTCATCTGCAGCCTCTTGGACAGTGTCCCTGGCTTCTGTCTATAGCTTTTCAGGCATTTTATCCACAAGATTTACTCCCTGAAATCTGTTCTCCAGGTCCACAATACATTCATGTGGAATATTTTTGAACTTGTATTTAGTCAGCCTGGGGCTTTTCCTGTTTTCATTAATTTGATTTTAAAATGGAAACAGAACCTCATGATCTGAGTCACAGTCAGTTTCAGGTCTCTTTTTTTTTTTTTTTGCAATCTTTATTCATCTTTTTCATCAGTGTAATTTTTATATTGACCTTTTACTGGTAACCAAGGAAAAACATCTCCTAGGCTGTTGAAAGAGTGTTTGCTATGGCCAGTGACTTATCATGGCAGAACTCTATTAGTCTATGTTTCATTTCATTTTGTTCACTGAGGGTAAAATAGTTTCTTTTCTAGCTGTGCTTTGACTACCAGGTTTGGCATTCCAGTCACCTATGATGAATATGCTGTTATTTTGTTTCTGGTGATGTATGCAGAATATTTTGTAGATACTCATAGTACCAGCTGACTTCCTCCGCTTTTGGCATCTGTTGTTGAAGCATAAACATTTACAACTATAATGTGGAAAGGCTTGCCTTGCAATCCGATTGAGATCATTGTATCAGTTGTTGAGGGTTATAACCACACAATGATTTTGGCATCCATTTATTGACTACAATAGCTACTGCTTTCCTTTTACAGGTTTCTTATCTGCAGCAGAGGATCTGATGAGTATCTGATGTAAAATGACCTAGTGAACTCCGGTATCTGATGTAAAATGACCTAGTGAACTCCGGTATCTGATGTAAAATGGCCTAGTGAACTCCGGTATCTGATGTAAAATGACCTAGCAACTTCTGGTATCTGATGTAAAATGGCCTAGTGAACTCTGGTATCTGATGTAAAATGACCTAGCAACTTCTGGTATCTGATGTAAAATGGCCTAGTGAACTCTGGTATCTGATGTAAAATGACCTAGCAACTTCTGGTATCTGATGTAAAATGGCCTAGTGAACTCTGGTATCTGATGTAAAATGACCTAGCAACTTCTGGTATCTGATGTAAAATGGCCTAGTGAACTCTGGTATCTGATGTAAAATGACCTAGCAACTTCTGGTATCTGATGTAAAATGGCCTAGTGAACTCCGGTATCTGATGTAAAATGACCTAGCAACTTCTGGTATCTGATGTAAAATGACCTAGTGAACTCTGGTATCTGATGTAAAATGACCTAGCAACTTCTGGTATCTGATGTAAAATGGCCTAGTGAACTCTGGTATCTGATGTAAAATGGCCTGGCTAACTCTGGTATATATAATGTTGGTTGCTTAAGTCAATGTTTTTTTTCTTGGCAAAAGAAACTGGAGTACCATTACCTTCTCCGGTGGAATATACTTAAATCTGATTTCTTTAGCAAGACCTGCAAAAGTGCAATGCTAAAGGTTACCCGTAGCTTCAATGAGATACATAAACAACTGGTACTTTTCAAATCACAGAGACTGTATGAATTCTGTGATGACAAAACGACAGGTTTAGGATAGGTTGCCCCTGTCTATGATTCCATCCCTCACCCAACCATAAACTGCTCAACTGTCCTGGTCATAACTACTACAAGTTTACATTGTTTTTCCATCCAAATGCACACTTGAGCACCAAACTAGGCAAGCAGCATTTCCCCAACTCACTGTGAAATCAGTGAGATGTATTAAATATAAATCTCATTTGCAATGCACATGAGAGAAAGCAGCTATGTTTTAGTTGGTCATTAAGTACATGTTGTGAATGCTGACTATAGATACCGTTAGCTGTTTGAGCATTTTAAGAAACTAAGATCTCCAATAGCTGCAGGCACCTTTTCCAGGTCAATTCATACAGTATTGTTAATTTGTATGTATGTACTTAATTGAAATTTTATATGCAGGAACAAATACATTAACATAGTAAAGGAAATAACTACTTACAAAAGTGTCTAAATCAACTCTTGCAGTATACATTACTAACATTCATTAAGTAGCTATAAGCTGATCATAGAGTTTAATTTCTCCCTTGATTTCAGTTTTATCCTTTCATTATATTCTACATTTGTTTGCTTTCATCTTAACTCAGTCACACCTATAACACTACTTCTGCATATCCTCAGGGGGGACCTTCGTTGCTATTGTCAATAAACTCTGTCTGCCTTCCATGCATAGAGCGCCACAGTGCACTTGTAACTTTAACCCCACTGTGTACTACCTGGAAGTAGTTTGTACATGCACAAATGCAGCCAATGAATTCTGCATTTGTTCGTGTATAAATTAAAAAAATTAAAAAAAGCACAGTGCCACCATTTGAAAATTCTGTGAAAAGTGTGTTTACTGACAAGAACTTTTGGGAACATGAAAGCACACTGAATACAGCCATCAGTGGTGGTAGCACAGTGACAGAACATCCTGTTATACAACCTCTTACAGTTTACTGCTACTTGTCTAACAACCCAGCTGGTTTCTGCATTATGACTTCAGACATCATGGTGCAGTCACAATCAGCTTCTCATACGTATGACATTCCTGTGTAACTTCCTAATCCTGGTGATGTCAGATGTCCTGGTGCCATTCCTGTAACTTCCTGATCCTGGCAATGTCATGCGTTCTGGTGCAGTAACCAGTCAGGTTATCATACATATGACATTCCTGTAACTTCCTCATCCTATAATTTGTTGAAGGGCTCCTTTCCCATACTTCTGACAATCCTTCCTTCTTTCTTTTATTTTTTCTGTATATTTAGAGGTATAGAAGCAGACCTGCTGTTACTTAGCCCAATGAAGCCAGGAAAAGTTTTGTTGCAGTCAATAAATAAAGTTTTTTTTTATTAGATAAAAAAACAATAGGCTGCACCCAAGGCCAGTAGGTAGAATCCCCTGGTGTGTAACTGAGACCCCAAATGTCCAGCCAGGTGGGTTGAAGGTGATTGCAGTCTCCCGCTACTAGTTGTTCGGAGACAAGTTACCAGTCCATCCAAATGGGAGCACTCTGGCCAGATAGGAGAAAGAAACCTCAAACACTGCACTTCTACCAGGAGTGAGCAGTCCTACACCTTTCCTGGTTTCCTGCTTCCACAGACACAAGAACCTGAAAGAAGAAAAGATCTAAGTGGGAACATAGACCACTTGCACAATAAGTATGAAAGGTTTACTTCCTTGGTACCTACTAGAATACCCCACAGATGACAGTCATCAGGCAATAAGATACCCACAGATGAACTCCCATAGCACAAGGCTCAAGGTCATAAGGTAAACCAACAAGTCTATTAAAGTAAAAAGAATCCAACTCCCCTGAATGGGGAAATATTCCCACAATAGTATGGAGTATCCCTTCTAAAAGGGAAGGAGAATGCCAGAACAGGTGGAACTGGGCCTCAATCCTGCCTTCTATCAGAGACCAGCATGATTGCATACCCCCAGACCTCTATGTAAACCCATCAACAGGCATTCAGAATCCTCCAGATACAAGACTAATGCTGTGGTATAAAATAACACTCCATCTCTTCTCACTTGAACTCAAGAGGAAATCTTCCAGGGAATGTCTACTCCTGTAGCATCCCAACTAGAACTGAATGGATGTGGGAGAAAAGAGAGACTCAGCCAGGTACCCAAAATGAGCAAGGGCTCACCCCACAAAAAGAAGAACACTACTGGCCAAAGCTTTACAAGGATTCCAAGTCATGGAAGGATAAGGGAAGTCAAATTCCACCCCACAAATCTGGCCAGTTAGGAAGGAACTACTTCCTTGACCACCATGAAGAGATGTGGACTCAGCCACAGAATGGGAGCCTTTCACCCCCAGAAGGATACAATACACCAGCATCTCTTTTTCTTCCTGCTTCTCCACTAGGAGCACAGGAGGGCTTTGTCTACAGGGTGCAGACCCCTGCACCTCCATAGGCCTGATCATGACCCAGTGTCAAAGGCTGCCCTCCCAACAGGGGGTGGAACAAAACAACTGTTCACATTATCCCATTCTACTGTGTTTACAGGCAGTGGGTAATTTACAACAAGAATGGCAGATGCATATCCCCAACAGAGAACTGCATAATACACTAACAAGAAAAATAACAAAAATGGCTCCTGAAAATTACTGAAATAAGTGAAAAAAGAAAATTACAGAACAAGAAGTCAAATATGGCAATGGAAAATTGTGGAACAAGAAAAAAGCAAACCAAGCCACTAAAAATTATGAAGACCTGAAAACAACAAAAACAGCAAGTGAAAATTATAAATCAGAGTGTGTGATATACCTTTAAGAAGCTTTCCAGTCAGTGGGCACGTGCATATAAGTACTGAGCATGTGCAAGCAAGAGTGCCATTTTGAGTGAGCAGCCAGAGTGAGAGCATGCAAGAATGTAGTCAGTCAGTTAGATAGTTTATTTAAGTTCAATGTTCCTGCCATGCATCCTGATGTGTCTGCATGCAATAAACTACTTAAATGAACACCGAAGTCTCATCTTATTCAGCTATACAAGACAAAAATTATAGAAACACGAAAACTGGATACAGAAAATTAGTGATTGCTTTTACTTAACAGATGCCTACTGAGCTCATATAGGAAAGTAGAAATATATGCTACAACAAGAGGAACCCAGAGATTAGCCCACAGGTCCATAAATCCACAGGAGCTCAAATGAAAGCCATGTTAGTGAGTTACTCTCACTGGGGACCAAACTAGTTGATACAACAGTCATCAGGATCAGAGTTGTTGAGCACAGTCATGGATAACTGTGACATCAAACCCATCCCCTTAGTCTGTGACTGTGTACACTATGATTCAGTGTACATAAGTAGCATGGGGCATGGCAATGCAGTCACCCAGGTCTCCCTGCAAAAATGCTTATATTTAGTAAATGTGCAGCTTACTGATAATTTGGCTGACAGGTCAAGATGGGATATATGTGATTAATGAGCTGGTTGTTGCAAAAATGACTAGATACTTCCAAACAATTCCATCCCCCTACAGAAGCTGACTGCAAGGGGAAATGATTGAGAGTGGAAACGAAGACACATGCAGGTTCTCTTTCAAACCTGGGACTAAACATCAAAGTAACTTCAATATGGGAAGGGCAATCCCCCCCCACACCTCCCACCTCTAGGACCTCAACCAAACTGCAATCAGAATGCCAAGCCAGTTGGTGCTACCCAGAACATGAATGGCTCACAGACACAAGCTACAATGCCCAGACAATGCTGGCCCACTTTTATCTTTCTTTTAAGAAAACATCAATGGGAGAAAGGAATGGGATGGGAGAAAGCAAATTCACCCCAGGGATCATGTCAGTCACCCTGCTAGACAGGGGTCCAGGGAAGTAAATAGTGTGGGAAGAAATAGCCAGGGAATTGTTATGGCTAGGCTTGTATAGGCCCTGGGGCCGATAGCCTAGTACCAGCCTATGAACCTGTGAACAACCAGCACAGAAAGTACAGCTCACTGCTTATAATGGGCAACCCTTGTGCTGAGTCTATTCCACTGGGGAAAATAGGGGATCCCATAGGAAAAAATCCCTTCATCCCTGAAATCCTATGCAGAGTGGCCTGCCATCAGTAATCCAAACAGATACAGAAAAGATCTCATTCCAGGCTTCAGCCTCAGTTACCAATAACCTGGTAAACTGTAGGGATGGACACATCAAAACTTACCAACAACAACAAAAGGTAAGCCCCACTAAAAAATCAGAAGGTCCACTATGTAATCCTCTTGAATTGGGAAAAAGAAGTTTAGCAGTCTCCATCCACAACCTTGTTAGGAAAGAGAGAAGTGTATAAAATGCATCCACTCCCTATGGAAGGTGAATAAACATTAACTTACAGAAACATTTTAAAAGGCCATCACAGTCTGACATAAAGGAAGAGACACAGTGAGTCGTACTCTCCTAGGAAAAGGTAGTGTATTTCTAGCTTAATATTCATCTTTTCCTTAGGCCCCATCAAGGAGGACCCTACTTATTAGATTCAGCAGCTTTATTCTTACCATATTCACTGTTTTTTCATTATGGGTTATGAATACCCTAATACCCTTAATCCCCCCTGCATTTAGGTGGCTCTAACAATAGGCCTTGGCTGAGGGGACATTTGTTAAATCTGTGCAAGTATTTATCAGCACATCACTTGTTACAAGTAGGAGTACAAAATCTTCACACTGAAAATGCTCACTATAGTTAAGGGCCAAACTGATGGGCAAGGAGATGAATACACTCATACTGTCAACATTTGTTGTTATGGTATGCATTGTTATGGATGTGCATCTGTTCCTGTGCATGACAATGTCTGGAAAAAGATGCCACACATTGACTGATGGGAGAGCCAAGCTACGGCCAACTCCCACAGTGCCTGGAGCACTTACTGAACCTTAGAAACTGGCAACCATTCAACTTTCCATTTCACTGTCCTGTGGAGCCAGCTTGTCCAGATCCTGTTGTTTCCTGGGCAGTGGCATTATAGCAGTGAGGTTAACAATTCTGATGAACTGTTTTGGAAAGAGACAAACAATTTAAAAAAGAACAATGTACTTATAAAACTAAAAAAAAAGGGCTAAAAAGCATACAATAGGTCAGTACAGAAGTATTACTTCCCAATGTACTTTTAAATGCCTAAATTAACAATTTCTAAATTGTTTAAGTTTCATTTTAAAGATGACACATTTTTTTTTAAAAAATTAGAGTTATTGGAAATTTATGTTATTTATAGTATTATTTTATTTATGTCACTAGGAAAATGAAATGCTCTGTATAGTATAAAATATGTAGGGAATAGGTACTAAACACAATAGAATAAGAAATGAAAATATGTACTGAGATATATAAAATGTGTGGGTTTTTATTTTTTTTGATTCTACTTTTTTTTAAGACACTACAGGTTAAGAAGGTATGTTCAACACACAGACAAGGTACAACATTTTGATAGGTACCTTAGCTATTCTCTGTTATTTGTTATAATTATGATTATTTTAATTATTTTTAATATTTATTACTTTTTTTATAAATATCTATTTTAATTAATTTATAAAATTTTATACAAGAACTTAAATCAGCTTTTTACATTAAATTTTATAATTAAAATTACTTTAAAAAATAATTGTTTCAGATCATGTTTGCTGTATCTCAGTGTGTTATTATATGTTTAATAGACTTTGTTAAATACTTACAGACTGTTCAATACTTAAGCCTTACTTTTACTAATTTTGTTCAAACACATATTTTTGAAATTTTTTTGTGTGTGTGTGTGTGTGTGTGTGTGTGTGTGTGTGTGTGTGTGTGTGTGTGTGTGTGTGTGTGTGTGTGTGTGTGTGTGTGTGTGTGTGTGTGTGTGTGTGTGTGTGTGTGTGTGTGTGTGTGTGTGTGTGTGTGTGTGTGTGTGTGTGTGTGTGCGTGCGTGCATGTGTATGTGTGTGTGCGCATATATCTATAGATATATATATATATATATATATATATATATATATATATATATATATATATATATATATACACACATGTATAAACTTTATAAATCATTTTATTTATTTATGTAAGCAGAAGCTATTGGATTATTGGTGTTTTTTTAAATATTTCTTTAACTGCCCCTATATGTTATTATTCAAGATTTGTATGTGTTGTATATTGATAATGTTTTTTATTTAGCCAAATAGTTTCATGTAGTTCTTTCCAACTAGATGAATAATTCAAATTTAACTATAAAACTACTGTTTTAGATCTTCCATAGAAAATAACAACTTATTCTATTTGTTTAATATTGTCTAAATCATTTGTCTAAATGTATATTTGATATTATTTTACAACTAAATGTAAGAATAAGCTCTAAATATTTAATCTGTTTATTATCCCTTTTAAATGTATTAGTTTCTATCAAATAATTTAACTCTTTGACAATTAAGAAGGTGGTTGTTTTATTTCGATTGAACTTTAGACCTGACATTGATTTAAAATAGTGTAACAATTTTTTTATATCTATAATGGAGAATTAATATTAATTAGTGTTTATTGACTTGAAGGCTTTATCTACAGTCAGACTAATTATACATATTTATGGTTTACTGTTGTTAGCATAATCAATTTAAAGTAATTATTATTTTGATCTTAACATTTTTTTCCTATTTAATAGAAATACATTTTTGTCTTCCACTATTAATGTAAGTAATATATTTTTTATGTATTGGCAAGGACTGGCATACAGATTTTGCAATTAATATTCAATAATGATACTAGCCTATAAAAAGAGCATAGACATGGATCTTTATCATGTTTTAACAAATGAGAAATTATAGTATAATTTCCATGATGGGGGCATATTAAATGTAGGTTTATGTCCTCTGAATGATTTCTGTATATGAGATAAAACATTGTAAAATTATATTTTATATAATTCAGGAATGACTCTATTCAGTCAACCTTTTAACTGCACCTTTATTTTTTTAGTAGAAACAATTTTCTATTATTCTTATTTGCTCCAAAAATAATTTTTGCAGATTCTTTTTAAAAAGGCATCAATTATTGTTTTTTTCTCTTTTAATAAAATGATTTTATCATACTGTTTATTAAAAAAGAGTAAAAAATTTCATCTACATCTGTATATTTCCTTTTATTGCTAGAGATAGAAATACTGTTGATGTGATTCATTCTTGCTATTACTATCAGTCTGTGAGATAACCTATGTAAGCCTTTAGGGGTTAGATAATAAATATGTAATTTATTTTTTTAAACTAATGAAAACCATATGCTCTAGGATCTTCTGAAACTCTACATTATTTTTTTATTGCTTCTGATAAAAAACAAAGAGGGGGAAAATGTGTGCTAACATTATTTTGACGATCTTTCCTTGCAGTTCCAATAAGTCTTTATTCTACTGATGTTTCTTGTTGCAATACCTAATAGAGACTTTAACCACATAAAAATGCTTTCATTGAGTCCCATGGGATCACTGCAGAAACTTTGCCATTATTGCTCGTCTAAAAATGGTTGTATTTCTGTTTTAAACAAATGTGTTTAACTTTATTACATAAGCTGCCAGCCAATTAAGAGGTGCTGACTTCCTTTGATTTATCATTACTGTACAAGGAATTGCATTGTCATCAGATAAACAACATCTTATCATCTTTATCTTTTCTATTTCTACAAACCAACTTATTTGGAAAATATATGCCCTATTAATATTTGACTACACACCCAATTTATAAGGATAATGAGTGTAAAACAAAGAATTGTTTTCAGAAAAGTTACTAAATAAGATTAAGTCAGTAAAGTTTCCTGAAGCCTTAGCTAATTCTAAAATTCTAGGTTTAAATTCTGCTAGTATCATTTTCTTTAATTCTACAGTTAAACTTTTCTGCCATTATTAGACTTCCCTTCATATCTGAAGTTGAAATTTCCAGATACATCTTAGAAAAATTAGCCCAATACCCAGAATGCAATATATCTTTGTTAGGGTTAAGATTCTTTTTAATATTCTAGGCTGTCCATATACATTATACCTTTATCACTGTACCTATCGGTGACTAATAAATCTAGGCACTAACAGAATTCTCCGTAAGACTGCTGCTCTCCTCATCTTTTCTTTAAAAGTGGAACTTGTTAGGACCATATATCCCTACTCTATTAATATCATCTTGCAATACACGAGTTTCTTGTAAAAAGCCACTTGTTTTTTATGCATTTTAAATACCTAAACTACCTCTCTTATCAGATGCAAATTACATTTTAGAAACACATTTAAATCACATACATTTTGCTATTACTAATTGATATACTATGATCTCCATAATAACCCACATCCTTAGAATAATGGCTGCATGAAAACAAAAGGAAAAGCTAGTGCCTGAAAGTGAATTTTATTTAACATAGATACAAAAATGAATCAAAGAGTTAATAGTATTAAAGATAAGTAAGCTACAAGTCAACCAATCCCCTTCCATGGAACTTAAGATTCCTGGTTTGAATAGAAATCCCTTCTAATCTACCTTTCTAATTATTTTTACTTTCTTATGCCCACTTATGCTAATTAACCTTTACTTTAATTCTGCACACTGCTATATATACATATATCATAAAGTACAAAGTTATTTATAACTATATTACAAGAGAAATATCTAAATTACAATCAAGCAGACTGTTAAAGAGACTATCCCAGTTTCCCAAAAGCCCCAGAGCACTTTCTGGTTAAGTACCATGCCCAAAGTCACATAGCTGTCAGATGAATGCTGAGGAATCAAACTTTGGACTACAAGAAACAGCTTAACAAGTTATAGTTTCAACCCACTTCACTACCAGATTTTAAACTCTCCCCATCATTCTCATTATTGGCTTCCTCAATACCGTTCGAGTTCCATAATTAAAGTCATGCCATTTGCTCTGACTTCTGGAGCTATTATCAACCGTTATTTATGTGAATCTAAGGGTACTCAAATAATAGCATTTTAACGAGCTACACTCCTTCCTCACACCTTCTTGACTTCTTTTTGTGTCTTTTGTATAAATATATATATATATATATATATATATATATATATATATATATATATATATATATATATATATATATATACCTTCATTCCATTATCATATATTCATTCCAAATAAAAATTACATTATAAACCACTGTCTGCATACACGTAACAATTTCAAACTAAGTATCCAAGTATCCAAGTATCCAAGTAAACAGCTGTTATTATAATTTTCCTATTTTACTATCCTCTATAAGCTGCCTGAAACATTTTATTTCAATCCTAATATGTTATATCAGATCATAAATAATATATACTTTATACTGATTAATCTTACTCAGCCTTTTCTATATTACATAACTATATACTCTATTTCTGTATAAATTATTCAATACATTTCTATTTTAAATATCCCCAATATTATACAATAGTTACTGTATGTAGGAGATTTCACTCCTATTGCATCAATAACCCTATTTATATGCTGTAAGCATATATATTTTTGCTTTAGTTAATAAGTACTAACATTATTGCACAGATTAAAAAAAAAGTTTACTTGAAAACATGTTATTAAAATGCTGAGCCCAAATATGTTACCTGGAGCTAAAATACTAGGATCGTTGCCTTTTTCACCAGCAGAAACTGGAGAGAACTTGTGAGTGCTGGCTAAAGCTCACATTTCATACTTCTCAGGTTGCCAGTTAAATATATACATATACGTATAAAAAGGAGGGAAATGAAAAGCATCAAATCTCCCTTTGGTTGGCACCTGTTTAGGCGAAAATATTTAGTTGACTACACTGATGATCAAGAGCTGTGCTAGATCAAACAATGCTCACAACTGGGAAATATGCCTTTTCACTGACACTGTATGACTTCAAAGTTAGTATATATAATTAGCAGGAGGTATGAAGGCACAACCCCCCCCCCCAATACGGCAATGCTATTTAAAAAACTTTTCTTTTGCATGCACCAAGATTGTGGATTGCCACATACATATTAGTAGGTCAACATTTAAACATCAACATTTGGGTCATTCTGTCGTTAGCAGTAGACCTCTAAATACAGTCTCACTTTAGTTGAGTAACCCATATATCAACAGTCAAAGGCTAACAAACTGAATGTCGACACTTTACCACTAATGTTCTCCTGCTAATTATATTTACTAAGTCTGAGATCACACAATCCCCAGGAAATGGAAATATTCCCCTACCTGGGGATTCTCAGTATCACACACTTGTCAACCATCTCCATATATTGACCAAATACATTTGATTAAACAGATGTCAACAAACCTACATTTAGACCAAATGCAGGACCCCAATATAAATAGATAGATAGATACACACATACATATATATGTATTCTGGCAGCACAATTTGCTGATTGACAAGTAAAAGTCCTGACAAGTGTCTACTCTCTCTCTCTTTCCCCCTTATATATATATATATATATATATATATATATATATGCATATCAGATGATCGAGTTTTCAGAAAATCGAAATTCATACGGATGAGACCATATGATCGTGTTTCTGAAAACTCTATGACCAAAAACAAAAAAACACAAATCTACTTTTTTTTATATTTATGCAGGGGGCAAGCCCCCCCTGCATGCCCCATGTGGGGGGGCTGAACCCCCACAGTCCCTGCAAATTATATATACCAACTCCAAAATCATATTACAGTGAAGAAAAGGGTAAATTTCCTGGTCCTCACTGTACTGTGATCTCCACTCAAAAGCTTCAAGTTTTCAAAAGTTCGATCTCATGGTCTTGACTATATGAATTTTGAGTTTCTAAAAACTCAATCAACTGATAGGGATCCATATTATTTATATATATATATATATATATATATATATATATATATATATACATACACTATTTGTAAAATCAAGTTAAAACCTAAGGGAGAGAGAAAAATGAATAATTGTGCTACACATACATATTTATTTATTTATTTTTTATTTATTTAACATTTGTTTACCGGGAAAGTCCAACTTGGAATGAAGCCAATTTTCAGTGAAGGCGTGGGGAGAAATGCTATAGACGCATGTCTTTGTAACTTTGTATAATAAAAAAATACATCATAAAATATCACTTACATACTACTTTATCCATTATAATTCAAAATATTTTGCAATTTCTGTGGAGACTGTTAATGTATATATCCTGTTTCTTCATAAAATGTGTTCAGCACTTTTTATCTCACATTGCATTCCTTTCTGTTACCTGACAGTGTGCTCTTTTCACTCGTCTGGTGAGAAACTTATCTCTACAAGTAAATAAGTAATTCTAAACATACTTTATGGCACCTGGTGAGCTCCATTTGAGTAAAAAGTACACAAAGCAGGTAAACTCATTGTTTTCTTTCTCAGCTTGATAGTTACAGGAAGCTGAGCCCCCAGAATCCTCTCCTATTCTGCATGGAAATGTCAGAGCAATCCACAACTTACCTCAAGCTTTTAAAACATTCTAAATGGACATTTATTGCTTAAAAAGTGTAGTGTAAAAATATTTACAAATCTCTTACAGCAAAATTATGATGAAAGTAATAATATTCAAGAAACACAAAGGAATCACAGAAGCAAGGCAGTTTAAAGCAAAAATTTTAATCCTCCACGATCAACAGATGTAAGCGCTTGTGAACACAGTTCTTCAGACATAAAAAAAATTACAAAAACCTCACTTATAAAACAAAATTGGTTAACATTCTAATCAATCCATTTAAGACTTTCATTATTTATGCAAATCTATAGATTTTAAAACAGGCTTTAAATAGAACTTGTCATTTAGACCAGGTCTTCTGGTTGCACATAACTTAAAAATCCAATGCAATTCTTTTTCTTCAGTAAAATTTCTTAGATTACCTCCTCGAGGCCTCACATAAACCATCCCTAAAGCCTTAAACAAAAAAATATGTTTCATATCTGACTCCTGAATGTGTCTTGTTAGGGCATTTGTACATTCACATTTTTTAATAGCATACATATGTTCATGTATCCTTTCATAAAACATTCTGTTAGCTTTTCCAATGTAGAAATGTTTACATTCAGTACAAGTAGCTAAATAAATAACGTTCTTACTTTTACAGTTGTCATGCACCTTGAAGGTATATTTCCTTTTAGATACCGGATGTTCAAATGAATTTGAAGTATCTATCAATGAACAATATTTACAATTCCCACATGGATAGGTTCCTGCAGCATCTTCTTTTAAAGTGGAATTTAATCTAGTGTCAGTATAACATAATTGTCTCTTAAGTGACTTCATGTTTTTATATCTAAACAGTGGTGTAGCACCTACTATATCTTTTATCTGATCACTCATTGTCAAAATACCCCAATTTGATTAAATAACATTGCGTATTTCTTTGATATCATTTGCATAGGGGAGAATTAATAGTAAACGCAACTTCCTGTAGCATCTTCTTTTAAAGTGGAATTTAATCTAGTGTCAGTATAACATAATTGTCTCTTAAGTGACTTCATGTTTTTATATATGAACAGTGGTGTAGCACCTACTATATCTTTTATCTGATCACTCGTCAAAATACCCCAATTTGATTGAATAACATTGCGTATTTCTTTGATATAATTTGCATAGGGGAGAATTAATAGTAAATGCAACCTATCTCTTTCTCCATAACCCACAACATTCCTATTATAAGTGGAGTCTGAATAATATGGTTTAGCCATAGATGTCCTCATATCTGTCACATTTCTAATCATACACTCACTCCACTTCATTACTTTTATACCCTCTCTCTATAAAGTCATGTGATAGGGCTCTAAAATCTTCTTCCAACCCTTCTTCAGTATTATTTCATCTTGAAACTCTTACACACTGTCCTTTCTAAATATTTTTATAGATATGAGGTGGGTGCATACTATTATGTTGGAGTACTGTATCTTTCCTGCAAGGCCTTCTAAAAAGCCTAGTAGTAAGGTTTCCAGATCCTTTTTTCAGAATACATTCATCTAAAAAGACAATTTTTTGAGCAGACACATCAGAAGTAAAATGTAAAAAAGCAGTAATGTTATTAAGATATTCAATAAATTCCTTTAACTGTATTTCGCTACCTGCCCACAGCAGGATCACATCATCTACAAATCTCCGATAAAAGAGCAACCTGCTTTTATCTTAACTATTAAACACATATTCCTCTTCCCAATTTGCTAAGACCATATTGGTGTAGCTATTGGCAGATGAAGTGCCCATAGCTCCACCTTTTTTTCTGTAGGTAATATTGCTGTTGGAACATAACAATATTATTTTCCAGAACCACCTCAAGAAACAGACATACAAGATTAATTTGTTTAGCATCATAGCTACTGTGAGTATTTAGAAAGGTCTTAACCATATTAATACCCTCTAAATTAGGGATACACATGAAAAGAGACTCTACAAGTGTGACTAACAGATAACTATTAAATGCATCTTCATTTGCTTCTACAAAAACATACAGATCTTACAAAAACGGTTTTGTGTCACTCAAAACTGTTACAACTTTATTCAAAACAGGTCGTAGCTGCTTCTCTACATATATAGAGAAAGGTTCTGTCAGCCATTTCCTACCAGAAACAATAGGTCTGAATTGGGGGAAAGACAGGCTCTTATGAATTTTAGGGAGGCCTTGGAAAACAGGAATAACCGGATGCTCAATATTAAGGCATTGTAACAAACTGTCAGTGATCAAGAAATTCGTTATACAATCCTGAAGAGTAAAATATATTTTACATTGTGTATCCCAAATATATTCAGCATCTATCTTTTCATTGGTTAAATTATCATTTAGCATAGAAACAACAGAATTCACATAGCGGTCTCGATTCCTTTGTGTTTTTCGAAAATTGTCTTCTGTTTTTGAGGAATCCAGTTTGCCCAGAGGAGTGATACTGCCATTTTAAAAGTAATAATATACTTTTGTTATTAGAAATGATTGGTCACATTTTACTCTGAAATGTTCTGTCATCAGATTTGATAATATCTATTCACAAAATGTAATGGAGAAATGGAAGGCATGCTAGCCACTGGTGAATTCCTTAAGAATGTGTTACTTAGGGACACATTTTATTTCCATCAAGATCAAGAATCTCCCAGAAGTATTTTTGACTTTTTAGGAGATGCCCATTCCTTTCTTAAATCTAAAAAGATTAGCAATCTTCGGGACAAAATAGACTGGAGTCATACAAGCCTAAAGTGACAAGCAGAGAGACCTGAATGGAAGACTTCTATTACAATAAAGAAAAAGACTCATGAAAATGAAATACTAATACAGTGGACTAGTATGGTTATCTAAATAAAGTATACTTTTTGTCTTTTTGGTAATACCGATATACAAAATTAACACAAAGCTATATCTGTATGGTCTTCAGTGTAACATTATCAAGCATTTTATGTGAATAAATGTTATTCTTATAACTGGTCAGCTTAAATACATTATAGCTTTTCAAACTGTGTGCTTTATTGTTTAGGACAAAAACTGTGTAAGTCCTCTTCCTTGTTTTAACATATTTTGTTTACATGCATAAAATTTAATCTATATGTGCGCGTCAGTTAAAGTGTAAAACATATTTACTTAGAATTTTAACATATTCTGTTATGTAGTAATATACTGGTCTGCACAAGCTTTGTATTGTTGGATCATTTTGTTTACAAGTTCAAACTGTGTTGCTTCACTTGTATACAGTTTATCTTTTTATCCATACTTTTAAGAAGTATTCTTTTATGGATGACAATATCATCTGGAAATCCTTACTTGAAGAGATGGTCTCTTGCCCTAGTTTTGGAAATAAACATTCTTCAAGTTCATAGGTTCGTAGATTAGTACTAGGCTAACTACCCTTGTGGGACATTTTAAGCCTAGCCAATTACCCCATGTGAGAGTCAAACCCTACACCTTGTGTTTGTAAGGCAAACACCTTAACCATTATGCCAACCTCCCAGCCAAGTGATCTACTTATGTATATTCTGACAGGATTTTTTTGACTTCTTAATTTTTACTAATGTGATTTAATTGAGACACTACACACATTTCCTTCTCTTTTGACTAGATTAAAAGTAATACTAAATTTGTGTCAATAGCATTCTAATAGTCTGTATTACAAGGCTGGATGCTTAGGTGATCGAACACCTAAACATCAAACTTGTAATATTGAAACCAAGTAAATATAAAATTATAAATAATTTTTAGTTAGTGAAAATGTAATGCATTTGTTTACATTTATAATCACGATGTATAATTTAGAAACAATTGGTGGGAATCCATCTTGTTTCTTGTCTAATCTTCTTCATCAGAAATCTCCCTTCATGTCCTCTATTCCTGATACATAAGTTTCTTGTTGTGATTCAGTATAAATTGTCCTTTTGAAATACATGGCCAGGGTGCATACTTTGTCTGTGACAATCCTTCCTATAAATTGTTGTGTTGATCATACCATTGGAAACAAAGCTATAGGGAGGATTCATCTCAAGCCATATAAAAATTCTTCAAATGCAAAGACATTATTGAATCACTGTGAACAAGCTAACCACATCAAGTGTCACAAATAGTGCTGCTTAGTATCCAATGATTGAGTTTACACTTTCTAGGTAAATGGATAGGGGTTCTGTTACCCACCCTTGACCTGCAACAATAGGTCTGAGCGGTGGGGACTTTAGTACCAAGTCATCTGTATTGTATACACTAAAGACCATATTATTTAAATTAACTTTAGTTAATTTTGTATCATCAAGCATCTGAAACATTTTGTTGGCATAATATGTATAGTCCATGATGACAACGGTCCACCTTATCTGCTGGTCTTATTACAATGGACCTGTCATTTCTTAATGAATTCAAAGCTTGCCTTTGTTTATAGTTTTCCATGTTTGGAAGGTTTATTCTCTTAACTTCTATATTTCATCTTCCACTACATTCCCAAATACCTCTATAGTTGGGTTCAACTGAGGTACATATGTTGTGTTTGTTCATAACTTTAATTGTAAATTCACATACATTTTTGTTTCTATAATAGTATCTACTAGATCGTTAGGTTTTGTGGGAATAAAACCCAAGCCTTTACTTAAGACCTGTTTTCATATTCATTCAGTTACCAGATAAATTCATAATTAACGATTTTGTCTCCCCACATTTCCTTTCCTCTTCTGTCTCCCCTGCTTGTGGACCTTCTTTTGTCCAAAATGGTTCTGGGCTATGGGACATCTATTTGGATTAAAAATGGCACTGTTTGATTTTGGTCTAACTACTGCTGCACCAGATCTCTGTACGTCGGTAATGCAACCTGTCAAACTCTCACCTAACTCACTTTGGTCCTCTCTCCCATTACTTTGTATCTGTGGGGGGCTGCGAGTCTCTGTCTCTATATGGTTAGATCCTAGGTCAGGCCCTATGCTATTTCCAGTAGTTGGAACATCAGAACCATCACTCTGTTTATTATATGAGGTCAGTTTGTTGTTGGATCTATTTTCTGTGTTATTATTTTGTGGGTACCTAACTGGTTTGTTAACAGGTGTGGTTATGATAGTACTCCTGAAACTTTTATCTGTTACACCTGATGGCCTCCGGCCCCCCTCCCCATAGCCTACAGCAGCTCTGCGTTTTGGATTTGTGTATTTACTTCTTATTGTTGTCAGAGCTACAGAGAGTGAGGATGGCGAATGAAAGTAGTGTGAACATTGAATTGCCTTATGTACCGAGAGTGTTTGAACCTACTTCAAGTGTCCTGGACAGATTTAAGACATGTGTCTCTGGGAGTACAAACCTACTCATGGACTTTAATCCAGTCGTAGATGGAGGGACTGATACTCAGCTTGGTATGACTAATTTGGATATTTCCAAAGACTTACATGAATTAGAGACTGTGTTTACTAAATTAATCAAACTACAAGTTCAGAGACATTATTTTGAAGTCTGTTTAAATAAGCAAATCATACCTCGTGGGCTAAGAGTACTGAAGATGCCCACCTCTGGTACTTCATTGCCAGATCTCCTATATCGTTGGCAGCAACTCAACCTTGAGTTGAGTTTTAGTTATATGAAACTCTTAATTGAGTTTCATCTGCCTGAAGAGGAGAGACTGAGACTGACTGTTAACAATTTGTTTAAAGATTTTGAATGCAAATATATTGATAACGAAGTATGTATGAGTAAATTAAGAAAAGTTATAGAGGATGTACTATTTTTAGAGAAACGGATGTTAGACCAGAAAAAAGTGAAAATTACTAGGGATTTACGAGATTTTAGAAATAATAATGTTTTTACTTGGCCCAGGGACATGGCACCGAATTTACACTTCAATTCTGATTTAAATGTATCTCAGAGGCCATCAGGTGTAACAGATAAAAGTTTCAGGAGTACTATCATAACCACACCTGTTAACAAACCAGTTAGGTACCCACAAAATAATAACACAGAAAATAGATTGTCCAACAAACTGACCTCATATAATAAACAGAGTGATGGTTCTGATGTTCCAACTACTGGAAATAGCATAGGGCCTGACCTACAGTTGACAGGATCTAACCATATAGAGACAGAGACTCGCAGCCCCCCACAGATACAAAGTAATGGGAGAGAGGACCAAAGTGAGTTAGGTGAGAGTTTGACAGGTTGCATTACCGACGTACAGAGATCTGGTGCAGCAGTAGTTAGACCAAAATCAAACAGTGCCATTTTTAATCCAAATAGATGTCCGGCCCCCCTCCCCATAGCCCAGAACCATTTTTTGGACAAAAGAAGGTCCACAAGCAGGGGGAGACAGAAGAGGAAAGGCTCAGTAGACGAACAGGAACAACTAGGCCCCACAATCAAGAAAATGTGGGGGAGACAAAATCGTTAATTATGAATTTATCTGGTAGGGTACTGAATGAATATGAAAAACAGGTCTTAAGTAAAGGCTTGGGTTTTATTCCCACAAAACCTAACGATCTAGTAGATACTATTATAGAAACAAAAATGTATGTTCGGAATTTACAATTAAGGTTGGATTTTGGGGATAGTTATGAACAAACATCGTCCAAACAGTACATATGTACCTCAGTTGAACCCAACTATAGAGGTATTTGGGAATGTAGTGGAAGATGAAATATATAGAAGTTATCAAGAGAATAAACCTTCCAAACAACTATAAACAAAGGCAAGCTTTGAATTCATTAAGAAATGACAGGTCCATTGTAATAAGACCAGCAGATAAAGGTGGACCGGTTGTCATCATGGACTATACATATTATGCCAACAAAATGTTTCAGATGCTTGATGATACAACTACTTATACGAAATTAACTAAAGTTAATTTAAATAATATGGTCTTTAGTGTATACAATACCCTAGATGACTTGGTACTTTCACAGGACATAACACAAGAGCTATATGGATACCTAAAGGTGAACAATCCTACTATACCGATCATACAGGGACTTCCTAAAGTCCATAAGAACAACAGAGACCCACCGTTCAGACCTATTGTTGCAGGTCAAGGGTGGGTAACAGAACCCCTATCCATTTACCTAGAAAGTGTACTTAGACCGTTAGTCAATGGTAATAAGAAGATCTTGAAAGATAGTAAGCAATTTCTTTTAGATCTATATTCCCAAACTCAATCATTGGATACTAAGCAGCACTATTTCTTTGTGACACTTGATGTGGTTAGCTTGTTCACAGTGATTCCTAATGACATAGGAATAAGACTGATTACTGAATATTTGAAAGCACATTCAGACTTCACTGATAAAAAGATTGACCTTGTGGCTCTGTTATTAGAGACTATATTAACCAATAATGTCTTTGCATTTGAAGAAGTCATTTATTTACAGAAGGATGGCGTGGCTATGGGCACATCCTGTGCAAATAGCTACGCCAACCTAGTCATGGCCAGATGGGAAGATATTTATCTTTTCAATAATCCATCCTTTATAGAACATGCTGCAATGTACTGTCGTTTCGTGGACGACCTCTTTTTTATATGGCTTGGAGATGAATCCTCCCTATTAAGCTTTGTTTCCTACTTGGATAATACCACGGACTTCTTAAAATTTACTGCAAACTTTTCAGTTAGCAATCTTCCGTTTTTGGACGTGGAAGTAATCAGAATGACCAATGGTATGATCAACACAACAATTTATAGGAAGGATTGTCAAAGAAATAACATATTACACAGACAAAGTATGCACCCTGGCCATGTATTTCATAACGTCCTTAAAGGACAATTTATGAGGTTATCCAGACTGAATCCACAACAAGAAACTTATGTATCAGGAATAGAGGACATGAAGGGGAGATTTCTGGAAAGAGGTTATAAGGAAAAAGAAATCTTAGATACTATTAACACAGTGGAGACCTTAAGAACAAGTACTGCTAAACCATATTTTATGGCACAAGAAGTAACGACAAATAGTTCAAGTTCCCTTAGAAATGAGGTCAGAGCTAACCTCACTTTTAGTAAAATGAGCCTGCAAGTGAAAAATCTTATGAAGAAACACTGGGGTATTCTGAATTCAGATAAAGATGTCAGTGAGGTAGCTGGCCCCACACCTTATATAGCTTATAAAAACCTTCCCAATCTGAAGAGTATCCTATGTAGACCAAGACATCCACCAGTTAACAGGTTGACAGTAAATAGAAATACTGTACCCTGTGGTCATTGCAACCAATGTACCTATATTAATAAAGAAACCAGCTTTGAGCACCCTACCACAGGACGTATTTATAACTTTAACACTAACACCAACTGTGAAAGTAAAAATGTAATATACATGGCGAACTGTCTAGGATGTAATAGTTACTACATAGGGAAAACAAATAGATCATTCAAGGAGAGGATTAGGGAACATACGTACCATCTTAGAGTAGGTACTGAAACCAATGCATTGGCTAGACATAAAAGATCAACTGGTATCAGTCATAACTTTAAATTCTGTGCCATTCAATGTGTTTTCGAAGGATTCAGAGGTGGTGACTTAATTAACAGAACATTAGAACAAGAAACAAGATGGATTATTAGATTAAGGTCCGACAAACCACCAGGCCTTAATGACAAAGTTCAATTAAAGCCATTTCTGAAAAGTAGAAGGTTACGCAGGTAAAGAGATCCCCCACCAATTGTTTCTAAATTATACATCACTTAGGTACATTTTGCCCACAACTTTATGACCATGTTGTAGATAACTTATTTTTATAGACTCAGACATATTGTGGACATTTTTTAAACTTATAACACATGTCACAACAAATGAGTCTTTGCATGTTTACATTTAGCATTGAAAGGTATTATGTCTTGTTTGTTTTACTAAATAACTAATGCAAGACACCTTAGGGGGCCACTCTGGGTTACCAGTATAAATGTTTTAGAAATAGCTTCCACTTTCCTCCCCTATATATTCCTCCCCTACATATTCCATTTATCACACACCGGATAAGAGTGTGACTGTTTTACGATGTTTATATTTTATTTTTGTTATTAGGGATGTAAAGATTGTAAAGTGCAAGTAATCAAACATTTACTATACATTTATGGTTGCATGGGTCAGTGCTGCATATTTCCACCATTGCGGGTTTGTACGAGAGTCATGTTAACTATTAGGACATTGTCCTTTTTGCACACGGATGGTTTGTTGCTCCGTTTAATGTTGAAGCAGTCTTTCATCCACAGTTCTGTAAGTTATGTGTACATCCTGTAGTATCTATGTCCTTGTTTATGAATGCTGACTGAGGGGACTTTGGCATGAACGAGCGGACAGTTATTGTTATGCTCGGTCATCTGTTTATGCCTATTGCAAGCCTAATCGGCTTTTTTAAATAGAGAGATCGCTTATATTTTAATGAACGCTATGGTACGTAAGTACGCACAGCAGCGTTCTTATTTTGTTTTATATTCAAGAATCAGCCAGGCGCAGATGCGCAAGGAATGTTCTGTTGTGCTGTAAGTTTTAAAGATGTTTTGGATATTGCAGAGATAAAGTAATTTTAAAATTGCTTTTAACATCTGATCTATACAGAAATAGTTTAGCTAATGTGATACAAGCTTTTAAACTCCTGTAAATGTCGACTTTTTTACGAGTTCACTCTGGGTATTATGAATTCTCAGTGAAATACGGAAATGCCCAAAGCTACACTTTGTTAATATGTGCACTACAAGCTGTTTGGGAAACGCTGACCAAGTCTGATGTGAGCTTTTTTGACATATACTGGTATGCTTGAAAGTATAGTACGAGATTTCTATAAGTACTATGAGATCATAAGCAAATATGACAATGCTCAGAGATATACTCGATTGTCTAAAGTATTATAATGTGTGTTTGGGCACAAATATGTTTTATATGTATGTTTATTATGAAATACTTAGTTCATATTTTGAATATACTAGTATTTCACTCAGCTTAACAGGATAACATTTATGGAATCGAGATTAATTGGTCTCTGTATTTTTAAATGAAGTAAACATGTGATTATAGAGATCCTATCACAAGCTTTTGTTAGTTTTAAAAGTGATGTTTAAGGTTTTAGTTTGTATTAAGAGTCTGAAGAAGCCTTTGGCGAAAGCGCTTACTCGTTTTGGAATAAACAATTTGCTAACTTATATGGATTTACTTGTCTGAATTTCTACTTTCATTTTATTGCCTATTGGAAACTCACGCTTTTCTTTGGATTGAGTTTTACATTTATAATCACTTGATTTACATTTTTTTAGTTTAGATGATAGTAATTTCTGATGACCTTTCTTGATGTGTTTTCTATCAAAATTCAACAATTAAAAAAAAACTGCAAAACACCAGGACTTGGAGACAGCTGTAGAATCCAGCATAAAAATCTTTATTCAACACAAGCGCTTTCTTGGGTAACCCCACTTCTTCAGATGTCTAATACATTTTAAAACAGCCCTTGGTGTAAATATACACCCTCTTGGGGCTCATGATTAAAAACAACCAATACATTTATAAACAGGCTCTTAGAAGTGTATGTATATACTTTACATTTTTAGTCTATTTATTGGGACATATCTTGTAGAATGTTGCCTTAAATTGAAAGTGACTGTTCACATCAGAACAATGTATTGGTTGTTTTTAATCATGTGCTCCAAGAGGGTATATATTAAACCAAGGGCTGTTTAAAATGTATTAGACAACTGAAGAAGTAGGGTTACCCACGAAAGCGCTTGTGTCGAATAAAATTTTTATGCTGGATTCTACAGCCATCTCCAAGTCCTGGTGTTTTGCAGTTTATTCTGGATTTGTTTTATGCAGGAAAGTGAGTTCTGAAGCTTTAGTGGCAGTTTTGTGTGTTTTAATTAAAAAAAAAAAAAATATATATATATATATATATATATATATATATATATATATATATATATATATATATATATATAAATATATATATATATATATATATATATGTGTGTGTGTGTGTGTGTGTGTGTGTGTGTGTGTGTGTGTGTGTGTGTGCGAGTGTGTATGTATTCCATTTCATTTTATCAAACATTCATTTGTTCATCAGAATGAACTACACATTCTATTGTGCGAACATTTGTTTTTTGAACATCTGTATTGTCAAATGTCTCATTTGTCAAAATAATTAAGTGGATTTGTATTATGTGTGTATGTGTGTGTGCGCACGTATGCGTGTGTATTTCAGTGTTTGTTGGTTAGGGGCTGTGAACGATTTGGTTATCTGACTATTGATAAAAGGTATACTTACATCACTTTACTCAATAATTTCCCTACTTTTTGTGTAATGAATTTAACATTTTAGATCTGCATTTTTATACATTATTTTGAGCAGAGTCCCACAGATGACTTCCTATAGTGCAGTATGTATCCATACTCTTAACTCCTGTGAATTATTGTGCTGTGCTCAGATATTTTGTTGCCACAGTTTATACAATGTAATCTTCCTGCAAGCTTTTCACCATGTTATACAGTGACATAACTATAATAGACAGAACCGTGCGGCTATTTCACAGGTGTAGACCTTCCTAAATATTACTTTCTATATGTATCAGTCCTGGACATTATAAAAAGTAAATGGATGATCATTAGTTCAAGCTCCTAAATTGGAACTGTAGATAAAATAGCATAAGAACCTGATAGAAATATTGAAAGATACCATAATGTGGGATAAAACAATGACTGAGCTGTTGCAAAAGACAATAAATAGGTTTGTTTGAGGTATATGTGAATTTATAAGGGAAACAGACAAGTTCAAACATTCTGAAGCTGGTCGGATCATCAGTATTGATTTCATGGCATCACAGTTCTGAATCGCACTAATACAATCGCAGATCCTTTCATGTAGCTAAACTAATTTCAGTAGTAGGAACAAATGACATTTTACTCTACTTGTGTCAGGATAATAACAATTCTGATATCATACATATGTGGGAAAAGTGTGTCGAACATGAATTTTCAAGTATGTCTCCTGATCCTATATATGAAAAACCCAGGGGAAAGGGAAAAACAAACAAACTGCTGGGTAAGTTATTTGGCAAGATTGTACTGCTGCAGATTTTGATTTAGTTGCTCCATATTTGCAGAACAGGTTGCCTGGAAAATGTAATTAAAAATAATTCTGAAGTAACATAATACATTTCACTGATTTTGAGCCATATGCATTAACTGTGTAACTGATTTAATAGCTGAAGGATTTATTACAGTGTGGTGGTCATATTATGGTTTAATAATCATGAGTCCCTGTGGAGGTGCAAGGAATTAATTAATTGACAGTTTAACAAATATAGCTCATCAGTGAAAAATGTACCCTGATGAAGCATAAAGAATCAGGTGAACTCTCTTAGTAATGATTTTTTTATGATATTGATTTGTTGTTTCATTTAATTTTCACTTTGCTATTTAGCTTGCCAGCAACCTTCACCTGCTAATCCATATAATCATTAAATTAATGCTGCATAAGGCATGTTATTATACAATTATGGCTAGGCAAATTCATTATACCTAATTGACCACTGAGCCTTAGATACACTGACGATAATTCAAATAGCATTAACATGCCAAAATCACACACAGACAAAGCAACATCATTAATAAAAATATGCCAATAATATATTCCAGTGCTGTGAATCACTGTATATCATATAATAATATGTGTTGAATTAAAGTCCACCAGTAAAATTGCTGAGCAGAATGGACTAACTGTACACATAATTATTAGACCTCTACAAGTCACAGCTTGCCCATTCTGAACTGAAACACTTATTTGCAGTTTATCCATACAAGTCTATTGGACACACTTTCCCTTTTCATGGGTGACCTAGGAATACTGTCTGGTTAAATACTTGCTCATAGAAAAAGTAGGCAAACCTGCCTCACAGCAAGAGGTTCTCCGGTTCAATCCTCGTCTGGGGTGCCTTCTGTGCAGAGTCTGCATGTCCTCCCTGTGGTCACATGGGTTTCCTCTGAGTGCTCCGGTTTCCTCCCACATCCCAAAGACATGCTGTAGGTTGATTGGATACACTAAATTGGCCCTAGGTGTGAGTGTGTGCGTGTGTGTGCCTTCTGTGGAAGGTTGGGCACCAGGCTGACAACTCGACACCGTAAAACTCCACTGCCAATCATGAGCGGACAAGGTGATCCACTGTAGTGACCCCTAACCGGGAAAAGCCGAAAGAAAAAGAAGAAGAAAAAGTAGGCAAACAGTCTGGAAGCTGAGGGAATTAAACCCTGGATTACAGCAAGTAGCTTTTTACAGATCAGCTGTGCTAACGGTTCTGATCACTGAGGAAAATAAATGTAAACCATTTTTTTCCTCCTCAATAAGCAGCATTTTTTTAAACCAAATCATGAATTCTTGTCATACAGCATATTTAGGCATACACTTCTTTATCTTATATTTGAATGTGATTACAGTAACTGTTATATTCTTCCTTTTTAAACACAGCTTTTTGTTTTTTTTTAAACAAGTGCTTATTTTTCTAAGGTCTAATTTAACTATTGGCATGTCTCAATTTTTACTTTATCATTTCTGTCTGACTTTATCAGTTATATAGATGCATTTTGTATTTTATAACATTGCTTAATACTATTTGTCTTTGCTGATGTTTCTTCTTCCAGTCAACTTAATAACAGTCCTGTAGTCTATTTGCAATAATAAGGGGTCTGTGTGCCTTGATATAAACTCTCAGTTCAAGTATGTGCAAGCTGCAAATCATGAACCTGATGACCACTTTTCTTTGATTTTTTAATGGCAAAGTCCCAAAGGCCATAATCAAATTGCAATAGCATTAATGTGCATTTAAAACATTGTTTATGATATAATCATCCTTTTGTACAGTTAAGCAATAATCCATGGTCTGGCAGTTATCATATGATTTATTGCCATGTAGCTAGGTCTGGTTCCAAGCATACACCCTGAAGAATCAGATACTCTAGCTTAAATGGATTATTTTTCTCTTTGTTCACCATAAGGTGAACCATTACAGCCTATGATAAGAGTCAGTTAATGTACTGTTCATAAATAATTACATAGATGTTTTTTAGCTGTAGTCAGCAGTTTCTGGTACTACTTGCCTTGGTATATATGGGATACAGGAAGCAGTCCTCCTTTTTTTCCCAGTTTTTAGAATATGACAGGAAAATATGGAAGGTTACAGCCGTAGCAATTTACCTGCTGTTTTCAACAGTAGGTATCATGAAATATATTCCTTTTACATGTGCTTGAGACATCTTCTCTTTACGTGTGCTTGAGATGTCTTCTACTTATCAATTTCTTGAGGGTGTTGTAGTATTGCTAGAGAAAGGACATTTCTTATGTACTGCATTTGTGTTAAAGTGTTTCAGCTGAAATTTCTGTAGAATCTAAGAGCTTCTTCTGTAGCTTATAACTGAATTTGTGTGACCTGTTGAGATGTGGATTGCTTTATTTTCATCTGTGCTGGTTCTTTTGTATGCTTTACATAGCTTTTTTTTCTTTCTTTTATTATTTGAAGACACTTTTGTGCTGCATTTCTTTCTGATCTGCAGCACTTCAAGTGGTACAGCAGAAAGTTATCAGAGGGTAGCTGCCTGTGGGAGTATTTACAATATTTTAATTTCCTTTCAGGATCACATTCCATGACATAACATACATGACCCACATCCTAACCCCATATTAATACCTCAATAACATTTAGATAAAATTCTTAGTTTCACCTTTAGATTTAAGCCATCTCAGGAGTGATGTTATTATAGCAATAACCAATGACTAGGTATGGTATATTGAAGATTTATCCATAGTTAGTGTGGTTTAATCTAGATTGTGAAGCCAGAGTGATTAAAGGTAACCATGGGTACATTTTCAATATATCACACCCAGGAGTTGGTTATTGCTTTTATGCAATGACATTATTTAAGAACAAAATTACTTACTTATTACTTACTTTTCTTAAATAATGTCTGCATAATGATGCTGTTGTGATCTTCCATGAAGTTTCTATATCCTGTGGTTTTGCTGATGTACTGCGCATGCGTATGGGACTTACATTCCCATGCTTATGCAGTATATCAGTACTTTAGAAAGCAAGCAGTGGAGATGGGAGATCTCTGTTGCTTCTTTTTTTTAATGAAACTGCAAAATTTGGACAGATTAGAGGTACAAGAAAGAGCAAAAATACAAGGAAAATCAGGTATGTTTCTTTAGTTTTGCATAACATAGCTAGTTTTCCTTGTATTTTCTCTGCCCTCTGTACATACCTCTCTACCTCTTAGTACAAGAAAACTAGAAAGTCTTGACATATATTGATTGCAGGAGGACAGAATGGTCTACTATGCATAGAGCCACAATACCTGGGAAAAGGAACAGCATGGTGGTCCATGTCCAGGGGTATGGGTCTTCAAATTCACTGAACCACTGCCTAAGAGCTAAAAGTAACTGATGGGATCTTAAAAGTACCCTTCAACAGCAAGTATATAGAAGAATGGACTCACAGTGGGGAAGTAGAAGTTAGGCCATACAACTACCCCTGTTGCCAGGATGCTGGTGAGATCACAAGCAACTTTCATAGCTACATTTCTATGACTCCTGCAGCTGTCCCTCTACCCTATATTGTACTAGGACAATTCTCTAGCATATTATATTATACTATTGTAAATATAACAATACTGATAATGACAATATTAATAATAGTAAATCTATAACAAGAACATTTAATATAACAGTAGCTGTTCCCAATAATAATGTTTTAATGTAAAACACTAATAAAAATTTATAGTAATGCCATTGCAACTAGACCTTTAAAACAGGTTTTAGGGAAGATGAACCATTGTGCCTATAAAAGGAGTAGGGACTTAAAGAATATTTTTGTAAATGAGCAACAAGAGTATTATAAGATGGGTAGCATGTACAAATGTGTGAGGCAGAAACAATGTAAGCTCATTAATGAAAGCAGTGGGGTAGCCATTTTGGCTGCCTGCATTTTATTCCTTGCCAAGGTAAATATGATTGTAATACCAAAGGTATAATTTACTTAACTAGTTGTAAAGCCTTCTACATCAGTAAGTATGAAAGAATGCTTAAACAAGGAATTTATGAACATGTGTATTCCATAAAAACTGGAGAAGTAAAAAAAAATCACTTTTGTAGATGTGCCCGTGGTTGTACTAATTTTAAGAGATTTGCATTTTTGTATTTTTTGCATTTTTGTATTTAAGAAAAAGTTCAAGTATCTGATGGGAGGGTGACTGAGAGAACACTATAGAGTACAGAGGACTTTATTGGCAGTTATTGTTAAATGCAATTATGATTGCTGGAATTAATGATGTTGTTTCTATTAAGTGTTTTATCAAGAAGAGTATCAAAGTTCTAACATGGTTCTTTTAAATAGTATTATATACTTGAAGTGAATTTGGTACAAGAGTAGTATCGATGAAGTATGCATGGTTTTGTATGGTTTTTAACGTGTATTTTTGATATGTCTACTTTAAAGTTTGATGCAATTGAAAATCATGTAATTATGTTTATTTAAAGGCTGATGTATTGGTTCTGAAGAAACCACATGCATGAGTGATGAAAGTGCTAAAACAGACATTAATAGTGTTTGGAGTGGACTTTTAGAGGCATTTTTTCTTATCAATCAATCAAACATCTGCTGTCTATACAGAAATGGCTATAACTGTTGGGTGGTCAAGTAGGAGCTGTCTGTTGATGAAAGTAACTGACCCTATTGTCATTTACTCAGTTTAAAAAGTAACTAATCTGACTTTGCAAGACTAGTATGCATCTTTATGAAGTAAGATGTAACACTTTACTGTTGGGACTATTATTATTATTATTATTATTATTATTATTATTATTATTATTATTATCATCATCATTTCTTTTGTTTACCACACTCAGACATCTGTGGTGTACACAGTCAGTAAAGTGGCTGTAACTGTTAGGAACAAAGGCCATCTCAAGTGGCAGAACTAAATCTCCCCCATTAGCAGTTTGATGTTTATTTATTTACTTAAAATAAAGAAATAAGCCAACATTATTTTTTTAAGTACAGCAGCTGCAATGCCCTCCAGGTGTGGTGCTTTACACACCATTCTGACCACTCAATTTGCAGGTTTTATGGTCTGTCCCACTCTTAGTCTACACAATGAATTCAACAGATCATGGGTGGGATACAGCTCAAAGCTTGCGAATTTTCAAACTAGTTCTTGCTTTAATGTAATTTGATAGTTTGTTCCATACATCAGCTACTCTGTCAGAGAACCAGTTAGTACACTTCTCATTCCTATAGAATCTTTACATAGGTTGTCCAATGATTCTCTAGTACTTGTTGATAACCCCAAACATTCCCAGACGTAGTTGTCACTAAATGCCCTATGTACCTGAATAAGATCTTCTCTTAGATATCTGTAAGAGACACTGTACAAGTTCAGATATTTTAGTCTTTCATAATAACTTAAATCTTCACATCCATGAATGCCCCTGGTATATTTCTGCTGTACTTTTTCCAGTTTACTCATGCTTGTTTTATTATAGGGTTTCCATATTGTTATTTGATACTCAAGTTTGGGTCTAATCTAACTAGGGAGCTTCACTGGCAGCTTTTATTAAATGCCACTGCCCCACCAGGTATTAATGACATAATATCTATCAAGCCTATTTTGAAGATTAAATCAGACTGCCTGTCATATGACTTACTTTTCTAAAATGTTTTAAACAGTTTAATCGATCATATAAGCTATTTTACATGTTTACTGTTTATTAATGTTTACCACATCTGCTATTATGATCTTTTATACAATACTTACTTTTTAATAGAATATTTACTTTTATATTTAATGGTGTTGGTGTTTAGCATACACACACACACACACACACACACACATATATATATATATATATATATATATATATATATATATTCCAAAACAGCACACTGAACTTGTAAAAAGATATAACTGGTGAAACCAAAGGTAAAACCACCATCAGCTTTATTAGGACCAATGACTCACACCAAACAAGGGTAGGTCAAGGCTATTTTTACAGATGATCTCAATATATGATGCTAAAGGTTCCATTATATATATCATTTTTGTCATTGACAGAATTTACACAAAAGATTTTGGGGGTGATTACAAAAATATACTTGAAGTCAGAGAATGTCTATGGCAGATTAGATTAGATGCCAGCACAAGACCTGGCATCAATGACATTTTATCTTTGGCTTGTATACTAAAACATAAAGCTTCAAGTATTTAATTAATTAATTTTGTTCATTATGTTTTTTTCTTAAAATGAAACTTATAGATGGAATCTGTGGGGAAAATGTGTTTGTAAACAAGTTATTGGTTAACATTTGGAATGAATGAAAAGCAGTGTGCGAGTTTTTTTGACCACCAAAATTGCATTGTAACCTAAAGAGTTAATTCTAGAGATTATTACAGCACATGTATTACATGTGGTGTTTATTGGTTGAAAGATGTTTGAATTATGTTTATTTGGAACTGTTTGCTAACTGACTCTGAAGATGCCCTAGTCGGGTGAAAGTGCTAAGTCAGTTGTGGTTGGTGTAAGTCATTGGTCCTAATAAAGCTGATGGTGGTTTTACCTTTGGTTTCACCAGTTATATCTATATATATCTATATATCTATATATATATATATATATATATATATATATATATATATATGGGTTCCATACACTAGATCGAATTTTCACTGATTCGAAATAGTGCATAGAATGCTCACTGCAGCGAAAGTGCACTTAATCGAAAGTGCACTTACGCGAAGTTCAGTACAACGAACGGGTGCTGTACTGAACTTCTGTGCAGTACTCACGGACCTAAGGGTTAGGGCACGGGTCATAGTAGGCCGTAGGGCTATCCCCTTACCATGACCCGTGCCCTAACCCTAAGGTCCGTGATGACTACAGTGCAGTGAAGGACATAGCAATGTCCTCCACTATGGTGCAATAGTCACGAACCTTAGGGTTAGGGCTTGGGTTAGGGTAAGGGGATAGCTTTACTAACTATCCCCTTACCCTAACCCGTGCCCTAACCCTAAGTCTATGACTATCTCACCATAGTGGAGGACATAGCTTGTTTTTTATGTCCTCCACTGTGCTGCAGTGTTTTTGGTGAAGTGCACTTACGCAAAAGTTCACTTTTGTTAAAGTGAACTTTCGCAGAAGTGAGGCTTCCTATTACAAGTTTGAAGTAGTGAACTTTCGTTCTTGTAATAGGAATCCATATATATATATATATATATATATATATATATATATATATATATATATATATATATATTTGATGCAGGAAGTTTGGGAATAGTACTTGATTTTTTAATGTGTGTACACCTTTACATTTTTGCCAGTCTGTTTGGTGCCTTTTTTAAGTATATAGAAGGAATGAAGTAGAGATCACATTGTTTCTGATGAAGTTCCTTTTCAATTGGAACAAAAGTGCTCCAAACTTTGTGTAATTAAAGACTCTGTTATGTTCCAGTGCAGTGTTTTTTTATTTTTCTTTCATAATAATTTAAATGTTCACATCCATGGATGCCCTTGGTATATTTCTGCTGTACTCTTTCAAGTTTACTCATGCTTGTTTTCGTATAGGTTTTCCATATTATTTCATACTCAAGTTTGGGTCTAATGTAATTAACAAACAACAACTTCATCTTTTTTGATTCCCTAGACTTTATAAATCTTTTTATACAGCCTATAGTTCTATAACTATCATTAACCAATTGGTTGATGTGATTAGAAAGACTTATAGCTGGATCTACCCATATACCCAGGTCATTAAATGAGTCTACAGTTTCAATCACTCTGTCCTGTATTAAATATTCACCGTTCAATTTCTGTCTCCCAAATCTCATATGCTTAGTTTTTGATGTATTTATCAGCATGTTATTCTCTTGTACCCAAATGGTCAATTTAGTCAAGTTATTTTACAGACATGCCTCATCTGTAACGCACGTAATCAGTTTACCCAATTTCAGGTCATCTATATATAGACTGTAGAACCACCTCAGATGAAAAACTTAGTTCTAAAAGATACACTCTAAACAAGTAAGGGCCTAGGACAGAGCCCTGTGGGACACCCTGACTGTAACCAAGGATTTTACCTGTCCAGTTTCTGTATGATACTTGCTGTGTCCAATTTGTAAGCCATGCAGCTATCAATTTTATCAAGAGTACATCGATACCTAGTTGTACTAATTTATTGATCAGGGTTTTGTGTATGACCATGTCAAATGCTGAAGTTAAATCTATACAAATTACATCACAACACAATTTTGCATTCATAACTGTTATTATATTGTTATAGAGCATCATGTTACAGGTGATAATAGATCTATTTTCAACATATGGATGTTGATATATGGTTTCAAGTCCCAACCTATCAAATTCTGACAATAACTTATTCAGCATTACCTTTTCCATTATTTTCCACAACATGAAAGTAGACGTAAGGATCTATATGACTCTGGGTTTGTCCTACTCCCCTTTTCCTTAAAGGCAAGTTTAATAAGCTCATGTCTCCAATCTTATGGAATCTCCCCATATTTATATGACCTAGTGAATAATAGATATTATGGTACTGTTACTTCTTGCTGAAGTGTTCTCAGGTCATTGTTACTAATTCCATCTCCTCCCTGTGCTTTGTTTGGATCCAGTTTGCACAGCTCTTTTTCAATATAATCTAATTTTATTCCAGTACCTGGGGTTACCTGGATGTCACTAGGACAACTTATCACCCCTTTTGTGGAGGCAAACTGTTTTGCATAAGATTTTGTAAATATATCTATAATATGTTGTGTCTGAGAATACATTTTAGAATCTGCACACAGTTTAATCAATTTGTATGTGTTTACTCCTTCCACATCTTATGTATCTATAAAAAGATTTCCTATTATGCTCAATATCTTTATATACATTTTTTTCAAATTTTTCTTGATCATGTCTCACAATATATCTAATGTGTTTGTCCAGCTTATTTATTTCAGTTTTCAAAGTTGTAGTTCGACCTCTATTTCATTTCTTATATTCTTTGTCCCTCACCTTAATCAGATATTTTGTTCTTATGGAAATATATCCCCCTGATGTTGTATGTCTAGATCCTGATGTTAAACATTTTTTGATTTTTTTGCACTCAATTTCTCTTTCAAAACCTTCCACATTCCATCTGCAGTTTTTCCACTAAACACCTCACTCCAGTTAGCTTACATTGTGACTGTTTTGCTTCCATATAATCTGTAATTAACCTTCTGTGCCCTGGTTTAGATTTCAGTTTGGCAGAATTATCTAGCAACAAATTAACCTTTATAACCCCATGATCACTGCACATCAATGATGGTAAAACTTTACTTGAAGTAACAGTAATTTCTTTAGGAACACAAACATTGTATAGTATGTTCCAACCCGTGGTAGGTTGTTTTATAATCTGAAGCAATTATTGTTCCTGAATATACGTTGTGAATAATTTCCTTGCTAACATTGTTGAATCAATGTTATTCCAGTCTGTTTCTGGTAAATTTAAGTCCCCAGCTAATATTATTCTTCCCTCCTGTGTTTCATGTAAGAAATGTATGAATTCCTCTAGGTCAACTGCACTTGACTTGGGTGGTCTATACACTCCAACAATTGTTATATGTTCCAGGATTGTCTTTATTGTCACAGTTACGCAGTCTATAGTATTGGTGTTATCATTGAACATGTAATAATCACAGGTCTCATAACTATCTTTAATCCCTATCATAACAGCTCCACCTGATTTTTTGTTAGAATGTCTGTTACAGTAAAAACATTTATACCCTGACAGAACTGGTTTCCAGTCATTGTTTTTAACCATGTTTCAGAAACAATAACAACATCAATCTCGTGGGAATGCAGCATGTTTGTGTCTGTGTCTTTCGGCTTTTCCTGGTTAGGGGTCGCCACAGCGGAACTCCGGTCCTCTAATGATTGGTAGTTGATTTTTACGTGCCGAGTTGCCAGCCCTGATGCACAACCTTCAATGAAGGTACACCCATTCACTCATATCTCCATGCAGAAGATGCTCTAGCTGAGAATCGAACGGGACAGCGTCTTACTGTGAGGCGACAACGCTACCGCAGCACCACCACCATGGGAATGCAGCATATTTTCCAATAAAAAAAACTTTATTAGTAATGCTCCTAGCATTAACAACCATCAGAGATGCATCAAATGTTGCTATCTGTGAACTGTTAAATTTTCAGCCTGGCAAAAAACCTGCCTAGTGCTTGTCAAATATTGCAAAATATCTGCTGCAAAAATTCTCTTCCATGATTTTGACAATTGCACGCCATCCTGTCTGAAATCATGTGCGCCCAAAACTAGGCTTGGATGCTCTACACATTTCCATTTTTTAAAACTGGACATTTTTTTCCATTTCGGTATTTACCCAAAAAATCTTTTCATTCACGGAGACCTGACTATCCTTTCTAAACATGATTTGTGAAAAATACATCCTAACACCAGCACAAGCTATACTATCTAAGAGAGCTGTCAGTTCCCTTCTAACAGTGAGAGAATCATTGCGGATGACATCATTTGTACCAACATGAATAAAAATGGATCCATACTTTCTTACGTTAAGGTGTTCCAAGGCTTAACTCGCATCTACTATTTTTGCTCCTTGCAAGCAAAACACTATTTGATGTTCATTATCTTCTCTGCAGATATAAGTATCAGTTCCTCTAACAATTGAATCTCCAATTACAAGAATATCTTTGCTGACCAGCTCTGAAGAATCTTCAGAGTCTAATACAGTAATATCTGCTCTGTCAATTGTTACGAAGGATATCTCTTCATCACCATTAGTCTTATTAATCCCACTGTTTTTATTGGGTATTAAATTCTCATCCGTCTGCCACTGTAAATCCACAGCTTGAGCCATGCAGTCAACATCTGTCTTTCTCTTCATTTTTCTTACAGTAATATTCTTCATTTCTTCCACGTTCAGTTTTGATTTCTTCCTTTTCACCTGCCCCTTGCCTCTTTTTTCTACTTTCTCTTTTGGAAAAATTATGTCTTTTTCTGTAGACTGAAGGTTTTCTGATAGGAAATTATTATCATTCCCTGTAACCTGCGTGTTACATAACAAAGCAGTGTCCTTTTTATTATGGATTCTCTTTACTTTACAGTCATTAATCAGTTTCTTTTTCTTCCTTGTTATTTCTTTCTTTTTTATTTCCTTCTAAACAAACCAGATCTTCAGATTGCTGAATACTTGCATCCAGAATTCCAAAGTTGTCAGGGGCATCATTTTGTTTCATAGGGGTTGAATGATCTTTGTAGATAATAGCTGCATCATTTCCTAAATGTGTTCTATTTGTTCTTTGCCTAATATTACTTATCTCACCAGTCCAGTCATTAATATTTGAAACAACAGCTCTCCAAGCCATGCCAATTGCACAAGTCCAATCATCAAGTCTAGATTTACTTCTAACAATGGTAAGCAAATCATCCAACTTTTGACACAAGAGACATAGATCACCATGTTATCAGCTGTTACCTTTAAATATAGCATTTATAACACTGTACAAGTTATTTGTGCATTAGCAAATCATTAATTCAATACTCATTTAAGAAATCCATATTCAGCTTTAAATGGATAAAATATTGTAAAAGAAATGAATAATCAAAATCAGTAACCAGAGAATTCAAAGTGAACTTAAATCAACTTATGTGACAAAAAGTCACACGAGCAATATACAACTAAATACTAAAGTAAGTACAGTAAAGTTATTCTGACCGTACAAGTTCTGCAAGCCAAAAGGTCACTATCGCTTGCAGTTGCACTTCTTTTTAACAGTAAAGATCAATAAATCACAAAACAAGGTAGGATTGCTTAGACATGCTCAGGATTTTCCTCTCTGCAGTCTGTGTGATTGTATAGCTGTCTAAGCCCCTTGGGGTGGCTAGAGCTTGCCTGTCTAAAACTTATCCCTTTCTAACAACCAACAGTAAAATTAAACCAAGACAAATTATGAATCAAAGTAAATCTTGTTAGCAAGCTATCCTTCCTACCTACAAACAGTGAAAAAATGATAACAAATAAAATATAAATTCAAATAAAACTTCTCTTACCAATCAACTCCGCAGTAAATCACAAACCAAGGTAGGATTTTTAGATATTATGATTTTATCTGTATACACAGATGGTGTTAGGCACCAGCTGTATCTGTGGCCACTGGGTCACCCAAATATCTCTCTCCTTACTAGGGTCTCTGTTGACAACATATAGACAACTTGTAGGCACCCACAGATTTCTCCTTCTTTGCCCAGCTCCAGCAGTCAATTCTGCCTTGCTGGATAATTTTCACTAAAACATTTCTGTATTTTTTTAACTTCCCTGTGACATCAGCTAAAAGCTGTACTCCTTCAGGCCTGCTTCAGTGAAGCAAGGACCTGATTGTTTGCAGCACCAAGGAAATAAGTTGTTTTATTTTTTTATTTTTTATTTTTATTTTATTTATTTTTTATCATTTTTGTTTTTGCTTTGTTTAAGGAAGTGAGGAAGCAATATCCCAATTGGTTCTTATAAAGTACTTCCTATATCAGCTGCCTTTAAAAAGTCGTGTGTAGTAAAGATGTTTTTGTTAAAAAAATGCTCTAAGGAAAAACATGGCATGTGTAGCAAGCATTTCTTCTTGTTTATCAGTGCTAGTTGGGATTTATTTTTTCAGCAGATTGTCGCATGAGGACAACAGCACTTGGGAAGAAAGCCTTCCAGCAACTGTTGTTACAAGCCAAGGAGTTCGGCTACATTTTCAACTGCCCTTGCAAGGGCAATTTTTTAAAGGCCTGAAAAACTGTCCTTTTCAGGGTAAATTAAAAGGTCTGTGGAAGTAAGATGGGCTCAGCCTACAACCATAAAGACTGAGCAGAGGATTAGTAGCAGCCTTCCACCAGCTGCAGAAAAGGTAAGCTGCTGTTTTTGGGGAGGGATGATAAAGCATAAATATAAGAAAACTGTAATATTTTTTGTGCAGAATAATTCTGCTAAGAGGTTGGGGGGAGGCTTGTCTGTGATAGTTAATGTTCAGATTTGTCTTAGTCTGTCCCTCATAAAAATGTGTTTTTCTAGCAAAATTTTGAGGACTGCAGTTTCTTACTTTTGCAAAACTGGCTCTGTCATTGCTGTAGAATGTACAGATGCTAGGTTATTTTAATGCATGCTAATGCAAAACCAGTGTCTTTATAAGTTTATAACAACAATGCTTAAAACTATCCCAGATGGCTGCCCCTCTGTTCTGTGATTATTTTTTGTTCTGCCAACAACTGTTGTGCTGAGAGGAGCTTGATAATGTTTTATTATGTCTAGATGCTTGCCTGGTATTTTTCGTCTGTCATTCATAAAAACTGTGGGTTCACACAGCTCATTTTACTGCAAAACTTGTTCTAGTATCTTTATATGTGTATAAGACCAGTGTTATAAATCCCTGATGGTACACCTTTGTCCTGTGATTTTTTTTTTTTTTTTGCTTTGTCCAGAATTGTTGTGCTCAAAGGTTGGGAGTGGGGGACTAGGGTTGTGAGAATGTTGCAGAATGTATGGATATTGTTGCTTTAATGCATACTAATGCAAACCCTGTTATTCTAGTACTTTTTTAAGTTTATAATAACACAGTTTAACATTATCCCTATTGTCACACCTTTGTTCTGCCAATAATTTTGGTTTTGTTCAGAACTTTGTGTTTCGAGGTTGTAAGGGGGTTAGGGGTTGTCAGAATGTTGTCGAATGTATAGATGCTTGTCTGGTATTTTTGGCCTGTCTTTCAGAAAAAAAAAAAGATACTTCTGGTCCGCCCTCATAAATGAGGTTTTCTAACAAAAATTATTTGAGATTTCATATCCTTCACAAAATGCATGCAACTGCAAAATCTGTTATAGCATTTTTATAAGTTTACAATATGTCCCTGATTTTATGCCTTTGTTCTACCAATAATATTGACTTTGTTCAGAATCCTGTGCTAAGAAGTTAAGAGGCGGCATATAGAGATATGAAAATGTTGTACAGATTATGCAGTGTCTGTCATTCTATCAGTGCATTCCTGAATTTTGACTGGATTGTGAGATGAAAATGTGAATATCTTTGGGAATGTTGTGCCTTTTGCATAATATTTTTGCTTATCCTTTCATAGTTTGGTGTGCTCCCCTTAAAACTTGTGACTTTCTAACTAACCATTGATTCTTTCTGACTTTAGTCAGCTGTTCCAAATAGCATGTAAAAGCAATATGTTAATTTTCTTCAGACATCTTCAAATGTTTGGGAGGGAGCATGAATGGGGGAGAATCTTGTGGAATATCCTGAGGTTAGCTTCCATTTTTTTGACGTTTGACTTACAGCTCTGTAGTTCTCTTAAGTCATTGCTGCAGTTTCTTTTATTATCCTTTAGAAAATGCATGCTAATAGAATATCTGATCTAGCAAACTTTTTGTAAGAGGAATATTGAGAATCTATCCCAGGATTTGGGCCTTTGTCATTGAGTTTTCTTCTGCCTACTGGTCACTGTCACTCCAGTCTTTCTGTCTGCATTACAAAATTAACTAAACTGATCTCAACAAAACAGACAGTATGTAATGTGGGTGTGTATCATTTTGTAATACACTTCAGTTGTGCCTATTGCCTGCATTACAATTCTTTTTGCCTGCTGGTCACTGTTACTCTTCAGTTTTTTCTGCCTGCAGCACAACTTAACTGATGTCAATGGAAGAAAAATTTTGTAAACACCAGTTTTGCCTCTTGTACAGCTTGTCCTTACGAAAAGTGTTCAGTATTGGTTGCCCATTCTTTCGTGTCTGCAGTCATATTAACATGACTTTTTGAAAGCTAACCCATTTCTAGTATATGATTTGCCTGCATGACAGTTCTATTGCCTACTGGTCCTTGATTGTCTGCAGTTTTTTTTGCCTACAGTGGAAGATGGCATTAACTGGTCACTTTTGTCACTGGTTCTGCATTTCACCATGGATTGTTTAGCTCTTAGTTGCCTTAGTGTGGTATCTTCAGTTTTTCTGCTTAACCCAAATGCATTTTTTAGCAGTGGTCAGGCCTTAGCAGTGCGGTCATCATCATGTCAGATGATATCAGTTAAATATATTAAAGATGAATTTTACAAAATGTAAATTGAAAATATAGTGTTAGAGGGGATGGTAATTCTACCTGGATATAGACCATATATTTGGGGTTATTTCCTTTTATTGTGACTATTTTTAGGAGTACTACTGCAATAAGGTAGAAGATGTTGGGAGAATAATGCACAAAAGTGACGTTTACTTAGTGACTGCTTTATGTAAGCAAAGGAAGCAAGTGTAACAGGCAGTGTGTTAATGGACAGAGGGTAGGTTTGCAGCTTACAGTTAGCACACTTATTGTTTACACTGGTTGGCTAGTCTGGAGTTTGAATTTCATATTTTGTGGTATAGGGCACCTAGTTTGCTTCAGTGGGTAACATTCTACTGTTGTCATATGGAACTAATTTATCTGCAATGCTGATTTCTATGGATATAATCTGGCAAATACCATCATCATCAGAATAAATTTTCAGAATGCTAACCTCTCTTCATCACACTCACTTTCAATAGGCATTATATGGCTCAGATAGATCAAAATGTGGTGCATTGTACTAACGTTATGACAAAAAGACCTGATGCCTGAACATGTAGTAATTCTGCTTTGCTTCCTTTCCCAGTTAGAAATGATGAGGCATACACATTCATCAGGAGCAGCAAAGCGAAAGCCTCAGCAGCAGAGGAATGGGGACACAAAGAGACAGCAGGGCTCCATTAGGAAATTTTAAATTTTTTTTTTTTTTTTTTTTTTACAGAGGATGAACTACTCTTAGTAAATGTAGCATAATGAAAATCGTTTTTGTGGGTCATCAGAAAAGGGAGATTCAGCAAAAAGCACCCCTGCAGTACAATTTACCCACTGGAATTCCAGTATTCTTAATGTAGAAAGCACCCACTGTGTTGCAGCTGTACCGCAGGCTGCCCCTGTGAACCTACTGCCATTACCATGGCTGACCCCTGTGAACCTATTGCTATTACCATGGAAGACATTGTTAACTTCTGAAGATTCAACTTTAGAACTTCTGCCAGGATTACTAGACTTGATATGGAAGCCGCCCATCCTTTTGTACTGAGAATAGATGTGGCCTGTGACTTGCATGGAGAGTTAAGTGTATCATCTGAGGATCTAGGAACTTGGCTAGACTTGACAAGGTATAAGTTTAGGGTAGCTGTCATCCAGCATGGACCTGTACAAGTGGTGTTGCCACAGTACAGAGTCAATGAACAGAAAAGATTTACATCAGAGAGCTATTTCCATATGATGCCTAATGGGAAGAGATAAAATGCATGTGATTGACATATTATGTTTGAAAAGAAGCATTGTTTTGCTTTTCATGCAAATTATTTGGACATTCTTACCACCTGCTCCAGTCAGGTGTTCACAGAGCGTGGAGAGGGATGTCCAATGCTTTACACTGCAGATGTAAAGGCAAACAGGAACCCCCAGTAACAGGTGTAAACACAGCTAAAAAAGCTCCAAACGCTGACAAATAAAATTCAGGATTTTAATGCATTTTAAAATCTCTAAAACCAGTTCAAAATAGGTCAAAATAACCAAAAGATAAAGGGCTTTTCGTCTTCCATAAGTGAAAAATTTCATCAGATACTTTACAAGTTCAGTCAGCTTCTTTTATACACACAGCATTTAAAATTATATCATCACTTGTGTGATTGCTAAAGCTCCAGAATGAATGAGCTGCCATTTAAAGGGCCAGTACATTAAACCATGTAAAATACATTTCTGTGTTTATTTTACAACTTGTACTACTACATTATACTATCTTAGAAAGCTTTTAGTTTTAACAAGCTGGAAATAGAGAGAGATTCATTTAACCCTGGCCAGTTAGTAGCATTCAATTTTAGTTGCCAGTATATTTCAGCTTTCTCTAGTCTTAGTGTCCAAGCACCTCCCATTATCACTACCTTTTCCAACACACAAAATTTAAAACAGTACCCTGTTTTTACTGCAACATGTTTGTATAGAGCACTTGTTTCCTTCCCAGTTCTGATGTCACATAGGTGCTCATGCCAACATAGAAACAATTACATAAAGTGCATACAGCACAGTAAACCACTTTATCGGAATTACAGTTGCATTTATGCTGTATGAGAACTTTGTTACTTATGATAAAAAATCTACCCCATACCTCTCAACCGTACCAAATTCCTCGATATATACTGATTTTGAGGCTTCATATAAAAGTGACTGAGGAATTTTCACTTCCTCAGCACAGCTAAGCTAGATGCATAGTACAGTACACAACTGTAATGTGTACTTCTTCTTTCGGCTTTTGTGGGTCACCACAGCGGATCACCTGTCCGCTCATGATCTGTAATGTATACGATAACGTTAAAAGTGAATGGGGTATTTGCACTTCCTCAACATAGCTAAGCTACATGCATACACAACTGTAATGTGTACAAGAGAGTGAGTTAAATGTGTGTGTGAATGTGACTGCAGTGCCCCATCCCATTTACGGCAGTGCCATTATAAATATCAGTAGTAGTTTGTGAAACTGAAACACATAGTTCACTTTATTCAGTTAATATGAAACAAAATAATAAATAAAACTAACAAACTGTGAGAATATTTTACTACTTGAGACAAATCCCACTTCTGACAACTGGCTTTTTGTTTCTCTTCAATTTAACTTTAGAACATAAAAAATCAAGGTCATTCAACGAGCACCAGTGTGCAATTATTTTACTACAATTGGTCTGTTGGGGAGAGGTAAGGAAATCATCATGAAGTTATTGTTTCTGGGGTGTACTGGTTAGCTTGTAATCAGCTTGTAAAGTTATAAATTCCCCAAACCTGCACAAATGTTTATTGGGATTACCGATGTAAGTGTACCCCAATCGATGAAGAAATGGTATTTTTATGTAATAAAACAAAGGGAAATGACAACATCTCTAGGAAGGAAGAACAAATTCTGTTTAAATGATACATCACACACAAATGTCTTGCAAAGGTGATTGTTCAAATTCTGGTGTACTAAACACCAGTCAGTCACCTAGACGAAAGCATCGGGACACTATTAAGAGTTAAATGAAATTACAACACAAGACATTTTAGTTGTGGGGAAATGTGCAAGTTTCTGGAATGCCATTATATGCTACCACATATTAAGGAGGAAATGTGTCACGGATCATAATGCATGCCTTCCTTTGACCCACTAACAGCCTGTGGAGAAGGGAGGGTATGTGCTACATTACAAAAAAAGTGTTACTTCTTTTAAATCACCCCTCTATGAACTATCTTTCCCATGTTGCACTGGGAAACATACATAGTTAACTTTGTGGGGGTAGTCAGCTGTTTCTCAACTGATTAAGTACGAGTCTGCAGACATTTTTTTAGTTTTAGAAGTTAAAAAAAAAAAGAAATGGAGGAAGCTATAGTGGAGAGTGTTGAATAAACCACAAAATTTTAATGACGCATATGGACCTCCATGTAATTTTTTGGAAACTGTGCAACAGCAAACCAGAAACAGTGGGGGGTAGGAAGGTCCAGGTGTACTACACACGAGATAAGGATGAAGGTAATGACTATTTATCTTTGTCTTTGCATTTAAAAGTGATTAATAACTGAACATGTCACATTATTTGAAGATGAGTTATAAATTACATATTTTTTGAGGGTGGTAATTTGGTGGTAGTTTATTTTGACTAGTCTACGATCATAGGGGTTTGTCAGTGGACTCGCTTGATTGTACATTTTCTGTTTTTTAGAAATTTCTGATGTGATATTTCTTTTAGTAAATTAGTTTCTGATGAGTGTTATGTTGATCTTATAGTATGGTCCAATCCATTTGTTAGCACAATTTGACAGTTGGTCGTTTCTTTCCCTGCTTTAGTGTGTAATGGCTTGAGCTAACTGTAGAGGGTGTTTTCTTTCATAGTTTAAGGTTTTATATTTCAATGTTGTACACAAACATAAATTAGTTAAGCATTTTTTTCCTTCTTTCATATATTCCTCTCAATCTCTCAGAGCAAGAAATCTGGACAAAACCAAAAATAATGGTGGGAGAAAAGCCCAAAAATAGAAACAGATTTTAAATATTCCTCCTGTAAACTCAGTTGCTAAATAACAGATTTTGCATTATTATCATGTATTTTCTGAGGGATATGAAGTTTGAAATTCAAATGTCTGCCATTATTAATTATTTAGTGACTTCAGTCATCATGTTGGTGTCCCACAATTCCAATGGTGGAGTTACATGGCTGTGTATGCAAATATTATGTTAATTAGCATCCAGATTTTTGGCCAATTGTACCTATTTTTCATGGGGCTTTTTGTCCAAATTTTTGGTGTTTGTATGTTCAGAGGTATGATCTACCCTGAAGTTTATACTTACAATATGAGCAATAACCACAGTTTCACAGACATGCCTTTTCATCCCTTATGTATTTCTATTCAAAGATGTTTTTCAGGTTAGCACCTTTTCTGTAAACATCAGAAGGTTTTTCGCTTATATGCTCCCTGATGTCTTTGTCATTGTACAAAATAGCCCAATTCTTTTCCATATTTTTTTCTTACATGATGGCTATCACTATTAAAGGCTGTAATAAAGCAGCATTTGTATTGTTCTTCTGTTTGTGTCACTGTATTGCTAGCAGTTCGTGAAGTTGTATGACGCTTCCCAGATCTGCTCTGCCCCCACTATCAAAGAACTTCAAGAAAAAACTCAAGCAGCCCTCCACTGTATAGAAAACTATCTAACACTCCATCAACTTATACTAAACCCCCAAAAAACCAAGCTTATAGTCTTCCACCAAAACCCAACATCTAAAAATCTACCTCCTCTCCTTATTTCCTGTTCCAATGGTACAATAATAGAGCCAGCAGAACATACAAAACTTCTTGGTAATACAATTGATAGCGGACTTAGGTTTGATAAACACCTTGCTCTAACCAATAAAAAGGTGCATGCCAAACTGGGTTCACTCTACAGAGCAAAACCATTTCTTACTGACCAAGCCAGACTTGCTACTGCTAGAACCCATCTATTATCTTCCCTTCTATCTTGCTCTCAAATATTTACCAGCCTTCACATATCTGACCTAAATAGCCTCGAATCCTGCTATAACAAAATCACAAAATTTGCTACAAATCAGTCTTATAGATCTCACCACTGTACTGCATTAAATCAACTAAACTGGCTAGAGCTCCCCCATCTCCTCTCCCCTCAACTACTAACCGCCCACACAGTCATATACAAGCCTGACAGCTGCCCAGCTCTATCAGACCTAGTCAAACTCTATAGCAACCTAACATCCCTTAGATCTGCTAAAAAATATTGTTAAAAGTTAGTAAAGCCCAAAACGCTTATGGCATCTCCCTATTCTCTCTTGCCGTAGACAAGCAATGGAACTCTCTTCCACAGCATAATCTCACCATCAATAACACACTATCATTTAAACAGACCCCTAAAGAACATTTCTCTAAACATAGGCTCTGCTCCTGTACTACCCTAGGCTAAACATCTGTACCTGCAAATATTTATATCCTCCATTTTCCTCTCTTTCTCTGTATCTCCTGGCTTCTTTGAATCTTTCTCCCAAAAGAATTCCGGAAGATAGTATGAAGTATGGAGAACGGACAATGCTTGATATACTTTGATAATTGCTTATAATTGCTCAATATTTTTAATATCTCTAACTTTGTTACTTTCAGATTTCTTTTTTCTAACACTACTGTAATAACTTCTAATTTGTATTCCTGTATATGTCCTACAATTAATTGTAACTTGTATATGTCATATGCAAATACTATTGTAATCCACTATGGAGCTTTTCTCCTTGGGTTTCCACTGAAAATGGGCTTCTGGCCCAGCTGGACATTACTCGGTTAACAAATTAAATAAATAAAATAAATAAATAAATACTATGTTTGCAAACAGGCCACCTCAGGATGACCCCATAGCCACCCCTCCTTTTCAAAGGAGATGAAATTATTCTGAAGCACCATTTCCAATAACTGTTCATACAAATTTATATGCTCATGTCTCACACCCTTTTCAAACAGGTATTCAATAAACCACTCTATCCCCACCTTATGTGGTATAACTCAGTACAAGTCTTTTACATCTAAAGTGATAAAGATGTAGGAATTTCTGTGGTCATCATTTCTTTTTTTTTTTGTCACATACCTCAGAGCTATGCACATGTCACTATAACTTGTCTGTGGCAGTACACTGTGTAGGAATAATAAGTTGGACTGCATTACTTTTTTTCACTTTCATCACAATCAAACATCAAATGCGTATACAGGTGGCTGTCTTTGTGAGGGATGAGGGTCAGGAGGCATGTGACAGCAACAGGTTACTATTTGTTCATTCAGTTTCATCCCAGTCTGTCATTTGATTTGTATGCAGAAGGTAGCAGCCTATTGGGGTAGGAGTGAAGGGGCATGCGGCATACTCTCAACTGTACAGATTTTCACAGATATTTTTGGCCCGTTTTTCATAAAATTGTGGTTCTCTGGCAAATTTGTGGCAAATCATTAAAGAATGAAGTTAAAATCAGTTAAGTCAGTCAACAAGAAACTTGGGACCCTATATAGAATTAAAGCCTTCCTTACCCCAAATGCCAGGGCAGCCACAGCCCGTTCACACCTTCTCTCTACCCTACTATATGCCTCTCCTGTCCTCACTCACCTTAACAAATCTGATCTGGCCAAGCTCTCATCCTGCTATAATCACATTGCCAGGTTCGTTACAGGCCTACCCTACAGAACACACCACTGTACTAACCTGAAAAAGCTTGGATGGATAGAATTCCCACACCTTCTTCACCAGTCCCAACTCATAGAGGCCTTCAAAATCCTTAAACAACCTGAGAATACCCCAGCACTAAAAAACTTAATGACTCCCTACTCCAATCTAAGCTGCAGCAAACAGACTCCTTGTCCAAACAACTAAATCTCTCAACCTAGGTGGTGACGCTATTTGCCAACACCACTGGTAAAATATGGAACTCTCCCCAAATAACATCACGCTTGCAACTTCTCTAAGTCAATTCAAAATAGTCTAAAACTCCACTTCAAGTCACACTGGCTATGTCCTTGCTCAAACCCAGACTAGCTCTGTGCCATTAACTAAAACATAAACAACTAGCTAAGATGATAAGTACTTTGTATACTGTGATAAAGAAATATGTATCCTGTCTAACTCTATGTCATTATACTGCCGCTAATATGTTATTAATGTTACATCTGTAGTAATCTCAGAAATAGTAATGGCAGTCTTGTACTTGTATGTAAATAGCCTATGTTTTTGTTAAGTTCTTTCAGCTCATTTACTGTACCTAATTATCAATGTAACTCTGTTGGAGCTTTTCTCCCCGGGCCTCCGCTGAAAAAGGACATGTATCCAGTCGGACCATCCCGGTTAACAAATGTAAAATAAATAAAAATAAATAAATAAAAAATAAAAATCATGACAGACATTTAAGTTTCAGACTTCATGTCATTCAGAAAATTCATGTTAATGTTAAAGCCTGTTATTCTATCAACTTTTTAAGTTTGTAAGAACAATATTTAAAAATTGTCCCTATTTTTGGGCCACTGTCCCACTTTTATTTATGGCTTTCTCCAGATTTCTTGCTCTAAGAGATGGAGAGGAATGGCATGCAGTGAGCGGGCATTCTATTGGAGTAGGAGTGAGAGGGCATGCAGTAAGAGGGCAGTCTGTTGAGGTAGGAGTGAAGGAGGCATGCAGTACTTATGTTTGACAGCAGCCACTTGAAATACAAGACTGTGGAAATTTGTCATGCCAATGGAACACCAGAGGGATACACAGAAGGTACTTTTTCTGGGGGACGGGAGAAGGAGACACATATATAATTTATATTCCTTTAAAAGTGTTTGTCTTTTCAGTTTATTGTGAGCTGCTGTTTTGTCACACACAACTTATTTCTTATTAATGAGTGCTGCTCAAAGATGCCAGAGACTCCGACAGCCAGTAAAACCAAGCTTTATTGTAGCCACAGTCCAATATAAAACCACAGTTTGTTATAAACAATATCAGAGGCTAAGCACTTTCATCTTTCTTTTTAAATGTAGATTTCATCAGAACCAAAACTGATCAAATCAGTAAACAGTCGTATATACAACTTATTTCTTCCTTGAAATAAAACAAGAAGACTGAATCAAAAGATTAAGAAAAAAGCTCTAAACTGCATCTCGAATCCCCGTGGCTTCCTGGGGACTAGTGGCCTACAGACCCCTGACTCAATTCATTTATTTCCTCCACTGTTATTTGAGTGCAGCCTTAGCTAACTTGACTGTATTGAAAGGATACAAGAAAAAGACAAAATGCAGAGGAAATGTAGAAAAAAGTAATCTTGATGGTGTTGGGAGGCTAGGATGGGAGAGAGTCAAGGGCTACACGAGGAGAAGTGCACATGTGGGGGAACAGTGGGGGGTGTTATGGAGCCCTTCACCTAGATTCAGCCCTGCAATATAGTTATGTCTGATGCAAAAACAAAGAACAGTGCAGGCTGTAGAACTAATCCCTGACATACTAGTACTCCCATATTTTTTTCCACAAGAAAAGAAATCAAGCGAGTGTCTATTTGTCTGACTTGCACCTCTGCTGTCCCACATTAGACCAAGAGTCTCACACACAATATTTAACAGTACCTGCTGGGGGTCTTCTCAGTCTGTGACTTGCACAAAGTACTGATTTGACACAGTTGCTTTGCTGTAAACTTTATTTAATATCTTGCTATTTTACTAAAATCTGTCCTTTTGCATCTGATTTAATATGCCATTCTTTGATTAAATCTACATCTTACCCAACCCCCCCCAGAAGACATACTAATTTTAGCTATGTTTATTCATTTCATTACAAGAACTTAAGAGGCTGCCTCATGCAGGTACACATCTATTGTTACATCTGCCTATTAACATATACACTAGTAACATGCTGACTGACATGGTACAATCTGTTTTCCTGTCTAATTGAACTAAAACTCTACGCTAAGCATGTTTGGCTTCCAGATCCTTAGTTTATACAGATTTAGTTCTTCAGGTACTTCTAAAACTAATTTCTAAAGCATCGGTGGCTTGTTAGACTCTAATGAGAAAAGTATAACAATATCCCTTGTCTTTTCATTGCATGTAAGTTTTCATAATTTGGAAGAACATGGATATCTAATTTAAGGATTCCGTCATCAAACACTGAGTAATCCGCCAAATGATTACAAAGAGTGGTCTTTTTAGACTGAAAATATAAAGATTAAAAAAAAACATTTTTTGCTGGGGACAAGCCCCACCCCTGCATCCCCACACCCCTGCTAATTAAACATACATATATATATGTACTTATGTATATATGTATTCAGACACGCGCACACACACACACACACACACACACACACACACACACACACACACACACACACACACACATACACACACATTCCAAAATCGTACAACAGCCAGGAAAGGGCAAATTCTCAGACCACCTCTGTACTGCAATCTTGCACACAAAGCAGCTAGCAGGTAGAAAAAACAAGGAATAAAGAACACAAACTGCAACCGATTTAAGATAATGCTCCCTAGGTCATATTGCACTTCCATAAAGCTACAAAGGGCCTCCTAATCCCATAGCTTTCAAATCCCTCCTGCAGATATTCACAATCTAAAGAATCTTAAGGTCTTGTTAAAATCTATTAATAAAGCAGCCATATGCATGCTAAATACACCACAAATTTTTGTGGGTTTCATTGCACCAACTTGGGGATTAGGTTTCTATATGCACACTAAGACTCTAGACAATATTTTAACTTCAGGAAGCAGAACAGAAATTGGCCTATAGTTGCTGGATAATTAGTATCTGTACTTTTTTCAAGAAAACTGACCACCACTTATATGCAATAGTAAGAAAATCCTTCTATGTGGCACAGTTTATAAGTAAAGGCATCACATCTAGATCTAAGGATATTATAATTCCATTATACTTGGCCCTCATCAGACCAATAATTGAGTACAATGCTCCATTTTGCATGTACCTCACTAGACACCTACAACAATTGGAGAAACCACAGAGGTTTCTCACCAATAAATTACAGGGTACACAAAACAAGTCTTACACAGAAAGACTGAAAATCCTGTCACTGTATTCTTTCTCCTACAGGTTGTTAAGGGGTGACCTATGCCAGGTTTACAAAACAGTCTCTGACCCGGCCCTTCTGGAAATGTTATGCATCCGTAAATCAAACTGCACAAGGGTAACTCGCTCCAGGGATCTTAACCTCACCTCTGATATTAACAGGCCTTGCTGGAGAGATAAATACATCTCCCAGAAACTGCAACTTCTCTGGATCAAGCTTGCAATTTACATGAACTAGAGCACCTCCCTGACCCTCTTCAAATGCAATCTAGAACAATGGCTGGGTGACTGCAAATTTACTCTTGGGGTGGTGCCCATGTCCCTCCTGGACAGACAAAGTTGTTATTACCTACCATAGATCCTTACCTCGGCAAACTTCACTCACCTAACCACTGAAAATTCAGACAACCTGGGATAAATATGGCTAGGCTTGTAAGGGCTCTAGGGCTGTTAGCTTAGTAACCTTCTATGAACCTATGAGCTACTATAATAAGGCAACAACCCTACAATCACCATGCTGTCAAACAAAGTCAGTAAGCAACCATCAATTTTTGTATATAACTCAGTGGGAATCCTACTGGGACCTGGAGCCTTACCATCTGTTACATTTTCCCTAATCCATGATAATGAGATAGTTTAGTACAGCCAAATCATTTTGATTAATCCAGAAAGCTTATATTTTACTAAAGCATGGCCTGAGATTGTACATACAACTCTTAAGTCCCCTAATACATATCATTATAAAGAATGGCACATGGTCATAGTAATATGAATGAGTGACTAATGAAACTGGCCGAGCTGTAGCTCTTGAAAAGCTAACATGCTGTTCTCTTCTATGTTGTCTTAGTCTAGGCATAATCAACTTAGGAGAATTTACATATTTCCCCAGATAGATTCCTGAATTCTCGTTTATCCAGAATTAATAAGGTCTTGGTGAAGAGCCCTAACTTATCAATTAAAATGCAATGCTAGAGCTAGCAGCGTGGTATTCTTACAATTAGTGCTTTAATCCACCCTTCAGTGCATTAACTTCCCGTTCTGTCTGAAACTTTGCAACCCCTTTGTGAACTCTTGGTCCATTCTGTTCATATCATCACATCCTTAGAAAACGCAACCACTAAAAAAATATCCATTCCCCAAAGGGATGTCCCCAAACAAATGACTTTTGGGATAATTTTGCTGTGTATATATAAATGTCTCTATTTCCAAAATGATTCTTTCCATTTTTTTATTACAGTTTGCAGGCATATTATTTGTATAATTATCTATAAAATGCACTTAGACTGAGTTACTTCCTCAAAGGCAAATTAACACAGCTTGAATTTCAAGGAAAAAAAAAGTATGTAATTTTATTCCATAACATAAAAAGAACAAATCAGTTTTATACCAAAAAAGTAGTGTTCCTAGATCTAAAACCACAGCAACATTACAGATGTATTTATTGTTTTTATTTTTCTGAAGATAACTGAAAGCTACACTTATGTTTTCAGCTGGCTAGTATACAAATGACAATGGCTGTCTATTGTCTTCAAGAAATTCTTACAGATTTTCAGTAAAATGACACTGTATAGTCAGACTTTTACTGTCTGCTGCATAAGCTAAAAGCATTTAGGGAAATGGACAAGAGAATCTCAAATGTGTACACGCTTGTCAGAACAAGTAAAGATATGTATTTTGCTATAAGATCTAGCATGAAAAAGATATAAAATGGAAAAAAGTGTATTATTTTTGTTTCTAATTTTGTTAAGAACACACAACAGAAAATTGGCTTTTTTTAGAATCTTTAGTGGCCTCCTAATAGAGAGAAATCATTAATATTAGTCACTCTTTTCTCCATCTCTTGGCAGCATTTGACGAACAAATCATGATATGCTTCTGGTACGTCTGCGCACCAGCTGTGGTTTTTGCCCCACACTCCTTTATTGCTTGGCAGCTTACCCTCGGGGAAGGACTCTGTAGACAAGTTTCTCTGCTTAGCTGTCAAGATGCTATGGCTAATGCCCAGTATACAGCTGTAATCATCGAGCAATTCACTGCCTGGGCAGCTTAAGGAGAATCCACACTTAGCATTTTCAAACCTTCCCTCAAAACGCATCCATTGTATCAGGATAATTTTTATATCACTAACTAATATCCAGAATTAAATATGTTTTAAAGTATTTATTTGTGATTTATTATATTTTAACTCCATAGCCTCTAAGAACAATAAGCATTTGTGTGATAAGTCTAAATAGGATTATGCTATGTGCGCTGACCACACATCTTAACCTCTTAGTGCAAGAAATCTGGATAAAGGCCGACAAATTGGGGGACAAAGATCCAAAAATAGAGACGTATTATAAATATTGCTCTTATAAACCTAGAAAGTTGCTAGAGCGACAGGGTTTGTTATAACATACATTTTCTGAAGGAATTTAAGTCAAATGTATGTCATTATTTAGTGACTTCATTACTCAGATCATCCCAGTGATTTGCTGGAAAACCACAGATTTTATGAGGAACAAACCAAAACTATTATGTGAAAGTCTAGACATTGGAGAGGTATGGTGCTGACTATTGCAGAAGAACAGCTGGAACTTTGGGAAACAATGTATCTAAGATATGCATGTCAAATATCTGGCAGATTTAAAAAGGGGGCTAATAGTATTGCAGTGTATAGGGATAGGGATATTCTGCGTACCTTATTAATTATATAGGGATAGGGATACTCTGCATACCTTATTAATTACATAGGGATAGGGATACTCTGCATACCTTATTAATTATATAGGGATAGGCATACTCCGCATACCTTATTAATTATATAGGGATAGGGATATTCTGAGTACCTTATTAATTATATAGGGATAGGGATACTCTGCATACCTTATTAATTATATAGGGATAGGGATACTCTGCATACCTTATTAATTATATAGGGATAGGGATACTCTGAATACCTTATTAATTATATAGGGATAGGGATACTCTGAGTACCTTATTAATTATATAGGGATAGGGATACTCTGCCTACCTAATTAATTATATTGGGATAGGGATACTCTGCATACCTTATTAATTATATAGGGATAGGGATATTCTGCGTACCTTATTAATTAGAAATTTGTGCCCTAACAGGCTGTCCTAAACTGTAAATGAAGGTCAGGTATAAGACAATGTTAAGACTTATTTCCTCTGCTCTCTGATGTAACAATGAATGCACTCAGAAGTCCGTTGTATTGGAGGGAGCAAGATTTATTTATTTATTTTTCTTTGTTAATTGCAGTAGAGTACTGATCCAAGTGGACCATTTACAGGGTCATCCCATGGTTACAAACTGCCACATTAAACATATGCATTGTTAGCCTAGAGATAACAAGACAGTAATAAATATTAGGGTCACTTCAAAAACAATATTTGAGTGAACAGAGAGAAAATGAATGCACAGACACACACATACACACTCGCCTTTGATGCTTGAAGACCAGAAAGCTGCGGATAATATTCCCACTCCAAGTGATTGGATTTTTGACTCTTCTGAATCATCCTTTGGATAAGATGTTCAACTACAATCCCATCTGCTTGAGATGGTGGCAGCTCAGGTGGATATAAAAGATCTCATAACATATATCAAAAAGAGTAGGGAAAATTCCCCCAATGTCCTTGCCAAATTTCCGTCAGTAATATAAATACCACCTTGGGTCTCCCCTGAAAAGACAGTAGTGGGACTAACTCAGTTATCAAAAGGATAAATAAAAATATATACATATATGTTTACAATCACATACTTGACTCTTGGAAGGTTGAGTCAAGCTGTGTGAACCTTGCATTCTGACTGTTAGAATGTTGAATACTGAAATTATGGACTGTCCAAAGTTGCTCCCCTTCCAGACCCATGTTAGCATTTGATCCTGTGTCTGGAGCAATAGGGAGTTTCTGTGTTCAAAATAGTTTTTGGATTTGCCAGTATTCGGCACGCCAACTTTTGGGGAAAGGTTTTGGTAAATTCCCAACTTGATCTTCCAAGCATTGAACATTCAATAGTAAACCATATATATATATATATATATATATATATATATATATATATATATATATATATATATATATATCTATATATATATATATATATATATTTACATTTATATATATACATATAGATATGTGTGTGTGTCTGTGTTTGTGTTTGTGTGTGTGTGTGTGTGTGTGTGTGTGTGTATATATATATATATATATATAAATATATATATATATATATATATATATATATATATAAAACTCACACGCATGACTACACATACACATTGTGTTGTTCTTAACATACTGAGGCATAAAGAAGGCCTACATTTTTTCCTGCTTCTTGACAGGATGAGATAATAGAGGGGTAAAACAGGAGAAAAGGTAGACCAGAAATGTGAAGCAGGTAGTTTGAAGTGGGATGCTGTGAGCATATTATTGCAAAGGTATAGCTGGAGCATTTCTCCCTGTGCCTCCACTGAAAATTGGCTTTGTTCCAAGTCTGACTTTCCCAGTAAACAAATGTTAATTAAAATAAACAAATGTTGAATAAACAAATGTTAAGTAAATTAATAAGTATACATACAGTAGAATTTTAAAGAAAATGGACTGGGTAATAATGAAGCATTTATATTTCAATTCATTAAGCAGATTGTATTATTCATCATTCTGACAGCCAGAATGCAGGGTTCACACAGCTTAAAGAATTGAAATATATTATATTTTCTGGAATTATTTGTATGAGATGTTTTCTGGAATTTATATTATGTTGTGTTTTCTGGAACCGCTAGTAAGAAGTGACAGTTGTTTATATTAGAAGGAAGGAACACCCTGATTCTGAAAGCTAGACTGGAGAAGGAAAGATCAGTGCAGTGGAGCATATTGCAGAGTGTTTAGGGAGATTTGGGGAGTGATCTGAGGTTGGAAGTACAGGTACACTTCATTTGTTAGCTCCTAGAAAAAGGAAAGGACTCCTAGCTGAGAAATACAAAGTTTAGGGTGGTTATGAGTAGTGTTGGTCTGTGCAAGATGGGGAAAAGTTTAGCTTTCGAAAGGGTAGTGCAGTGATATTTTTTTCTGGAAAGAGGGGTGTGACTGCAGTTATGGTATATTGTGATTTGCCTTTTGTAAGTCTATATTTTGTGTGAGAAGAACCCCTTTCTCTATTGCTAGCCATGAGGTGGGAGAGAGAGGAAGCTGGAGATTTTTGGGGCCTAAAACAGGAGCTTGTTTACTTTGGATTTCTTGACATGGATATAGGGATGAACTTTTGGATAGTGATCCAAAAATATTCTTAATATTTATATTATTGTACTGTTTCAGTTTTTACTTGGATGTAAAGGATGACAGTCATAGGTTCATAGGTTGGTACTAGGCTATCGGCCCTAGGGCCTATACAAGCCTAGCCATAACAATTCCCTGGATATTTCTTCCCACAATATTTACTTCCCTGAACCCCTGTCTAGCAGGGTGACTAACGTGATCCCTGGGATGAATTTCCTATCTCCCATCCAATCGCAAGGTTCCTTTTGAAGTGGGCCAAGCAGACGCTCTGCTTGACATGTATGGGCAGTCTATTCCAGAGTATGAGGAGTCTCTGGGTCAGGAACCTATCCCTCCAGCATGTTTTGTTCATTGTGATGACAAGGTTTAGATCCCTGGAGCGTGTGGATCTGAGGGATTGGGACTTCTTTAAGTGGAGCATGTCCAACAGCTCAGGGTTTGACATGGCCTTGTATGTTAAGCAGAGATCGCCTCTGAGTAGACGATATGCCACAGAGTACAGCTGGAGTTTTTTTAGATGGTCAGCATAGGGCATCTGCTTTTAGTGAGGTATTTCTGCGGCCTTTCCAGATGTTGCAGATGTCTTGTGAGGTACATACCAAATGGGCGTTGTACTCTATAATGGGTCTAATGAGGGATGAGTACAGTGGGACAATGACCTCCTTTTTTCTGGATGAAAAGCCCTTAGTGATAAGGTGTGCCACATAGAAGGATTTCCTGACTGTTATGGCTATGTGGTTATCGAAGGCGAGACCACTGTCCACCTGTGTCCCTAAGTCTCTCATCACACTTTCGGTCTTTAGTGTACTGCCACCTATCTGATAATTCATGGGTACACATTTTTTCCCAAAGGGGATAACTATACATTTCTTGGGATTAAGCTTGAGCCCATGGCTCTGGCACCAAGCATCTGTTTCTGTAAGACCCTTTTGTAGAATATCCACATCATTTGGGGATTCAGTAATGGCTCCCAGTTTGCAGTCATCTGTGAACTTTGTTAGCCAGAGTCCCTTAGTGTTGGCCTGTTCTTCAGAGAAGTAGATGCCAAACAAGAGCGGTCCCAGGACTGAACCCTGAGGTACTCCACTTGTCACTTGTCTGGAGCTGGATTTGGAGTAGGCTACTTTTACAGTCTGGGTTCTGTCAGTAAGCCAGTTGGCACCCCATCGAGTGATGTAGGGATTTATGCCCAGCTTAGTAAGTTTATCTATGATTCCAGAGTGGGGGATGGTGTTGAAGGCCTTGGCAAGGTCCAGATACGCTGTGTGGACCGCCTTACCCTCATCCACAGCTCTGGAGACTGATTTGAAGAAGTAAATCAGGTTCAGGAGACAAGATCAGCCCTTCACGAACCCAAACTGGATGGGGTTCAGTGTTTGAAGGTTGCCAATGTCTTTGTTTATAATTTCCATGATAATGCGTTCCATGCCCTTGCAGATCAAGTCCCATCTTTTTTGGGTTTTGGATGATGTGAGGAAGGTGTCAGATGGCATGTTTTTTTCGTTTTTTTTTTTTGTGTGTGTGTGTTAAGATTAAGTTTATGATTGTGCAGGAAGACAATTATTGAGAAGTCTTGTTCATAGGTTCTTAGGTTTTTACTAGGTTAACCGCCACAAGGGCCTTTTTAAGCCTAGCCATGCATCTCAAATCTCTGGCAAGTTCTGGTACCCTTGATAAATGTAAGCAGGGGCTTGAGAGATGAAAGCTTTACAAGCAGGGGCCTGGGAGATAAACCATTTACAGTTTGCCTCTGTCCATTAGAGACATATTGCCAAGCCTAGGATAAATTTCTTGTTCCCCATTCAATTGTCCAAGTTAAACTTGAATTGGGTTAGGAAGGAACTCTGATTCACATGGATGGGGAGCCTGTTCCAGAGACAGGGTAGTCTCTGGAATACGTACCTTTATCTCCAGCAGGTCCTATTTATATCACAGGCAAGATTTGTCTTTTGAATGGGTCATTCTGGTGTTTGTTTTGCGGATTGCTGGAGGTCCATCAGAGTGGGATCTAACAATGCCCTTTTTGCCAGGCATAAATATCCCCTCAACAGCCTGTAGGAGACAGAATACAGGGATAGGGCCTTGAGGCAGTTTGCACAGGACATTTTACTTACACCCTGTATTCTTTTAGTGAGGAAAACCTGTGAATATTCTATTTGTTGGATATGCCCAGTTAGGTACATACCAGAGGGGGCATTGTACTCAATGACAGGTCTGATGAAACAATTACTTCCTTGGACCTAGATGTCATACCTTTGTTTATAAGTTGCGCAACACAGAATGATTTCATCACTACTGTAGACACATGATGGTCAAAGGATAGATTACTGTCTATATGTGTCCCTAAGTCCCTGACTACTGGGTCACTTCTAAGGGGTGTAGTGAAAATGTGATAGTTACCAGGGGTGAATGACTTCCCAAAGGATACTGTTGTGCTTTTCTTGCCATTTAGTTTTAATACATGGTCCTGACACCAGCTGTTGATATATGTTAGCCCCTCCTGGAGAACATTTGTGCTGGTGTCAGATTCAATGATGGCTCCTAATTTGCAATCATCTGCAAATTTAGTCAGGCAGAGACCATTGACATTGGCCTTGACTTCAGAGAAGTAAATGCCAGAAAGGAACAGTCCAAGGACTCATCCCTGAGGGACTCCACTTGTGACTGGCCTCTTTCTAGAGGTGGACTCTCCAATTCTAACTTCCTGGGTCCTGTTTGTGAGCCAGTTGGCTATCCACCTGGTGACATACAGGTTTTTACCTAACCTCTTGAGTTTGTCAACAATGCCGAGTGGGATATTCTGTCAAATGCCTTGGCCAGGTCAAGATAGGCAGTGTGAACCATTTTGCCCTCATCCATTGCTTTGGTGACCTTCACCAGGTTGAGTAGGCATGACCTGCCCTTGATGAACCCAAATTGGGTTGGGTCCAGTGTCTGGAGGTTTACTATATCATTACTGATCATTTCCATGATAATTCTTTCCATGGCTTTGCATATAAGACTGAGTCTGTAGTTGGCCCACCTTTGTGCAGAGGGATGACTGTTGCTGTTCTCCATTCATGAGGCATGAAGTTTATTTGGAGGATACAATTAAATAGCAATTCCAGAGGGCCAGATAGGTCATGTTTCATGCTATTTAAAAGGCATCCTGGGATATTGTCTGGGCCCATTGATGCAGTTCTTTGCCTTAGAGAGAGCATTAAGGACCAGTACCCTAGTTATAGCATAAGGAGTTATATTTGAGGGTATTTCCTGAGGGAAGGTTGAGGAGGAGAGAGGGGTAAAGTTGGAGTTGAATTTGTTGGCCAGTAGATTTACTATATCTTCTGGCTCAGTATAGCTGGCTCCATTTACGAGTTCTGCACACAATTGTGTTTTGCCTTTGAGGTTGTAGACATAGCTAAATAATGTCTTGTGGTTGTCCTTGGCCTGGGAGGCCAAATTTACCTCAGATTTGGCTTTGGTAGACTTTATTTGTCCTCTGAGTTGTTTGATGAGCGTGCTTTTTATCCTGCTGGGTGCTGCACCTCCTATTTTTTGCCATGATTTTCTTCCTTTTTTTATACAGCCTATTGATTTTGTGATTCCACCAGGGTGGCTTGTTTTTTTGAGTTAATTTTGTACTATTTCCTGTTGGGTACAGCTGCCTCTATGCAGCTATTAACATGCTTGTACAGGGTTTCTGTGAACAGTTCTGTATAGGCAGCAGTATTCTCAGGGTTTATGGAGGCTTAAAATTTTGCCAGGTTATCCCTTAACAGCAGAATGTTAGCCTTAGAGTGGTTCCTGAATAGTCTAGGGTTAGCTGGGGGGTTTATTTTTACTGCAAAGGAGACCATTTTGTGGTCTGACCTTACCAGGGAAGACATTACACTAGGGGGTGTGCACCACTCTCCCATATTAGTGAGGACCAGATCCAGTATGGTTGCACCCCTGGTTGGTGTATTGACAATCTGGTCCAGGGAGTTTGTGCTTACAAAATCCATGAATCTCTGTGCTGCCTGACATTCTGTGTCATATAAGATTCCCAGTTAATAGTGGGATAATTTAAATTTGCCCATGAATATAGGATTGGGTTGTTTGATGAGTGTTTCCAATAAGTTTAAATACATGATATGAGTTTCTTGGGTCATAGAGTGGGACCTGTAGCTTGCAAGGAAGTGGTAATATATTTTGCTGTGGTGATTTGAACATGGAGTTGCTCAAGTGCATTCTCATGTTTAACCAGACTTGCGGTATATTTATTTTTTATGTCAATAGAGACACCTCCACCTTTAGTCCCTCTCTGTGCAGTAGATGGTTTAAATGTGTGGAAGGCATTATAACTTTGCACGGTCGCTTTGCTCTCCATGGCTTTAAACCCTGTCTCAGTGACGGCACAGATGTCAGCATTCTCTAGGGTGAAGAGAGCTTGTAGGGAGTGGAGTTTTTTTGTTTAGACACCTAACATTGAGCAGTAATATCTTTAGATTTTCTTGGTTTTGATTTGCTATATCAGAAGTACTTTCAGTTTGGCATTGCCTATAACAGGCACTATGGGGAAAGACAATGTTTTAGCTAATATTCGAAAGCCTAGAAGGGAGAGGGGTACAGACCATCACTGGGACTGCAACGTGATCTGTTGACCATCTCCTTCCATGCTGACAAATATTGCACTCCCTTAGAATTACACTAGAAACTAAGCCAATTATTAAAGTCTTTCATCTTTTGTTTGTATTGTGGCATTATCCTTGGAGAATGTAAAATGCTGCTCAGTGCGAGGCTCTAATTTATTTTTTATTGTTAGGGAGAGGTGTGATCTGCATATAACCATATGATTAGCATACAATGAGACTGGGAGATAAGGCAGCCCAATGGGAGAGAACATGACCCCTGTGGGGCATCTTTACTTGGGAGGTGTAGTTGGGGAGAGAAGTTTCCAATTTATATATTGAAATCTATATTATCTAGACAGATTCTGAATTTTAGTAACATGGTGGAACTTATTCCTCTAATGGTGAAGGATTGGTAATTAGTATGTCATCTGTTAGTAAGTACAGGACTGTGGCTGTGCTTCTGCTGACCAGGTCCAGAAGCCGTGAGATACAAAAACAATATAAGTAAATATATTTCTTGAAACAAAATGCCAAGGAAGGTGAACAACACAAGATATCACTTTTGAATACATATAACTTCAGTACAGGTTGAGATAGCAAGAATGTACAGTCGTACAAGTAAATGCTTATCTTATATTTGAGAATAGTTGGTCATTTTAGAGCTGGTATTCCTGCTGTTTATATGAAAAACTGAAATAACAGAATAATTAAAAGATGTAAATCAAGAAACAGAAGAAACTTTTTGAAAACAGCAATTGTGTATTACTTTGAAATATTAATAATCCTTACTCCAATCCTCCTACAAAAAGAAGTTGAAGGCATAGTACTTATCTTACCTAATAATGAAGGAGATATGTTTTCTCCAGACTGTAATCTAGTGTAAAGAGAGCGCATAACCTTTGCACTGCCAAAGCGCCTGAAACGGGACCGTACATGTTCATGATACCACTCCAGTGAACCAATCTTCAAAATCCTGTTAATATAAAATAAAATTTTGGAGGGTTACATGTATATTTGTTGTTAAAACCACATAGCAGACTTTTAATATTAGTTTTTCTGATATTTTTATAAGAATGCAATGCCTTTTCATATCATGTAACTACGATAGTTTTATAATGTCAACAAGGTGGGTCTGAAGCATTTTTAAAAATTACTGTAACTCACTTAAAAAAAGTGAATAGAGCATGCAGGTTTTGTTTCAGCATGAATGTTCTAATTAATAAGAAATATGCAACTTTGGCATTATTGACTGACTGTAAGCCGCAGTGATTTACCCAAAAATGAAAATGAAGGACAAGACAAAAGTATGAGTGGTGCAGCGGTCACCATGTTGGTTAGAACCAATTCCAGTACGTTATCTCCCCTTGTGGCGGATAAGACCAGCTGGTCTAGTGCGTTAGAATTGATGAAGTCAAGGAATCGTTGGGTGAGTACATTAGTGTAAGAATAATTCACCCAGTCTATGGTGGGGTAGTTGAAGTCACCAAGAATCAGAGTGTTAGGGAGTACCTTGATGGAGTCAACCAGGTCCAGGTAGGAGGAGTGGGTGCCCTGAGTCATGGAGGGGGGTCTACAGCTGGCTATAACTTGGATGGGTGTCTTGCCAACTGTCAGTTGCACCGAGAGTAATTCCAGTACATCGTGCTGGTAGACCGGTCTGGAGGTGTGCCTGTCCTTAATGAAGACAGAGACTCCACCACCCTTAGTCTTTCTGACCTCATTTCGGAGTCGGTAAGTGTGGAATGAGGTATAGCCTGGTAAGGCAGGGGTGCTCTCCTCAGCTCTGAACCAAGTTTCTGTGACTGCACAGACATTGGCATCTTCCAGTGCATTTTCAGGTTAAGGCTGCTAGCACTGAGCAGCATGACCTTCAGTTTGCTTTTTGACAGATCTTTTATGTTGGAAGATTTGTCTTTGGGACATAGCCTAAAAAAGGCACAATAGGAGAGGCAAGAACATTGGCCAAGATCTGGAATCCCAGGGGTGACAGGTGGAGGCTATCTCTGTCAAAGCATCATGGCCTGTCAACCATGTCGTCCCAGGCAGACAGATACTGGATCCTCTTGGAAAGCCACCAGAAACTAAACCAATTGTTGAAGTCAATCATTTTTTGTTGACATTGTGGTATTATTCTTGGTGAAGGTAGGATGCTGCTTAGGGCTAGGTCATACTTGCCTGGAGCGCATACTCTGAGAGCTCAGTCATGTCTCTCTTCATATAGTCCAAGGATGTACATCTCAAGTCATTCACACCAACATGAACAATGACTGAGTCATACTTGTACCTGTTGTTGAGAGACTTAAGTGCGTGTGTGCATGATGTGGTGGAGTCTAGCGCCTGACAAACACCTGACCGTGATCTTCTCCTTGTTGTGCCTGGTGAAGGGGGACATCAGTGTGTCTTACTAGTGAGTCACCAATGACTACTATGTTTGGTTTATTGTTATACCTTATGGGCTGTGTTTGTGAGACATTGCTGTGTTGACTACTGTGTGTGATGTGATTGGTGTTGTGTGCAGAATGTTTGTGAGTGTGTTTTGGGGGTCTCTGTTGTTTAGCTAAGTTTTTGTTGAAGACCTCTGCATAGGTGGGTGTTAACTCTGTGATGTGGGTGGTGTGGTGTTTGTGCTGGCAACCTCCTCTTTGTCAGGAGTACTGACTGTGGTGTGAGAGAGCATGGATTCCAGCTTACTGATGTAGATGCATTTCTCGCAAGTAGAAGAATTATGTGCTAGGAGAAGGGGACTGTCCGTGAACATGAGGCAGTTGCTACACTGTCTCAGTTTGCCCATGTCAACCAGGGTGGCAGGGGAAACTGATGGGAATTTTCCAGACATAGTGTTTTGAATACTTGGCGGACTCATGGTGAGCAGAGTTTGATAAGGGTTTGTCCACAAAAAACGTAAATGTAAAATAACTGTCCTGAAGTGCTAAAACCAAAACTAAGACGCTTAGAATAGCAAACAAAGTTAATCAGGCTACAAAGTTAATCAGGCTACTAACAAGCAGTAATATATGCAGAATAAAATCACTTGAACACATAAGAGCACACAGAACAGCAAACTAAGGTAATAAAGAAGGTAGGAGACAACTGAATAAAGAATAAATATGTATTTTTTGAGAGGTAGGAAACAGAGCAAGATTAAGATTGTACGGGGTAGGGGAACAGAACAGCAAACTAAGGTAATAAAGAAGGTAAAAGACAACTGAATAAAGAATAAATATGTATTTTTTGAGAGGTAGGAAAGAGAGCAAGATTAAGAGACTACGGGGTTGTCTTTCCCAAATGCTTTCTCTGTACACTGTAGATAGAGCTGATGAGATGAGACTGGTAGGAGTGTCTAAAATCAAACAAGCAAGGGGTAGTCCTTCCCAAATGATCTCACTGTACTCAGTTGAGTGAGCAAATGAGACAGGTCCAGGAGGAGTGTCCAAACACAAATTTACAGCAGGGGTGAGCATTTCCAAAGCCACCAAGATTAACACCACAACAAGGACAGGGAGGGAGAGTGGGAACTTAACTGTAGAGAGACAGAGAGGCCACAATATTGAATTAATATTCAATTAAACAAATAAATAAAATACAGCACTATCACTGAAACAACTTGGCTGGAGTGCCAGGAGTGCCTTCTGAGTGGAGTCTGCATGTCCTCCCCGTGGTTGGGTGGGCATTCGAAAGACATGCGTAAATGGGCATGCCTTCATTGAAGGTTGAACATCGAGCTGGCACCTTGGCATTCGTGAAAATCTACTGCCAATCATTAGCGAACTGGAGTTCCGCTGTGGTGACCCCTAACTGGGAAAAGCCGAAAGACAACAACAACTACTATCACTGAAACAAGGCAAGTGCAAACAAAAGTGTACTTAAATCAGCTTGTATGTCCAGATGATTACAGGTAGAGCACAGCCAGCCAAAGTTCAGATATTGAGCATAAATAAATGCACAGAGATGTGACTAACACTATTATATGGCAAAGAGAAACCCCCTAGGCTAATAGTTAAACACAGAACTTCAAAGAAGTGAGACAACCTCCAATGAAACCAGGTGGCTTAGACTTCTATCAAGCTAACTGCAGAGAGACAAAGAGACCACGCTATTCAATTAATATTCAATGAAACAAATAAAATGCAGTACTATCACCGAAACAAGGCAAGTGCAGACAAAACTGTACTTAAATCAGCTTGTACATCCAAATTAGTGCAGGTAGATCATAGCCAGCCAAGCAGCTCAGATATTGAGCACAAATAAATGCACCGAGCTGTGACTAACACTATTATAAGGCAAAGAGAACCCCCTAGGGCTAACAGTTAATTCTGACAAAATACAGTTGTTTATGAATGTAGGAACATTTTCCACAGTTTTCATTAACATTTTAGAAATAAAGAATTTAAATTGCATTTTGTTGCATGAATGGTCATACCATGATAGTAAATACTGTCACTTCACCTTCAGCTCTACACTCTGGAGTTTTGTCAATAGTGAAAGTTTTATAATATTACTTGTGATAATCTGTGTGTTTCCTACATTTTCATTACTATTTTAGAAACCAAGTGGCTTACAAAAATGATATAGTGTCATGTGAAATAAAACATAGTCACACATTTCCACAATTTCATCTATATAGCAGATAAAGTTTTTGGCACTGAAAGTGAGTTGTGAGTTGTAAACTTCGATTATCTGTAAATTTCCAGTGAAATTGAAGTTCACTCTCTTTAAACAACATACTTCCTATGTACATAATTTAAACAGTGCATTGACTCTGTAGCATACTTTTTTCTATATTAGTAAAATGATCTAGGAGAGAAATGCTCCCACATTGGAAACTATCATTCATGGAGAGAAAGCTAAGGTGGCTAATAAAATAATAGATCTTTTCTGGTGCTCTGCCAATATTTGAAGAGTCTGACAGAAAACTCTATACAGCTTATTTAAAAGGATTAATTACAGTATTTTAAGACATTTTTTTTTCTAAATTCTTGCCAGAATCATGAATTTGTTTATTGACTTTTCTAACTCTAACTATCTCACATTTGGATCATAAAAGAAAAATAAGCAGCAACAGTTGTTGTCAACAGGGCATGTCTATAAAATACAATGTACAACGTATGGCGACTTCTTCACAGCAATTGTTTCTGGATTACCCCTCCTAATAAATGCCAATGATACACAGGACCACATCTGGGTTGAATTGCACCACTGGGCTTATAACGGCCCTGGTGGCAGTTAGTCTAATGTATACCTGTGAACCTATAGAAACAGACACATTTTCTGCTAAAATAGAATTTATCCAAAGAATTGTAATAAGTAGCCAGAGCTTTGGTGTCCGCATAAAATATCTAAACAATTATAGTTCTGACACAGATAGCTGACTAAACAGGGAGCAAATAAAAACCGGGGAATCTTTAGAAAAAAAAAAAACTGGTTTGGATATAGAAAATATGAAACAGAGGGTTTACAAAACAGGGACATTGGAACAATCTAAGGATTTTGGAGTTCCAAAGATCTTTAAGAAGATTTTACTACAGGACTAAAAGCACAGAGAACATTTGTGAAAGTCCATAAAAGCAGGAGTGCCCCCAAGAATCTTAATTGCGAAATTTATTTCTTATGCAGACAAGGAACTTGTACTGAAAACTGCTTGGCGTAATTCTCCAGTGAAGGTGGGTAACAACAGCATTAGATTTAATAATGACTTTTCTTCAAACACTAAGGAAAAAAAGAGATTGCCGGCCTCTAATAAAACCCTTCAAAAAGATTAATATTAAAGCCCATATTCTTTACCTAGCCAGAGTAAATTTGTTTCTGCATAATAACACATGAGATGCTCTGCCTACCTGGGGGTCTCTGCTCACTCCAGATAGGAAACCTACAGGTCACTACCAGCCTCAGAAAGGCTATGATGTGCAAAGGCTGAATTTAAACTTTTAGACTGAGTAAATCTGAAGTATGTGATGCTTTAGTCAATTTTAGACTACGCAGAATACAGTAAAGCAGACCTCTGCAGTTATACATAACAAATGACAAGATTTAAAGCAAACTATGCTGTAATTATCAATGCATACATTTTACTACTGCTGTACAAACTTTAGTACTGCAGTCCTAAATCTCCCAATCTTTGTGTTCATTAAAAACTTATATGAAAGGTCAAATAAGTTAGTTAATACCTGAAATTGCTGCTTCACTTTTTAATTTCTTTTTAAGGGCTCATAAAAGAAATGTTATTAATTCACCATTGTAAGGAAAACATACTTACTGGTGTCCGCATGAATTATTTGGTGAAGTTTTACGCCGGATGCCCTTCCTGACTGCAACTCTCCCCATTTATCTGGGCTTGGGACCGGCACAAAGAAATGCACTGGCTTGTGCATCCCCAGTGGCTGGGTTTATCCCCAGTGGCTGAGTTCAGAGAGATGAAGAAAGTAGACAAGAGTATAAGGAGATGAGATGCATGGCAAAGAAAGAGGTGGTGAAGGCTAAGGATAAGGCATATGAAGAGTTGTATGAAAGGTTGGACACTAAGGAGGGAGAAAAGGACCTGTATCAATTGGCTAGATAGAGGGACAGAGCTAGGAAAGATGTGCAGCAGGTAAAGGTGATAAAGGATAATGAGGGAAACATACTCAGAAGTGAGGAGAGTGTGTTGAGGAGATGGAAAGAGTACTTTGAGGGGTTGATGAATGAAGAGAATGAGAGAGAGAGAAGGTTGGATGATGTGGGGATAGTGAATCATGAAGTACAATGTATTAGCAAGAGAAAGTAAGGATAGCTATGAAGAGGATGAAGAATGAAAAGGCTGTTGGTCCAGATGACATACCTGCAGAAGCATGGAGGTGTTTAGGTGAAATGGCAGTGGAGTTTTTAACCAGATTGTTTAATGAAATCTTGGAAAGAGAGAGGATGCCTGAGGAATGGAGAAAAAGTGTTTTGGTACCGATTTTTAAGAATAAGGGCGATATGCAGAGCTGTAGTAACTACAGAGGGATTAAACTGATCAGTCACAGCATGAAGTTATGGGAAAGAGTAGTGGAAGCTAGGTTAAGAATGGACGTGATTATTAGTGATCAGCAGTATGGTTTCATGCCGGGAAAGAGCCCTACAGATGCGATGTTTGCTTTGAAAGTGTTGCTGGAGAAGTACAGAGAAGGTCAGAAGGAGTTGCATTGTGTTTTTCTAGACTTAGAGAAAGCATATGACAGGGTGCCTAGAGAGGAGTTGTGGCACTGTATGGGGAAGTTGGGAGTGTCAGAGAAGTATGTAAGAGTGGTACAGGATATGTACGAGGGTAGTGTGACAGCGGTGAGATCTGCGGTGGGAGTGACGGATGCATTTAAGGTGGAGGTGGGGTTACATCAAGGATCAGCTCTGAGCCCTTTCTTATTTGCAATGGTGATGGACAGGTTGACAGACGAGATCAGACAGGAGACCCCGTGGACTATTATGTTTGCAGATGACATTGTGACTTTTAGTGCGAGTAAGGAAAAGGTGGAGGAGACCCTGGAGAGATGGAGATATGCTATAGAGAGAAGAGGAATGAAGGTCAATAGGACTAAGACAGAATATATATGTGTGTGAATGAGAGAGAAGATAGAGGAATGGTGAGGATGCAAGGAGTAGAGGTGGCGAAGGTGGATGATTTTAAATACTTAGGATCAATAGTTCAGAGTAACGGTGAGTGTGGAAGAGAGGTGAAGAAGAGAGTACAGGCAGGATGGAGTGGGTGAAGAAGAGTGTCAGGAGTGATTTGTGACAGATGAGTACCTGTAAGAGTGAAAGGGAAGGTCTACAAGAGGGTAGTGAGACCAGCTATGTTACATGGGTTGGAGACAGTGGCATTGACAAAAAGGCAGGAGTTTGAGCTGGATGTGGCAGAGTTAAAGATGTTAAGATTTGCACTGGGTGTGATGAGGGTGGACAGGATTAGGAATAAGTATATTAGAGGGTCAGCCCAGGTTGGAAGGTTTGGAGACAAAGCCAGAGAGGCAAGATTACATTGGTTTGGACATGTGCTGAGGAGGGATGCAGAGTATACTGGGAAAAAGATGCTAAGGATGAAGCTACCAGGTAACAGGAAAAGAGGAAGGCCTAAGATAAGGTTTATGGATGTGGTGAGAGAGGACATGCAGGTGGTTGGTGTGATAGAGCAAGATGCAGAGGACAGGAAGAAATGGAAACAGATGATCTGCTGTGGCGACCCCTAACGGGAACAGCTGAAAGAGGATGATGATGAAGGAAAACATACTGTTTTTCTAAGTTAATAGTTCGCTGCATTTTACTACATATTAAAGGGAGTGGCAGAGGTTTGTTAGTACCAAATGAGTTCAGTCCTATACAACTTTGACTTTTTATTTTGCTGTATGCTCCCTGCTCCACCCTAGTAAAGCATGCTAACTGTGCTTGTACCCTTAACTGTACCCCTTACCATAGAAGAACCCTATTCATAATACTACCACTAGTCAAGACAGTTTGAATACTCACCATGCACACATACAACCCCCCACACTATATCTATCGCCTTACCTAACACACACACACACACACACACACACACACACACACACACACACACACTTAATACACAGATGCTTAAACTGACAAAACAAACACTTGACTAAAATTTCAGTCACTTGATCTGCCATTCACAGATATCCTACACTACACTGTGTCGGCTAGAAGCATTCAACCAAATGTATACATGACGCAGTAGATAATGCCAAATAAGGAGGAATGTCAACTATTTTATGCAGGTGCCCAATTGTCAAACATGGAGAATGTTGGCTTCTTAATATAGTGAATGGGCTGTAGTCAGCTATTGTGTTTACAGGTTTGGTTGTCTTTGGTTTGGTATAAGCCGGTGTGTGTGTGTGTGTGTGTGCGTGTGTGTGTTGAGATTGCACGGGCAGATGCAGCATTATGAATCTACACAGGTACTGCTTTTGTTCCTTGTTTCTGTGACCTTGGAGTTTCTGTAGCTATTTTTTTGGGGGGGTAGGTGAGGCTTTCATGTCACATGGTGATGTACAGGACGCATTTGTCTTCTTTTTATTTATTTTGATGATCACTGTTCTCATTGACAGTATTTTGTGAATTCATGTTTTCCCCAGTGGTAATCAAGGTTGGTTTATGAGCTTATTTTAAATCATTTAATATGTATAACTAATCTGTACTTAAATACATGGTTTAAATTTAGACACTTATGAAAATATATTTGTAGTGCATTCATCCATCCTAATTTTAAATCCTTCTGCAGGTTTTGGTTGATTTTACTTAGTGGGTAGTTTGATTAGGGTTGTCTAGCAAAGCTAGAAACTTACTTTTTCTATGGTGGGAACAAGAGAATAGTTTTCTAAGTATTCTCGTGAGGTTTTTCCACAGTGTATAGTCTGGAGAATCCACTTACATACGGAGTCTTTTATTTATCAAAAATAATTCTGAGAAGTCTATTTCATATATAAACAGTGTCATAAATTATTTCAGGGTAATATATGTAATCTGGAAGTAAAATTTCCAAAATATCATTTTTATATTTAAACACAAATAGTTTGAATAATAGTTATAAAACAGTACTTTTGACTAAATAACAGAAGGATAATGAGGAAGACATTGTGTTTTTACATGAAATCCATTTATTCCAGAAAGGTATACAAGCATATGCTTTCAAAGATTACATAGTCGTAATAAATTCCTCTTTTAAAGACATGAGGAGATAGTGCATATGTTGTGAGGGCTGAAGCACTTTAGCACTGTGTGTGGTACAAAATGTAGCAAGCTGCCTGCTACAAATGTAGCAAGTGGTTTGCTACATTTTTCATAAGAAATAGTTTTTTTCTGAGGGCCTTTTTTATTTTTGCAGATGGGGGAGAATGGACCTTGCTACAGCACCAGATAGGGGGTATGGGCATTTTTGTTTGTTTTTTTTTTTTTTTTTTTGCTTCTCAACAGTTGAGGAGTGTCCGATTGGGGAATGGCACAGCATGGTAAATAAGCAAGCTACAGTTCTGCTTTCTTGTCTACTTTCCCTGAAAGGTGCTAAGCAGTACAAAACTAAAGAAAATAAAAGTGGGATTATCAATGGGTCTTGTCTAGGTAAATTTCATAAAAATATTTTGAAACTTTACAGAGAAACTGTCATTCAAACTTAGGGTGGAATGCAGGAAATAATGTCCTTTATAAATTGACATTGTGTTGTCAAGTTTTACATTACAAGATAACAGACTGATGTTGCAGGCATTTAGTGTTTCAATATGCCTTTTCACATCGTAAAATTCAGTATTTTATGTTTATGTCTTATATGCTGCCAAGTTTTCAACATTTGACCTTTTGACTTTGGTCTTTAGTTATTACGACTGTAGCAGTGCTCCCTTTGAACTACTGGGCATTGAATAAAAGCCATTGGGTAATCTTTCCCCTGTTATGTTAATTGTATGCTTTCTGTATTAGCTGTATAACAGTGTTTTATGTATACATTATACCAATTTCCTTAAGTGCCTCTCTGTAACTCTATTTGTGGCCGAAGTCAGACTTTAAAAAGGGTTAGTTTGGATTAGTTTACCTGTAGGTTAACAAACACTAAGTACATAAATAAAACAAATCTAGATCAGGGCACTGCCCCAGTAAGAATGACAGGAACATATTTCTTGGTGATGGTATTAAAGCCAGTATACATCTGTGAAATAGAAAGTGTGCATCCTGTTAACCCAGTCCCTCTGTGGATTGCATCTCTAAATTATTGGTGCAATTTAGATGTGGGATATTAGCCTGGAATTAGCAGCCACATTTATATGTTCTTCTAATGTTGTTAACCTGAAATCCCTTTATTTTTGCATCACTCAAGCTTAAGAAATATAAATGTACACGTTTTATTCAACATCTTCTCTGTGTTGGATATACTGAAAAGTGAGGGACCATTCTGAGTGCAGACCATTAATCTAAATAAAAAATAATTGCTTTATGTTGGTGATTGAAAGTTAGCATATTTCATGGACAGAAGTTAATGTATTTTGTGAAAGGAAAGAGGGCAAAGCCAAGGTCATTTGGATCGCCTTCTGGTAGTGCACTTCTGTAAGGGTTGCCTAGTGAATTTTGTCTGCAATGATTCTGTTCTTTAGATATTTTTTTTTGTCTCCTGAAGGCTGTCATGGACTCATGGGGATGCCAAATAAAATAACTGGATTAGGTTTATGAAAACTAAAGTGTCAAAGACCGTTTTTACACAAAAAATTGCACCTATGAGTTTGCCTCTGTCTGCCGCTGGTGGTAAAGGAAAGATTTATTATGGATGTCATTTGCAATGATTGTGAAGTGGCAGAAGAGTTTTAGAAAATAAAGATGGACTATTTGTATGCATAAATCCATATCAAGAAAAGTCAAGTGTAATGTTCTCAAAGAACTGCTGGACAGTCTAGTTAGACAGCATACATGCTCATTATACCATGTGTTATCTGCCTATACATTTTTTTAGAAGGAGAGGGTCATGACGTATTATTTTGAGAAAGTTACTCTAATATTTGATTTAATTATAGGACTACTTTCCTCTGAAGAAAGGTACACTTAGCTAGTATAATAATGCTATTGTGTGTCTAAAAGGAGCACATTGAGGAAGACACACACTAAACTCTGTAGCACACTGGTAAACACTTTCCTTACTCTTAACCTCCTCCCTCTCACAACAGCCTTCTGTGTCCCTCCCACCTTTTTAACCTGCTCACATTCTAGTTGCTAAATGTTGATCTTGACTGCAACCCCCTCAGTTTTACCACATGTCACATGTGGAAGACTAAGTCAAAGACCTTGGCAGAGTTCAGGTAAACGCCACCAGACAAAACTTACATAAAGTTCTGATGTAACAGAGTCATAAATCAAGATAATGTTCAACTGACAGCTCCCTCTGCCTGTGAACCTCTAATTGTTGTTTTCCTGTGGAAAGGTAACCAACCTTTCTCTGTTATTATCTTCAGTACTTTCCCTGCCACTGCAGTTAGGCTAAGTGGCCTGTAGTTTGCTGGAATCTTTCCGCACCCCCCGCACAGTCTTTTTCAAAATAGCCCCCACTCTTCCTGCTTTTCAGTCATCTGGGAATTCCAGTACTCTGTTCTGTGTTAGGGCCTAGATTCCTGAGGACTCTGGTAGACAGCCCATATGGACCTGGACCTTATCATCCTTAACAGGAGTGGCCTTAGGTCAACTGGTGCCCTAGACAAAAGGGTTCCACGGCACCCCCCACCAGACTACCTGGTGTCCCCATCCTGGTCTACCTACACCAAATAAATACTGGAAAAGTGCCCATACCAGAGTGGCGCCCTAGGTGGCCGCCTAGTTGGCCTATGCCTAAGGCCGGCTATGCTCCTTAAGGCAAAAATCTTCTTCTCCAACTTCTCTCCCTTTGTCTCTAGGCTGCTTTTTCTGTACTGCCCTCCCAATTCTGCTCTGCCTCCCTCCCAGTAGCACCCCTTCCCTCTTTCCCTCCCTCTTTGTCCTTTGTGAAGACTGAGTCAGAGTATTTAGTCTGCACCCTTGCTTTTTCCACGTCATCTGCCATTTGCCCCCCCCCCCACATCCTTATTGAGTACGTCCAGGACTGTGTCTTCCTTTTTTAATTCAGTACTTTATACTTCATACCAAAAAGCCTTCATTTCTCTTGTCTCCCTTGTTCATTTCCCTTTCAGATTTCACCTTTCCTGACCCCACTTTCTTTGTTTTCCTTTTGTCTCCCTCCTTCTGCCATAATTCATCTCCTTCTCTGCTCCGTTTGTTGTGGGCCTTGCCTTTTGCACTGATCGATAGCTTCACATTCCTATCTAGTCGTATTGCTCTTCTACAGTTTTCAATTTCCATCTACCTTTGATCTTTGTGTTTAGTCCTGAAAACTCCACTCCTGACCCATCCCCATGGCTTGTTCACTCCTTGGTTTGCCTTCAGACATGTGCATCATTTCTGACCCTGTCCCCTAACTCGGTGCATTCTATGCTAAAACTCCCACACAGTCAATATTGTCTTTGGATATTTAATGTCCTGAACTCTAAAACTTAGCATGATCACTGTGGGTTAATAGTACCTTTAGCTGGACATCCCTTTCCCCCTTCACTTTTAATGGAACACATCAAGAATTCAGTACTTTCTGAATATAGTCAACACTAACTGCCTGAACCCCCTCTTAAAACAAACCTTCAAACATCTCCCACTCCCTCACTAGCCAGAAGCTCATAATCTTCCAGTCTTCTCCTGGCAGGCTTAGCTCTTTAGTACATTCCTCTTCATGCTACCCCATTCCTTAATCATCTTCCCCAGTCTGTCTCTCTCTCTCTCTCTCTCTCTCTCACACTATTTCTGTCTCTCCCCTCCACTGATGTGTTAGGTGGCTGGTACACTGGAACCCCCAATTCCTCTAGGATTTACTTACAGTCTGACTCGGCCTGCTATCTCATGGGGTACTGTTACAACTACTTTCTTGCCTTACATTTGATGTCCTCCCTTATGCAGATTGCTACTTCCTTTTTGTTCTTCCTCTTGTTGTCATTCCCAAATAGGTGATATGCTGGCCCCTCTATGTCCCTCACCCTCTTGTCAGTTAGCTATGTTTCTATAGTATCAGTAATGTCCCTGCCACTTACATCAGTGCTTATATCTCTTTATCTTCCTATCATGATATTGTTCTACAAGCTAATATTACACAGCCATACCTTAAGTCACTGCTCTGTTCCTGTGGTACGTTTTATGTCTGGTTTTTTTTTTTGCCTAGTTTTTAGGTTCCTATTCTCTCTTTTGCTTCTGCTCCATCCTCTCCCACTTTTGTCTTATTTTAAAGATACACATTGTAGAGAGGTTGATTTATTATTTAGTTATGTTGACACTGTAGGTAAAGCTGGGCCAGATATTCTTTTCCCACAGACAGTATAAGAGAAAATTTCATTAAATTTATTATGAGTGCTACAAATGTTTTTGTCACATAACACATAGTGAACCCAGAATGTTACTCGACTTGGAAATGAAAAGTGGGAATGTAAACATATCACAGAACCTATTAACATTGATTTTGGGTTTCCAGACAGGAATAGTCAAGTGACTTTTTATTAAAACTTCCTGTAATGTACAATGCATATAAAGTGTGGTACATTCATACTATTATCACAAAGTGAATGAATTAATATGGCTGTTTTTTGCTTTAGTATGTCAACAGTTAAAAGTCTAAATCCACTGCACTAAAACACTCTCATCAGGTTTCAGTGCTGAGAACAAACAACTGCCTTAATAGCATTATCTGATCAGGAAACAAGCAGTTACATAACCTTGCAGCACTGCAAACATATATATGTTCCATTAAAAGTGCCAGACAGTTGCCATTTGTGGTTCTTTAGATTACAACTACCTTCACAGCTCCTGTGGAATTGTTAGTCGTCATCAAAGGTTTGCAAAATCCTGTGCACAACAGCATCTTCCTTTAATTCTTGAAATAGTCAAATGTCTGAAGCTGTCTAGTTTGCCAGTATACTGTTTATTCTTGTAGCGTGGGTTTAATCTTATTAGCCTCCTATAACCTAAATTTGTATTTTTTTCATATAAGCATCTAATCTGGCTTTATGTGAGAATATTGAAAACATTTCCAGGAATTCAAACAGACTAAGCTGAGAAGTCCAATGAAATGCCAAACAATGAAAAATGCCACTGCTAGCTAATGTGGGAGGCTATGCTTCAGAACCCATTCCCACTTAAATATTACTTTCTCTTGTGTCAAAAAAAGTCATAAGCTTTCCACACTGAAATAAAGTTGGGTCAGACTACCCGTGCTTGGTAGTACAACTGATGACACAAATTGTACTCCTAATGTAGTCCAAATCAGACCAAGTGTAAGTCTGGTATATGGCACTTCACTGTTCTACAGCATAATACATGCTGGAGACAGTTTTGTTGCACTGTTCTACACAAGATAGTTTGTGTTACTGTAGTATATATTTGTTTTGCACAGCTCCAAGACATAATATTCTTGTGTGGAAACAGCCTGTCTGAGCTTCGCTCCTGTAGCTGCTAGTTACCATAAACCTTCTTAAGCTTTTGGGGTTTTTTTTTTCTTTTCTTTTTGCTGAACAATAAATACTTATTTCTGGAAGAGTTTCTTGAGTTTCTTGTTGAATTAGTAACTGATGTGCATAATAATACACACTTCTGTCTTATAAACCCTGAACAACAGAAATTAACTTGACGTCAGAGCCTGCAGCCTCGTGTTAATCAAATGATTGTATTTATTAGCATAAAACATTTTTATGGTGTACTGTGAAAAAAAAATCAGGCACAGTATTGCCACTCAGAAATTTTTGTTCAGTTCAATCTAAGCTGCTAAGTGTATTCCAAGATGTTCAGCGTGGTCTAAGGACAGGCTGTCAGTATGGCTTTTATCATAGAAAGAGCTAGAAGCAGCAAACGCAAGTCACTTCAAAGCTCTATTTATTTCATTTAAAATTAGTCTACAGCTGTACATATTTTTTTCTTCATGCAAGCTATAGTACAGGTAATGGTCCAGATTTTTTGGCAATGTTGAGTTTGGTGTGTAGTGTTGGTAGCAAATTTAGCTACATTACTAAACAAGGTGGCTAGTTTGGATTTTAATGTAGAGCTTAAGTTTGTAACAGACTTGAATCAAATTAATATAACAACCTAAAAATGGGTCTACTACAAGTTCTCACATACCATTAGCTTGTGACTCACTTCCCTGTTGCCACTCCCATACCTCCAACCTCTTAGAGCAAGAAATCTGGACAAATCAACAAATAATGGGGGGGGGGGGGACAAAGGCCCAAAAATAGGGACACTTCTTAAATTTTGCTCTTACAAACTTAAAAAGTTGATAGAATGACAGGTTTTGCATTAGCATGAATTTTCTGAAGGATCTAAAGTCTGAAGATCAAATGTCTGCCATTTTCTGACTTCAGTCCTCCATGATTAGCCAGTGACTTGCCAGAAGACTACAGTTTTATTAGACACGGGCCAAAAATATGGGGACAGTTGAGAGTTATGCCACTCACTTGTGCTGGCCAGTGCCCTCACTCCCACTAACTCAATCCCCATGAAGTATCAATAGGCTAACTATCCCTCCCAGAACCTTGACCTTAGCACTAAAACCTGAGTCTATATTAGAAGACCGAATGTTTAGGTGATCAAACACCTAAACATCGATCTTCTAATATCGAAAGCAAAAAACGGCAAATGGCTGATTTAACGCAGGGAAAGATTTCCCTTGGCCGTTCGCCGAAGTTTGCTATTTCCCTACTGTTGAGCGATGTCGGAGTTGGTATATTTAGTTATGGGGGGTGTGGGGCAAAGCCCCTCACTTAATTTAGATGTAAAGTAATGTCTTTTGTGTTGTGGCCGAGGGATGTGTTTCCCTGGGACATTCGACATTGTGCAGTTCGATATTAGAAGGTCGATGTTTAGGTGTTCGATCACCTAAACATTCGGTCTTCTAATATAAACCCCTAGAAATAGAAACTTCCATCCTGTCCCTAACCCTAATATTCTGATTACTCCCTAAACCTAAAATCCCCCTCTCCTCTGTAAACTTAATCTTCTGAATGATCTTTAAACCTGCAATCCCCCTCCCCTCCCTAACCCTAAACTTCCAATTTCTCCATAAATCTAGCATCCCCTTTCCTCTCCCTAAATGTAAACTCCCAGTCATGGCCTAAACCTAAAATACCCCTGTCATCCCTGTACCTAAACTCCCCCACCCCATTTCCCTCCCTGGCATACTTGATCTGTGAGCACTTTCTCACCTGTTCCTTAGGATGTGAGCTTTTAGCATGCACCAGCTGCTTGGCAAAACTAATATTCAAGTTCTAGCAGCTAGGTACACGGGCTACAGCACAGTTTACTCCCTGGCTTTGTGGAACTCGTCTTCCAGTGCTTAGGGCTTCACCTGCTCTAAGTAACATTGTAAATATTTCTTTGTGATGAATAATTTGCCATTTAAAGTTTTCTAATAACACCTACGTTTTTTAAAAGGCTCAGGCCACACCCTTTGGAAGTTACAGTACAAACTCTAAAGACCTTCGTTGGAGGGAGTGACTTAGATGTTTAACTATGCAGCTCTTTATGGGATCCATGATGGTTTCTCCTAGAAGCAGCACTACCTTTTATCAGCCCGTTAAACCATTACTTGACAAGGCAGATGCATAACAGTTTACCTTGCAAAGTAAATATCCTTTTATGCATTTGTTTTTATTTTATTTTAACCCAACTGGGTTTAGCCAAAAATCCCTTTTCAGCAGAGGGCAAGGGAGAAAAGCTCCAATACATTAGAAACATTTTTAAACAGCCATTCAGTAATATCCATGACTTAGTAATATGCATTAACAATTATACATTCATTCATTAATACAATTTACATTCATATGAAAGAAGGGGCAACTACTACACTATAAAAGATACTTATGCATTAGTAGATGTTGAACACTGAGCATTTGAAGAGGTGTTTTAATGAGTTTCTCATTTAGATCATGTGCTTAGTGCTTAGAAATTCAAGGAAACAGAGGGGAGCAAATGACATAGGTAGGGCAGAAAATGTTAATATTGTATTTAAGAATTAAAGAGGTAGGATATAAGGCATGTCTGTCCATAGATAATGATATATATATATATATATGGCTATCTTAAAGTTATTTTAGAAGTATAGAGGTGGGTGGAGCAGTGTCATAAAAAAAAAATATATATATATATATATATATATATGTGTGTGTGTGTGTGTGTGTGTGTGTGTGTGTGTGTGTGTGTGTGTGTGTGTGTGTGTGTGTGTGTGTGTGTGTGTGTGTGTGCATGTGTGTGTGCGTGTGTGTATGTGCATGACTGGGGGATGCTAGTAAAACAATTCAGGTATTTGTGAAGATTGGTTGTGGGACGTAAGATTCTGAAAGAAGATGTTTGACAATATGGCAAGATGAAGATAACTGTAACATTTGTGATGGAGATATACAGAAGCAGATCCATTTTTATGATGGGTGAAGTTTTTGTTGTGTTTTAAAGGCGTTTGCATTTTTAATGGATTTCAGGGGTGGTGGGATCTGGTTACATAGTTTTGCTTAAATGTTTTTATTGATTTTAAAAAATGAATGCAATTTCATAACTTTGCAATATAAAACCTAAATTACACAGTTTTTATAGTTTTATAGGTGTGTACTAGGCTAATGGCCATGGAGCCTTTACAAGCCTAGCCCATAGAAGTGCCCTGGCATTGTGCTGCCCGATGTTAGTTAGCCTCTATCAAGTAGAACCAATGGAGTGATCCCTGGGGTAAACTTTCTATTTCCCATCCACTCATCAAGATTTCTCTTGATGAGGACCAGTGAGGTGCTCTGCTTGACATGTATGGGAACTCTATTACAGAGCATGGGCAGTCTCTAGGTTATGGACCTGTCCCTCCAGCATGTTCTGTTGATTGTGGTAATGAGGTTGAGGTCTTTGGTGTTTGTAGTGCGGCGGGATTGGGATTTCTCTAGATGTAGCATTTCTAACAGAGCGGGGTCAGACATGGCTTTGTAATTCTAGCAGAGATCGCCTCTTAGTAGATGATATGAGACAGAGAATACATATTTGGCATAAAAGTTTTTTGAATATATATGCATACATTAGCATTTGGTAGATTGAATTGTGCAACTGCAGTTTCTCATCTCTGTTTAGACCCATGTCATATTTCCCACACTTTATTTCAATAAAAACATTCAAAAAAACAACAAAATGTACGCTGTCATTTCTAACCCCCCAAAACTTTTTTAATTCACAACTCAACTATACACATTTTTCAAAAATGAAAATTATCCCCTCCTTCTATGGGCAGATGCCCAAGACAGACAGTTGCACACAGAAGGTTGTTGGGTTTAATCATGCTAACCATGAATGGTAGCGTTTGTGTTCCATTTTACCCCCTGCACTGCCCTTTCCTATCCTGTCATCCTCCCTCCCAGTAAATGCTTGCATACTTTCAACTTAACCAAATTATAGCCTTTTAAAACACCTTTGTTAAAATATCACTTGAGTCTTGCCCTCTTTCCTGTCCCAAATAAATTCTTTAGCTATTTTGTCAATAACATTTCCTCTAGTTGATTAAAATATGCCTGATCTGTATATAAAACTAAAGAGACTAAAAACATTTCACTGTTTGTATGTTGCTATCCATATCCATAAACAAGAGTTTCCAGTTTCTTATTATTTTTTGTTTAGCCTCCCACATATCCTAATCTGCCATGAACAGAATCATTTTAACTCCTACTCCTAAATACCCCACTCAAGGACACCCTGCTGTATGCTTGGCCCCAGGGTCCCCTGTATGCTTACCCTTGTACCGCTGTCATAGTAAAGTTTCTTCACAAAGCTGCCCTTTGCAGATCAGGTACGATCCTCATTGCTCCCTTTTAGCCCTGACAAATGTAGTTCCTTTTCCTGTTGCCTCTTCATTGGCACCCTCCCTGGGATCCAGAACCCAGGGAGGGTGACTCTTCTTTGGCACCCTCCCTGGGTTCTGGATCCCATACCTGATCTGATCTCTCAACCAGTGGGAATTTCCCAGCCCATCCGCTGGACTTTCAAATTAAACACACATGGTTTCTCCAATTCCCTTCATGTCAAATTAACCACACATGGTTTCTCCAATTCCCTTGATGACTAGAGATCTCTGACACTTATCCATATTTTAGCTTCCTCTCAGAAAACCATTCATAGGTGTGTAGTAGGCTAATGGCCCTGGAGCCTTTACAAGTCTAGCCCATAGGAGTGCCCTGGCATCGTGCCACCTGACATTAGTTCCCAGTGCCTCTATCAAGTAGAGCCACTGGAGTGATCCTCGGGATGAACTTTCTATTTCTCATCCACTCATCAAGATTTCTCTTGATGAGGACCGGTGAGGTGCTCTGCTTGACATGTATGGGAAGTCTATTCCAGAGCATGGGCAGTCTCTGGGTTATGAACCTGTCCCTCCAGCATGTTCTGTTGACTGTGGTGAGGTTGAGGTCTCTGGAGCGTGTGGTGCGGAGGGATTGGAATTTATTTAGATGTAGCATTTTTAACAGAGCTGGGTCAGACATGGCTTTGTAAGTCAAGCAGAGACTGCTTCTTAGTAGATGATATGAGACAGAGAATAGCTAGAGTTTTTGGAGTCTGTCCATGTAGGACATGTGTTTGATGCCTAGGATCCTCTTTGTAAGTTACTTTTGTGGCCTTTCAAGCTGTTGCATGTGTCTAGTGATGGTTCATGCCAAATGGGACATTATACTCTATGACTGGCCTAATGACGTTAGAGTAGAGAGAGATGATGAACTCTTTCTTCCCGGATGCAAAACCCTTGGTAATGAGATGTGCCACACAGAAGGAATTTTTGACCACAGTGTCAATGTGGTGGTCAAAGGAGAGGTTGCTGTCAACCTGTGTCCCAAGATCTCTTATAATGCCTTCAGTGTTCAGTGGACTCCCATCGATGTTGTAATTAGTGGGAACTGAGTTTTTCTCAAAAGGAAAACTATGCTAGTTAATGGAAACACTTTGCAATTTGGGCATATTCTAAAGGCCTGCATCCTTTTTCAGCTCACTTGGATTCCATTTTCAATTTTCTTGCTGAACTATATGGCAGTTGTTGCTTTGAAGGTTTCTAAAGTCTTTCTTAAGGGAATGTTCATGCTGCAACCTCTTATTTAGGATCCTGTTCCTCTTTGGGATTTACCCTTCATGCTTCAGTTTCTTGCTGGTCCTCTCTTTGAACCTTCAGCCATGGTCTTTTTGAAGTTGCTGTCTTGGAAGACTCTCTTCATGGTGGCTGTAACCTCGGCCAGATGGATTATATAGCTGCAGGCTTTATCCTTTGTACCTCTGTAAGGACAGGATCTGTTTTAGGATTGATCCTTTTTTTTTTGCCTGAGGTAGCTTCTGAGTATAATTTAAATCAGTCTATTCACTTGCCTATATTTTTATTACCAAAATTTATTAATAATGAAGAATATTTGCTGCACTGCCCTGATGTTCATAAACAGCTGAGATTATGTTTGGACAGAAACAAAACCTTTAGGAAAGCTGATCAAATTTTTGTTTCCTTTTCTTAGGCCTAGTTGGGCAAACCAGAGTCAAAGAGTCAAAGTCACATTTATTGAAATGGCTTTCTGATTGCATTTCCTTCGGGTATCATTTGAGATGAAAATCTTTACCCATTAGACCAAAAGGTCATTCTACAAGAGTGATAGCTACTTCTGTGACCTTTTACTCTGCAGTGCTACTGATGATATTTGTGTTTCAGCTACTTGGGGTTGGTCTCCACACTTGTGTGTCCCATTACAAATTGGATGTACATCTAAGGCCTTATTTGGTTCCACCATGTTGCAAAATGTTCTTTTCTAGGGCCTCGCTGGGATGATATGTGGCTGGGACTCTGTCCCACAAGTTAAATCCAGACAGAAAAGACAACATCGGATATGAAAGTTATATACTTAATAATAGCTCTATAGTGCTTGTTTCTGTCTGGTTCAATCATCCATCCCTCCTCTGAAGTACTTTGACCAGGACAGTAGGCAGCTGAGCTGTTGAAGTGTCCCTCCATTCATTTTGGGGTCCTCTGCTATTGTGGTGGAGTGTTTACATCTGATGGAGTATGATGGGAGGGGCAAAGTTGATCTGTGGTAAGATGTGAGGGAGTAGCGTCTTATGGGTAGAGGAGGCGGAGCACTGGGGCTGAAGTCTTTAGCCACCCAGCAGTGTGAACTTTGGCTCTAGATAATTGTCACTGTTGAAGTGACCACTGACCCCATGTACAAAAATGGGAAAAGGGGTTGTGGAGGGATGGATGGATACGTTGGTTATGATAACTCACAGGTTGATCCAGATGGAAACAAACAACATGGATCTATCATTATGATAAGTAAATAATTTGTTTAATGTAAGCAGGACTTTACTGTCCATCTTAGTCTTTCAGGAGAATGTCAAGGCTGTTGGACATGCAACAGTAGTGAAACTTTACATAAAAGGGAGCTGCTCCATTTGAATTTTTTTATATTTTAAATTGTGCTTAGGTTTATGTTTGACTGCTAATATTCAGTTAAATGAATGCAAATATAATGGCTATAAACCAATAATGTAACCAGTCAAATCATCTACAGACACAGAACCTATAACTCCCCCATTCAAAAACCTGCTCTTTTTGTTTCAGCACAGTACTGCTATAATAAACTTTACTCTGAAAAGCCACAACAGAGTGTATATAACAATACTGTAGTTCTTTAAGTACAGTGATTGCACTCTAAAAATGGAAAAAAAGATATACCTGTTATGTGCTTCTGTATCGTGAGACCCATCTGTAGCAGCACTTTCAAAGAAGCGCTGTTACAGTCTGCTATCAGGAAAGGGATGTTCCTTAACTCACAGCAGTCCTTGACCATCTTTCATCAAGCATCTGTCACAGTTTATAGATGCCAGTCTGTAAGTGATTTATTTAAATTAGGGCAATATTTAAAAACTGTCCCTGACTTTTTCCATTGATATTTAGTTGCAACCAGTAAAACAACTATTAAACTATAAAAAATACTTATGCATTAGTAGATGTTGAACACTGTGCATTTGAATAGGTGTTTTAATGAGTTTCTCATTTAGGCCATGTGCTTAGTGCTTAGAAATTCAAGGAAACAGAGGCGAGCGAATGACCTAGGTAGGGCAGAAAATGTTAATATTGTATTTAAGATGTAGGATATAAGGCATGTCCATAGATAATTACATATATATATATATATATATATATATATATATATATATATAGGGCTATCGTAAAGTAATATTACAAATATAGAAGTGGGTGGAGCAGTGTCATAAAAAAATATATATATATATGTGTGTGTGTGTGTGTGTGTGTGTGTGTGTGTGTGTGTGTGTGTGTGTGTGTGTGTGTGTGTATGACTGGAGGATGCTAGAAAATGATTCAGGTATTTGTGAAGACTGGTTGTGGGACGTAAGATTCTGAAAGACGAGGTTTGACAATATGGCAAGATGAAGATAACTGTAACATTTGTGATGGAGATATACAGGAGCAGATCCATTCATATGATGGGTGAAGTTTTTGTTGTGTTTTAAAGACTTTGCATTTTGAATGGATTTCAGTGGTGGTGGGATTTGGTTACATAGTTTTGCTTAAATGTTTTTATTCATTTTACAAAATGAATGTAATTTCATAACTTTGCAATATAAAACTTAAATTACACATTTTTTATAGGTTTATAAGTGTGTACTAGGTTAATGGCCCTGGAGCCTTTACAAGCCTAGCCCATAGAAGTGCCCTGGCATCCTGCTGCCCGACGTTAGTTCCCAGTGCCTCTATCAAGTAGAATCAATGGAGTGATCCCTGGGGTGAATTTTATATTTCCCATCCACTCATCAAGATTTCTCTTGAAGAGGGCCAGTGAGGTGCTCTGCTTGACATGTATGGGAAGTCTATTCCAGAGCATGGGCAGTATCTGGGTTATGAACCTGTCCCTCCAGCATGTTCTGTTGATTGTGGTGAGGTTGCGGTCTCTGGAGCATGTGGTGCGGAGGGATTGGGATTTCTTTAGATGTAGCATTTTTAATAGAGCTGGGTCAGACATGGCTTTGTAAGTCAAGCAGAGACTGTTTCTTAGTAAATTATATGAGACAGAGAATAGCTAGAGTTTTTTTATTCTATCCACGTAAGACATGTGTTTAAGGCCTAGGATCCTCTTTGTGAGTTACTTTTGTGACCTTTTGAGCTGCTGCATGTGTCTAGTGAGGTTCACGCCAAATGGGGCATCATACTTGATGACTGGCCTAATGAGGGAAGATTAGAGAGAGATGATGACCTCTTTCTTCCTGGATGCAATACCCTTGGTAATGAGATGTGCCACATAGAAGGACTTTTTGACCACAGTGGCAATGTGGTGGTTGAAGGAGAGGTTGCTGTCAACCTGTGTTCCCAGAACTCTTATAATGCCTTCAGTGTTCAGTGGGCTCCCATCGATGTGGTAATTAGCGGGAACTGAGTTTTTCCCAAAGAGAAAACTATGCTAGTTAATGGAAATACTTTGCAATTTGGGCATATTCTAAAGGTCTGCATCCTTTTTCAGCTCCCTTGGATTCCATTTTCAATTTTCTTGCTGAAGTATATGACAGTAGCGGCTTTTGAAGGTTTCTAAAGTCTTTCTTAAGGGAATGTTCTTGCTGCAACCTCCTTTTTAGGATCCTGTTCCTCTTTGGGATTTACCCTTCATGCTTCAATTTCTTGCTGGTCCTCTCTTTGAACCTTCAGCCATGGTCTTTTTGAAGTTGTTGTCTTGGAAGACTCTCTTCATGGTGGCTGTAACCTCGGCCAGATGGATTATATAGCTGCAGGCTTTATCCTCTGTAAGGACAGGATCTGTCTTAGGATTGATCCTTCTTTTTTGCCTGAGGTAGCTTCTGAGTGTAATTTAAATCAATCTGCTCCACTTGCCTGTGTTTTTTTTCCCCAAAATTTACTAATAAAGAAGAATATTTGCTGCACTGCCCTGATGTTCATAAACAGATGAGATTCTGTTTGGACAGGAACAAAACCTTTAGAAAATCTGATCAAATTTTTGTTTCCTTTTCTTATGTCTGGTTAGACAAACCAGTGTCAAAGTCACATGTATCAAAATGGCTTTCTGATTGCATTTCCTTTGGGTATCATTTGAGAGGAAAGTCTTTACCCAGGTTGAACCAGATGGAAACAAACAACATGTTTAATGTAGCAGGACTTTACTGTCCATCTTAGTTTTTTAGGGGAATGTCAAGGCTGTTGGACATGCAACAGTAGTGAAACTTTCCATAAAAGGGAGCTGCTGCCTTTGAAATTTTTTTTTATTTTAAATTGTGCCTAGGTTTATGTTTGACTACTAATATTCAGTTAAATGAATGCAAATATAATGACTACAAACCAATAATGTAACCAGTCAAATCATTTACAATCACAGAACCTATAACTCCCCCATTCAAAAAGTTGCCCTTTTGTTTCAGCACAGTACTGTTATAATAAACTTTACTCTGAAAAACCACAACAGAGTGTATATAACAATACTGTAGTTCTTTAAGCACAGTGATTGCAATCTAAAATTTGAAAAAAGATATACCTGTTGCATGCTTCTGTAGCATGACACTCATCTGTAGCAGAACTTTCAAAGAAGTAATGTTACAGTCTGTTATCAGGAAAGGGATGTTCCTTCACTTACAGCAGTCCCTGACCATCTTTAATTATGCATTTGTGACAGTTTATAGATGTCAATCTAAGTGATTTATTTAAGTCAGGGCAATATTTAAAAACTGTCCCTGACTTTTTCCTGTGATAATATTTACTTGTAGCCAGTAAAACACAAACTGTTTTTTCTGTACTAATAGTACACGGATCAGATAAAGCTTCACTCTCAAAGTGAATTTTTTGGCATCCATGTCTTGAACACATAAACACTTGGTTGCAATAGGAAGCTCTATCATAACCCTCGATGTTGGAGATTCCTAGTGATAAAAGGCTTACTGATCTGAGGCTGGACCATCACAATATTCTGTAAACTTCAGATATGCTGGAGAACTTGGCTAGCACCATCACATGTAATGAGTTGTTCTGGTGAAGGTGGTCATGTTTTGCGCACCTACTGCTGTAACAGCCAAACTGGGATGTTGGCCTGATGGGAGATAAGTAATGTGCTTCAGTCATGTTGTGTACATTTCAGGGTAATATCTATGAGACAGTGTTTTCTAATGACCAAGTGACAGGCAGCCTGAAGACCCACCATTTTAACAAAGTAAAATTACCCTGTGATTTGCTTTGGGGAAAGGGAAATTATTTTCCCCAAACACATCTGCTGTTTCCTAAGGGAATCCTAAGATTATCACACTTCAGTTTTGCTACACTATCTGAACTTAGTCACCTGCCTTACTAGATGATTTGATTAGTGACAAATGATTTTTTTCTCTACAGCATATAATTCTACTAGGGGAGTGTTGTTGTTTTAAGTTATGTGACACTCCAGTCAACAATAAAGCCCCCTAACTGACCACCTTACTGTTATTTGCCAACTCTTGCCTTTAGCCTAATGCAGCACCTACCCTTTCAGTAACACTATTACTCTTCAGATAAGTTTGGTGTGAATGCTTGGTGGAGTCTTGGTGCTCTGAAAGCAAAAGAAAACTGCATGGTTTGAATAGTTCACTGCATGGAATTTCAGAATGTAGGAACAGGTCATTTCAGTTTTGACACCTTTGCATTCTGATAATTCTACATAATTCTACATATAATCTTGTGTGTGCGTGCATGCGTGGGTGTGTGTGTGTATATATATATATATATATATATATATATATATATATATATATATATATATATATATATATATATATATATACATATATACACACACACACACACACACACACACACACACACACACACACACACACACACATTTGTATATATCTGGGAGCCCTTCATTTGTTTGAACTTTCAAATGTTCAAAACTCATATGGCTGACACCATACGAGTGAACATTTGAAAGGCCGACAAATGATAGCGGAGATCCTGCTACAGTGGGGGACTAGGAGATTCCCCTTTCCTGCACTGTAGTGCAAACTTGGAGTGAGAATATTTAAGTAGCAGGGGGTGTGGGGGGGCTTGCCCTCCTGCATAACACAGTTTTACTGTGTTTACAGGTAGGTAAATGGTGCTATTTCAGGATGTTGGTCTTTCGGAATGTCGATCATATGGTGTCAGCCATATGAAAGTCTGCATTCTGAATGGTCAACATTCTGAAGTAGACCCATATAGCTATATATGTATATGTGTATATATATATATATATATATATATATATATATATATATATATATATGTGTGTGTGTGTGTGTGTGTGTGTGTGTGTGTAATGCACCCGCAGGTGTAGCTGAAATAGATATGGGTTCCTTCCTACCTGACTGTGGTGACACCCCTATTAGGCCCAACACACCAAGGTGGCAAGAATGACAGAGTTTAAAAGGCAATAGCACAATCACAAACAAATTATTTTAGCAGTGCACCAGTTAGCAATAAGGCAAGGTGAGATATGCATGCAATGAAACCATACATTCACCCTCCTCCCCAGAACTCAACAGAAAAAGGTCTTGACATTCAAACATGCACAAGGAAGGCAATATCAATGAGCAGTAAAGCTTTATAATGCTGCAATACAAACATGGAAAAAATGCAATGTCATTAAGCAATAAAAGAGTTATAATACAACAATACAGATATGAGAAAATGCAATGTCATTGAGCAGCAAATTTCTTGAAGGCAGCAGTACTAATATGAGCAAAATGCAGTGTCATTGAACTATGAGGATTTATAATGCAATAATACAAATATGAGAAAATGCAATGTCGTTAAGCAGTACTAACACCCTCAACCCCCTTGATCAATTCTAAACAGACCAACTATGAAACATTATTTTATAGCTTGTTCACTGGCCAGTGACTACTTGCAGTCTTGCTGCCGGCTTGATGGAGCCCAAATTGGAGCTCATATGGATCACAGTTATTTGTAATCCACAAAGCATTTAGAGGGGGAAATCCACAATCTTATAAAAATATAAAATGACAGCCAGAGCCTCTCACCACTCCGTCCAGAATATCCTAGTGACCAGGCACCATGGTTCCTCTGATGTGAAAAGTAGAAAAATCACCTGCCAGAACTCTGGTAATCATCTATGGCTTTTCTGTACTAGGCCCAAAGGAACTTTTTTTCTTGCTGAATCATAAGCAGGCGTGGAACTACTGGTTTCAGACTTCTCTCCTGATTCCATAAAACACCATCATCCAGGATTTCAGCAAAAGACAGACACAATCTGCTACTTCACTTCCCTGTCCCAAAGTACTAGAAAAGAAAATCCAGTCATGCTGCAAGGCCCTTTTCACTTCAACTCTCTGTTTCAGTCTTCCCTCCTTCAGCTAGTGTCACAGTCCCCTCTTTCACTTTCAAAATTATTTTTTATATTCCTGAAAAGAGCTCTACCTTGTGGTGTAATGAAAAACTACAGTCTGTTACTTCTACAATGAAATACAGTGGGAGCTACACACACACACACACACACACACACACACACACATATATATATATATATATATATATATATATATATATATATATATATACAGAGAGAGAGAAAGAGATGTCTATGGTCCTTCTTCCTAATTGCAGTGTTACTCATTTTTTGCCTATGCTTTCTTCTCCATCTTTTTTACTATTCATGAGGCCTCCCTGCTTAAATTTCATTCTTTAATTTTTTTCCTATTTTACATTATTGTTGACTTGTTCTCTTGTCTGTCCTCCCCTAGGCATTTATGCCATTTTTTTTAATCTTGCGTCTTTATCTTACCCATCCTCTCCTCTACAAGTAGTTGTTCATCCATCTGTCTAACCTATTTTGCATTTTTTGTTATTGATTTTTTTTTCCCCACCTGTCATAAGCAGGTCAATTGATTCCTTTATCTAAGCTGCTATTCTATTTGTATTTCCTAGCAAATATAGTTTTCTAATAATTGTCCCTATGATTGGCATTTTTATGCTATTAACAGTTGCATCTCCATTTCTAGGGCTTTACATATTACATTCCCAAAGTATGTGTATCCATGAGCCTCCTTGCCCCCTGCACTTCCAACATGTCCTATTTGCTCCTGGAAACATTTTAGCCAGCCTTTTCAGATAATAGAAATATTTGTGTGGGTACTTCCATGCGTAGATTTTAAATTTCCTTGATTTGGTTATATACCCATGTTTGCCCTCTCTAGCTGGTCAATTTGGCTTTCAGCTTCTGTCTCCCATTTTTCTTTCCATTTTTTTCCCTTCCATCTTCAACTATCTTTGCCCTTTTTAGCAGCCCAGCCATCCCTTTACATTCTTCTCTTAGGTTCATAGGTAAGTACTAGGCTATCTGCCCATGGGCGTTTATAAGCCTAGCCAGAGTGTGTTGGCTTTCGCCACCCCCTTAGATTAGTTCCCTGTGCCTCTGACCAGCAAAGCCATTAGTTCCTTATGCTTCTTTCCAGCAGAGCCATTGCAGTGATCCCCGGGGCAAATTTTCTGTTTCCCATCAAACCATCAAGGTTTCTCTTGAAGAGTGCTAGTGAGGGGCTCTGCCTGATGTATACTGGAATCTTGTTCCAAAGCATAGGGAGTCTCTGGGTCAGGAATCTATCCCTCTAGCCATAGCCGGCCTTAGGCATAGGCCAACTAGGCAGCTGCCTAGGGTGCCGCTCTAGCAGGGGTGCTTTTCCAGTATTTATTTGGTGTAGGTAGACCAGGATGGGGGCACCAGGTGGTGTGGGGGGGTTGTGGAACCCTTTTGCCTAGGGCACCAGTTGACCTAAGGCCGCTCCTGCCTCTAGCACATCCTATTTATCATTGTGGTAAGATTTATATCCCTAGAGCGTGTGGCTCTCAGGGATTTTATTATTTTAGGTGGAGCATATCCATCAATTCTGGGTTGGACATGGCCTTGTATGTCAAGCAGAGATCACCTCTGAGTAAGTGGTATGCAACTGAGTACAGCTGGAGTTTCTTTAGTCGGGCTGTATAGGTTATCTGTTTGAGGCCAGTAATCCTCTTGGTGAAGTACTTTTGGCCTTTCCAGCTGTTACAGGTGTCTTGTAAGGTACATCCCAAATGGGGCATTGTATTCTATAATGGGTCTAATAAGTGATGAGTAGAGAGGCACAATAACCTCCTTTGTTCTGGATGAGAACCCGTTTGAGATTAGGTGGGCCACATAGAAGGCTTTTCTAACCACCTTGCCAATATGATTATCAAAGGAGAGATTGCTATCTACTTGGGTCCCCAGATCCCTTATTACTTTTTCTCTATTTAGGGGACTACCTCCTATGTGGTAGTTCGCGGGTACTTTGTTTTTTCCAAAGGGGATGACTATGCACTTTTTGGCATTCAGTTTGAGGCCATGATTTTAACATCAGGTATCTGTCTCAGTGAGAGCCTTCTGGAGGGTGTCTGTATCAGCCAGAGAATCAATTATGGCCCCTAGTTTGCAGTCGTGTATGAACTTGGTCAGCCAAAGTCCTCCTGTGCTTGCCTGTACCTCTGAGAAGTCTATACCAAACAGGAGAGGTCCTAGGACTGAGCCCTGGGGAACCTACTTTTAACCGGTTTAGTCAGACCTAGAGTCTGCACCTCTCACCATGTGGGTTCCGTCCATGAGCCAATTTGCAACCCATTTCATGATGTAGGGGTTAATTTTCAAGTTGGTGAGTTTGTCTATAGTACCAGAATGAGGAATGGTGTCGAAAGCCTTTGCGAGGTCTAGGTAGGCTGTGTGGACTTCCTTACACTCATCTAATGCCTTGGTAACTGTCTCAAAGAAGTCCACCAGGTTTAGGAGCCATGATCTGCCCTTAAAGCCAAACTGGGTGGGGTCCAAAGTTTAGAGGTTTCCAATGTCTCTGTTAATGAGTTCCATGATGATGCGCTCCATAGCCTTGCAGACCAGGCTAGTAAGGCTTATAGGGCAATAGTTCCTGGGGTCCATTGTGGTGCCACCTTTGTGGAGTGGGATAACTGTTGCTGTGCACCACTCTATGGGTATGTAGCCTGTAGAGAGGCTGAGTTTGAACAGTGTGTTTAGGTGAGGGGTTAGTTCATTTTGGAGCTCTTGTAAGACACAGCCTGGGACACCATCCGGTCCCATTGAGGCTGTGTTTTTGGCTTTGGATAGGGCTGTTTTAACCTGTGTGTCAGTGATTGCCGGGGCCTTACATTCTTCTGGTATGGTTATGGGCCCTTTAGGGGGTGAGAAGGGTGTGAAGTTTGCACTGAACCTGTCTGCCAAAATGTAGGCAATATCAGTCGGTTCAGTGTATTTTGTGCCATTCTGCACCAACTCAGAGCAGATCTGAGAGTTTCCACTTAGGTTCTTGACATAGCTATAGAACACTTTGTGGTTATCTTTGGAGTCCTTGACAACTTTTGAAGCTAGCCTTGGATGATTTAATGAGGGATTGTAGTTTCTTGCTGATACTGATCAGGGATGTCTTTCCTTCTAGGGATTTTGCTGTTATCTGTACTAGTTTCCTCCTTCTATTGTAGAGTCTGTTTATGGCAGGGGTCCACCAGACTTTTTTCCTTTTCTTGGAGGAGTGAGTGTTGGTTTTACTTGGGATAGCATAATCTATGCATTCCTGCAGATGATCATAGAGTGCCTTTGTATAGGTTTCAGCAGCTTGGACAGCATTGTCCATTGGTGGGGGGGGTTGAGAACCTTTCCACCTCAGTGTTAAGCAACGTGAAGTTTGCTTTTGAAAAGTTTTTCATGGTGGTTTCCTTGATTGGGGTTGGGGGCGGAATGTGAATATCCAGAATGATTAGTCTATGGTCTGATCTAACCAGTGAGGGGTTGACGTCAGGTGTGGAACACCGGTCGCCCATGCTGGTGATGACCAGGTCCAATATGTTGTTTATAAATTCTAGGAAGCATTGAGCAAGGGAGTTAGTACTTGAGTAGTTCTCCCAGTTAATGTCTGGGTAGTTGAAATCACCCAGTATTAAGGTGTTTGGTAGGACCTTCATATTTCCCAGTGTCTCCAGAAATGTGAAATGGAGGTCCTGGGTCATGGTGGGTGATCTGTAGCAAGTTACAATTTGGATTGCAGTTCTGCTTGTTGTTAGTTGCACTTGGATGACCTCTGATGCATCGTGCTGCGCCACTAACCTGGAGGTGTGAGTATCCTTGGTGAATATGGATACAACCCTGCCTTTTGTGTTTTGTTCCGGGTTCTGTGGCCGAAAGGTATGGTATGAGTTATAGCCTGGTAATGCTGGGGTGCTCTCTGGAGCCTTAATCCAGGTTTCTGTTACTGCACAGATATCGATGTTCTCCATACTGAAGAGTGTCTTAAGTCCATGAATTTTGAGGTTTAGAATTCTGGCGTTGAGTAGCATTACCCTCAGTTTTTGGTTACTTGTGCTATTTACGGTGGTGGGTTTGTCTTTTGAGCCTTGCCTAAAAAAGGCACTATGGGGGTGGCAAGAGCCTTTGCCAGTATTCGAAAGCCTAAGGGTGACAGGTGCAAGCCATCTCTTGTGAAGCAACGTGGCTTGTCGAGTATGTCATCCTAGGCAGACAGATACTGGATCCCCTTCGAATGACACCATAAACTTAGCCAATTGTTGAAGTTTATCATTTTTTCTTTATACTGTGGCATAATTCTTGGTGAGGGTAGGATGCTACTCAGGGTCAGGGTCATACCTGCCTGGGCTACATGATCAGAGAGCTCTTCCATGTCTCTTTTCATGTAGTCCAGGGAGGTATGTCTCAGGTCATTCACACCAATATGTACAATGACAGAGTCATATTTGTACTTGTTCGGGAGTGACCGGAGTGCTTGTGTTTTGTTTTCAATTTCAAGAGCTATTTCCGGGACTTCTGTATTATCACTATCTTTCTCTCTGTTTTTATCCACATATTTTTAATTCCTTTGAGTTCCCACTGTAAATTGTTGTCTGGTTGTTATTCCTATTTTATCTCCTCCCATTTTTAACCCCTGCACCTGAAATTAGACAGGTCAAACATGTTACCTTCTCCTGTCTTCTCTGCCACCTTCATGCTACATTTTCATGTTCACTGTCCTCCATCCTTTGACCTACTGTCAGAAATCTTTGTTTCAATCCCAATTTCTCTTGACCTTTCAGTAGAGTTTAAAACACGTTTTGCTCTTCTTTCATCCACTGCAGATTAAATATTGAGCTTGAGAACTCTATCATACCAGCTAAAATATCTCCACCCTTCTGACAGACTCTCTTCCCCCTATTCTGTCATCTCTTTCCAGCCTGTCTTATAATCAGTATCTATTATTCGCATTATATGGCTTGTTGGCTTTCCTTTAAATCTCTCTCTGTTTGTTTACTAGGTGACCAGTTCCCATGCCACCTGAGGGTACCCTAATTCCCATACAAAATTCCTGCATAGCTATTTTACGTTTTTCAATAATCCTCTCCAAGTACGCTTGCAAAATGTGTGACCTAGGTACAAAAATTGTGGTAAAACAGACATTTGCAGTATCTGCAGTTTTTGGTTTAAATCTAACTTTAATATTTTCCATCTTATTTGTTCCTTTGCATATTCCCTGGCAAAAGTACTTTATAGCAACTCTTCTACTTTCTCATAACTTGATCATAAGTTATCCCTTTTTCCACATATTATCTTCCTGTCCCTCCTTTCTACCTATCTTTATCACTTTATTTTTTTTTTTTTTATTTTTATTTTTCATATTGATTATGTATCCTAACTTCCATCCAGAATTTATCTAAATCCTCTCTTTGGTTTGCCAAGGAGATCAGTATGCCATCTGCATATAGTGCTACCTTCTGTTGTACTTCACCCTGCCTGTACTCTCTCAAATCCAGATTGCCTCTGCTAACAACGGTATGTAAATTTTAATAGGAGTGGAGGCAGAGCACACCCTTGCCTCATCCTTCTTTCTATTTTAACTTGCTGTGATAGGTTTACCCTTATCGTTATCTTTGCTGTTTATCCTTCATAGTTATTGGATCCTTCTGATCCAGTTTTTCCTGAAAATCTCATTCTCCTGGCCACCTTATATAGGTATTCCTATTCCGTTCTGGTGAATCCTTCCTCTGCATCTAGTGAAATTAGTGCTAAATCACTTTTCTTTTCCTGTGCATCTTGCCTTAGTAGAAGTGTCTTAATGAGGTTATGTTTTGTATTCCCTCCTCTGAAAAAAATGGTTTGCTTTATGTGTATTGTCTTTGGGAGAATTTTCCCCATCCTATCTGTTTGAATTTGCATAAAGAATTTAATGGTTTAATATTGATATTGGTCTGTATGATGCCGCTAAATGGGGGGTCCTTCCCTTCTTTGCATATTACAGTTATTACTATTTCCTTCCTTACTTCTATGAGTTAGATACTCCCCTCCTTTGCTGATGTTATCAAATAAGGATACCCACTTATCCACTGCCTTCTTTTTCCATTTTTCAGATCTCTTTAGGTATCCCATTGCTCCCTAGGGATTCTCCCTGGTGTTGTAACCTAACTGCTAATGCTTTAGTTGGGAATTGCAGGGAAGAATAAATTCTCCATGGCTATTAATTGGGACAGACCCATTCATCCTCCAAATTCTGTATTCTTCTCCCCTCTATACTCTTCCTCCTTTCCCTCTGGATTTTAATCAGTTCTTCCCTAAGTTGACAATGTATTTTCCTTATGGTACTTTCCTTTTTCCTCATTTGTCTTTCTATCTTTCGCCTTATTAACCTTTTATTTTTCTCCCATGTCTCCCCTGCTTCCTGTTTACCCTCCCCCATGAATTGTGCAAATTGCTGTTTCACCCTTACCTTCTCAAGTAGGTGGGCATGGATTCTCCAATGTTTCTACATCTTCATTTCCTTCTCCACCCATATGTGCATCTCAATAACAGCATGATCTAATATTGTAAGCAGTTCTGTGAAGAACTCTTTTATCAAATACTTTTGCTCCCCTGTTGTATAACAACTATCCATTTTAGTCCATGTCCAATATCACCCCGAATTGTAAGTATGTTCCCGGGACTCTGTCTGGACTAATCTCTCCTGCATCTTTCAATATAACAGACTGAAGATATTGTTTCAAAACTCTACCTTCTTTAATTAATTTTACTTTTCTTGGACCCTCCTCTACCTATTCACTTTTGATTGTTAAATTACAGTCCCCTATCTACAAAATATTTTGAATGTTAAATTCCAAACCACTGTCTCTTCTTGAAATCTTGTCAATTCTCCCAATATATTCCTTAATTCCTTGGTCATTGTTGTAGGAAGGATACCTACCACAAACACCATAAGTGTTGATCCTTTCATTACCCCATTTGATTCCAGCATATCTCCCCTTCTTATCTTCTATTCTTCCTATCAATCTCATTGGGGAGGATTTTTCATCATTATCACTATCCCTCTCCGTTTTTACCTCTTCCAAGATGAACTTGTCTCCTCCTCAAATTCTTGTGTTCTTCACTGGCGTGATGTATTTTACTGCAGCAATGACATCTGTGCCCTTGTGTAATGATATGGGCAAGTGCCAGCATGGCCAGCTGGAGTTTTGTAAAGAATTATATGTCCTTTGAATGTCAAATTAATTTATACAAGATGCTTATATTACAAATGTATTAGAACTATATGTCATTTGTATATCAAACTGATTTATACAAGATGCTTGTGTTACAAATGTATTAGAACTGTATGTCATTTGTATATCAAACTGATTTGTACAAGATGCTTGTATTACAAATGTATTAGAACTGTATGTCATTTGTATATCAAACTGATTTGTACCGATGCTTCAGCTGAAAATGGATTTGTGAGGTTTGCTTGTGTTAAAATGTATCAACAGTGCACCCTGCTGGAATGAAAAGAAATGTATATGTATTATCATAACCAAATTAAATGTATATGTTTTAATAGAGGATACTGGCACAGCAGAGGTTAACCAGCTAACTTACTTTAAGAAAAATAAAGGAAATATAAATGAGCTGTTAAACCATTAAAAGGCACCCCACAGTGCTGAACAGGACTGGAGGCAATGGGTTTGGGAAACAGCCTTTGTCCATTAGCTCAGTGCAAAAGGGGGAGGCCCCAGGCACTGTCATAAACATCTGGATGTGTACTGGAGCAATCTATGCTAAATTCCTGTCTCAGCTTCAAATGGGAATACTGTGAGAACCTAGAGTCAGTCGACCAGATGAGGTCATTCTGCCAACCCTCTCGGAAATTACATTTTAGATATAAAAAGAGAAATCTCAGAGTATTGAGTATTCTGTTTGGGAAGCCTGACTAGAAAGACCCTCACACACAGCATCTTACCTTGTTGTATTAAGTGACTTAACTAGGGAACAATAAATTATTTTTGATTCAGTCAGGAATATAATCAAGCTGAGTTTAGAGAGTGTTTTTCTTTATTTGTATGAGTCTGTCCATCAATGTTAATTTCAATATTTTCTGTGATTTGAACTCTGTGGTTTACTGTAAATTTATATTCAGTATTTTCATGCTCCTTTTTTTATTTATTATTAAATATATTTAAACTTTTACTGTGGCTAGTCTTGTAGAAAGTATCTAACCTTTTAGAGTACTTATATTTACTTGCTGACACTGTGTGGGCCACTCCAGAAGCCCTAACTGTCTTGGTGAACTACTACAATTTGTATTAGTATTAATACTACACTTTATAATTAGACACCCTTTGTTAAGGGCCTTAGAGTAGCTGATTGTGGAGTGTCTGGTGGTGGTGATAACTACATTATACTCTGGGCAGAAGGGGACACAACAGACAAATCAGTGCAGCCTTTCCCAGGTGTGTGTGTGTGTGTGTGTGTGTGTGTGTGTGTGTGTGTGTGTGTGTGTGTGTGTGTGTGTGTGTGTCTGTGAAAAATCACATCTTTCAGTGTTTGTATGTCAACTAAACTAGATAAAGAAGTAAAGTCCAGGACACAACCGTAGATGCAAATTCTTCTCTTTATATCTCACAAAATACAACAGATGAGAGCTTTTGTCTAATGACTAGACTTCATCAGAATTCAGAATTTGATGAAAATAAATAAGGAAGTATATCAACTAGTGGGCACACAACCCATTTTCACATACAAAGTGGGTATGAATTTTAAGAGGACTGTTGAATACGGTAAAAAGGAACTTTTGCAATACAAGGCCACTACTCCTTGTGGAGCATGCAGTGTGCGTACATACATATGGGGGGAGGCAAATGTGATATTAAATAATGGCTTGAACAGTACAGTAAGATTTATTAAAGGGAATTGTAAGCCCAAAAATGTTGGTTTACATGGCTATATGCACTGCATGTAACGCATATTACATAGGAAAAACTGAAAGGACATTTAAGGATCACATTTATGAACATTTATACAATATTAGGACCCATAAGGAAACTAATGCTCTGTACAAGCACAGTTTATTTTGTTCTTCATTTGTAGGATTTAAATTTGGTATAATTGATTTAGTCAAAAAAGATTTTTTGAGGGGAGGTGGGGGACAGAAAAAATGCTCTATTATATAGGGAACTGTTGTGGCAGCTTAGGTTGAAATCCAACTTTCCACCAGGTCTTAATGACTACATTAGTGTAAGATCGGTACTACACAAAAAAGCTGAAAGTGTGTAAACAGTTTTACCACACTTCTTAAAAATGATTTTATAATTTATGGTATTGAACTAATGGGTTCATATTCATTTTAATTATAAACATGTTGGTTAGTTTTTAGGAAAATTTTATACTGAGGAAGTGTATCACTTTAAATTTTAATTAAATGTAATTGTCAATTAAGGTTTTATGTATATAAGTGTTTCTGGTACCAGTGCTTTCATCTGATGAAGTCTAGTCATTAGATGAAAGCGCTCATCTGTTGTATTTTGTGAGATATAAAGAGAAGAATTTGCATCTACGGTTGTGTCCTGGACTTTACTTCTTTATCTAGTTTGGTTTTGGTCTTATTTTTTCATTTTTGTATGTCAACTACTTGGGGCAGAGACACGAAGCACTGGGTTCATAGAGAGGGTGCTGGAGGATTTGACTTGGACATTCGAGTGAGGACCTAACCCTACAGCTGTACCAGCGGGGAGTCTTATTGGGGACCTAGAGGGAGACAGATATAGACACATCCAGACCCAGGGCTGTGTGTGTTCCCTGTGTGCACTTAAGGGAAATTGTACTTGATGCAGAGAGGTCTGCATCTGGAAATACTGAGTACATCCATTTGTATTCCAAGTGCACGTCCTTCTCCAGTGTCAGTGGTAAAGATTCAGTCGCCTTGATTACTGGTCCAGTGAAGGGATGACACATATTGATGGTTATCACATATTGGTAGCAGTGGTGGGCATCACACCTTGTTCTCCTCAGATAATACCCTCTTACTCTTTCTGCTGCTTCCTAGCCCATTTATATTCCAGTCTCTGTTTCTTTCTGTGTCACTCATGCTGTTCTTTGTTTCTGTAAACTCTCTTCTCTTCTTTTTTGTTTTATCCTCTTCTCCTCTCATAACTCTTATTCTCTCTCCTTGTGCATTTCTACTTCTTCTGAGTAAACATTGTTGCAATGCCCTTTAATCCATGATTCTTTCTTTGCCATTCCCCCTGCTTTAATTGTGCACCTATTTAGATCTAGTGCTCCCATCTTCAGAGATTTTAATTCTGAGATTGGCTCCACCCAGGCTGTGACCTTGTTCTCTGTCATTACAGTGACAGTGCACAGTTTGCACTAACATTGTGCACTTCCTCCATTTGTATTTGTTTTCATCATTTACATCCCTCCTCCCTCCTTCATATTACATTCTATACCCTTGACCGTATACCCATTTTTCTCCTTTTACATGCACCATAATGTCTTATAAGCCTGCCAACGTTTTCCCATATTTTTTTTACTTTTTTCCTCTTGGCTTTCTCTGTCCTTTTCTATTTAACCCCTAGTGACCATTCATCACCCACAAACAATGTGCTTAAATAGATTCTGCCTCTACACTAAATTTATATACTATTACCACATTATATTTCTCCTTATATTTATTTCTTACACCTTATCTGACATCTTTCTACCAATGGGTATATTAAATCTTAACCTTTCCTATCTTTTCTCATATTTTTATTAGAGCAGGGTTTGTGCTCTAGAACTAAGGATTTGGTGTTTTAGCTACTGTAATTTTCTACTCTGTGCTTCTCTTCCCCGGTGTCCTCTTATCTTCTTGATAGCCTTGCTATCATTTCGCTTTTTTGTTTTTCCTCACTCATCAATGTGTACATCCCCTCCTAGTACTTAAAGTTTTGATTCCCTTACCCTTTGCTTACTTTATCTATGTATGTTCCCTTCCTCCCTATTTTCTCCATGTTCATCTTCCTTTTTCCAGATTTTCTATTTTTCCTGTTTGTATAAACTTGTCATGTATATTCGCTGTCTTAACATGCCCCCTCCCTTTTAGTTCAGATCCATTTTCTGAATCTCTCTGTCCCTTCAATCCATCTTCTGTGTATCCCCTCCTACTTTAAATTATTCTATCCACATCCACCCTGCATATCACACTCAAGTGTCACTTCTAATTGCTGTTTAGTTCTCTCCTGCTTATAAGTATTTTCCGTACTGTTTACTCTGTTGATTTGTTTAATAAAAGACAGAGAAATATTTTTTTCAGATGGTGTCTCACAGCTATACATTGGTCTCTGGAGGTCATACATGATGGATTTCCTGTACTCAGATTCACATGCCAAGTCAAACTTGTGACTATGCCACTATAACTATTTACTGTCCACTCCTCTCACCAATGACCTCTTGGCTCTGTCTTCTGCCTTGCTAGCCTACTTCCCTAACATAGTTGTATGTTATCCCTCAGTGTGTTTTGATTACTGCTTCTTTTGCTTCTATATTAGTCCATATTATCCCGTTTTCACTTTTTTGGTCATGCTCCTCCCCACTGTGCCTGACACTCCACTCTCTAATTGTGTTTATGCATGTTATTGATTTAACATATCTTGTTCCAATTGGCTCCTTTATCTCATCAATTAATTTATATCCCTCCAATTTGCCTTTGCACTTCCATACTCAGAAAAGACTACAGAGTTTTTGTGTTTCTACCCTCCATTATGTTTTACTGTCTGGATTACTCATAACATTTATGGGGATGTCCCTTCTATTATATGCCTAACTTTACATATAGCATTTCTTATTTATTTACTTATTTAGTGAAAGAGTAGGAAGTACTTTTCAGATTTAAACAAGTGTATTTACCTTATTCTCTGGAACAAACATCTTGCTTCCCTCAATGCTCCCACCTTGATGGGAATGGATTAAAGTTCATACAATTAGTATTGTTTCAGTCTATGTTGTTAGCCAAAATTGCTCTTCGCAGTACCCGCAAGGTGCCAAGAACTGACTCCTGCAAGTCATATGGAGTACTGACAGCATATCTAATTATGACTGTAAATTCTTTTTTATAAGACCCATTACTCCTACTACTATTGGAACTGTCTGGGTATCTTTCTTCTACACTGCTCTCATTTCTGCCTGCAAATCTTGATATCTTATGACTTTGTCTCTATGTACCTGAGACACTGTAATAGTGGTTTCAATGATCAATGCTACTTTTGTCTATTTTTCATGGACTACTATATCTGGTTTTCTCGAATCTATTTTTTGAATTGTTGGTAAATGGTGATCTCATGTGATGTACACTTCATTATTCTCTATAGTGTTTCATCTCATGTGATGTACACTTCATTATTCTCTATAGTGCTTCATCTCCTGTGATGTACACTTCATTATTCTCTATAGTGCTTCATCTCATGTGATATACACTTCATTATTCTCTATAGTGCTTCATCTCATGTGATGTACTCTTCATTATTCTCTATAGTGCTTCATCTCATGTGATGTACACTTCATTATTCTCTATAGTGCTTCATCTCATGTGGTGTACACTTCATTATTCTCTATAGTGCTTCATCTCATGTGATGTATACTTCATTATTCTCTATAGTGCTTCATCTCATGTGATGGACACTTCATTATTCTCTATAGTGCTTCATCTCATGTGATCTACACTTCATTATTCTCTATAGTGCTTCATCTCATGTGATGTACACTTCATTATTCTCTATAGTGCTTCATCTCATGTGATGTACACTTCATTATTCTCTATAGTGCTTCATCTCATGTGATGTACACTTCATTATTCTCTATAGTGCTTCATCTCATGTGATGTACACTTCATTATTCTCTATAGTGCTTCATCTCATGTGATGTACACTTCATTATTCTCTATAGTGCTTCATCTCATGTGATGTACACTTCATTATTCTCTATAGTGCTTCATCTCATGTGATGTACACTTCATTATTCTCTATAGTGCTTCATCTCATGTGATGTATACTTCATTATTCTCTATAGTGCTTCATCTCATGTGATGTACACTTCATTATTCTCTATAGTGCTTCATCTCCTGTGATGTACACTTCATTATTCTCTATAGTGCTTCATCTCATGTGATGTACTCTTCATTATTCTCTATAGTGCTTCATCTCATGTGATGTACTCTTCATTATTCTCTATAGTGCTTCATCTCATGTGATGTACACTGCATTATTCTCTATAGTGCTTCATCTCATGTGATGTACACTTCATTATTCTCTATAGTGCTTCATCTCATGTGATGTACACTTCATTATTCTCTATAGTGCTTCATCTCATGTGATGTACACTTCATTATTCTCTATAGTGCTTCATCTCATGTGATGTACACTTCATTATTCTCTATAGTGCTTCATCTCATGTGATGTACACTTCATTATTCTCTATAGTGCTTCATCTCATGTGATGTACACTTCATTATTCTCTATAGTGCTTCATCTCATGTGATGTATACTTCATTATTCTCTATAGTGCTTCATCTCATGTGATGTACACTTCATTATTCTCTATAGTGCTTCATCTCATGTGATGTACACTTCATTATTCTCTATAGTGCTTCATCTCATGTGATGTACACTTCATTATTCTCTATAGTGCTTCATCTCATGTGATGTACACTTCATTATTCTCTATAGTGCTTCATCTCATGTGATGTACACTTCATTATTCTCTATAGTGCTTCATCTCATGTGATGTACACTTCATTATTCTCTATAGTGCTTCATGAATCATGTTTCAAATGCATTTTAGCTACTTCTATATTGTAGTGTTTGCACAATCCCCAGTGCAGCAGTCTTGCCACATTATTGTGCCTTTTAGTGTATAGGCCCTCTGCCATGAGAATATCACAACAAGGTCTATGAATGTTTCCAATTCTTTTTTACTAAACTTAAATTTGTCTGTTTCTCCCACAAGTTCAATGTACTTTGTAAACCAATGTATATACAGTCCACTATCCTGTGTTGCTATTATTAACCTTTCATCCTTTGGTTTCAACTCACCTTTCCTTAACCATACCTGTGTCATATCCTGATCAACACAAGGTTGTTCCAGGAGATCTCTATACTTCCCACTATATTTATGGCTTTTCCACATTTCTTTTCTTCTCCTCCAATCCCTCTCCTTATATTTTTTCTTTTGTTGGTACCTGATTTTTGTCTATATCTGGATTGATTTCCATTCCCACCTGCCATCTGAATGCTTCTGCTAAACAAAGCAGGGAGGTCATCTTAGACTTCCTCTCCTCATGTTATAAAATTTTCACTATGTTTGGATCTGATGAGGTCAGCAGATATGTATGTAGTCCCATGACTGCAGTTCTATACATGTAATCAATTTCGGAGTGTGGAATATATAATCTTGGTACTCACTAATTTTTATATATCATTTGATAAGCAGGAAGCATTTTTCTGTCCAACTGATCCAATACCTTTTGGGGCCAGTCAATCACAACAAAACTGTTAAGTTAAAACAGGAAAGAGCAAATGGTTTCTAGCTTGGAATTTATTCCTAGTTGTCAGTGCTGTTTTCAATGTTAGTTTTAGTCTTCTGAAGTATTCCTTTCCTTACTGACTTTTATTCACATTTGTTCAAGTTTTATTTCCAGTTCTTTATCAGTTCCAAAACATTTATACACTTCCTCTTGCTCAGGTTCCTTTATATCACATTCCTGTCTCAGACTGATATTTTCTTGGTACTGCAACTCTCCTGCTTTAAATGTTGCTTTTGCACATTTATCAAGACAAAATGTTATTCTTTATCACCTGAGAATGTTTTATCCACTTGCAGTTGTGCTTTAACTTGTGATCAGTTGAGCTTTACAGTTTTAATTCAGCCGCAGAAAGAAGATGAGAAATCTTTAAGCAACATGTCAAGCTGTATTCATCATCTCCCTCCTCTCTGGCAGTGAGTGCAACTTTGTACATAATGACTTCTTATTACATACTCCTATCTGTCACCCTTTTCTTAACTCATTTATCTATTGCCACTTTCACATATTTTATGGTCTTCTTATGAGTCTCTTTTTAAGATGTCAGTGCCCGTTAACGTTTTTTATATGGAGGCGAACACTTACTGCCAATTTCCATTTCTATTTATACTGCAAGCAAAACTGTCTTTAAGTCCATCTTATTCCTTTCTCATCTCTATCTGTCCATTTCTGGTTACTGTTATAAATGTCTTTGCGATCAGTCATACCAGTCTACAAGTCCAGCTTTTTGTTACTGAATTTCAGCCACTTTCTTCCTCAATTCTTTTATTAGTTCTGCTCTCTATTTTAGTCTCTGCTGTTTTTACAAACAGCAGGAACAGGCTTCTTTGCTGCCCCTCCACTCTGCCATCATTCATCTCCTTGTCTGCCTGATCCACTTTCTTCTGCCCGCATTCCTCCTCACTACTATGATGACTCACTGGCTTCAAGAGATAATTTCTGGCAACATCATGGCCTGAAAATGTTTTAACTCTTCCATGTATAAATATTTTTAGTGCTGTGGGGCATAACATTTTCTATCTGATCCTTTTCACACAGCTTAATTACTAGAATAAACGGATTTCATTACCTTTTTAATCCAAAGGAGAAACCTTGATCCATGAACACTCTTTCTCCATTTACCTCCAGCTTTCTCCCTGGCTTCCGTGCTTCATTGACCATCCTCCCTCTAAGCTCATAGGACTTTAATCTGAAGATGATCACATTCTATCCCTAAGTTCCTTCTCTGTCTCCAGTCTCCTGTCAGCCCCTTTTGTCTTAATTCATTCTTTTGCAAAACCAGTTCCTTGAGCCAGGATGTCTAGTCAGTCCACCCCTTCAGATTTTTCTGGCACCCGTATCAACTTAACATTCTTCCAAGGTCTGCCATACCTTGCAGTCTTGCTTCAGCAGCTCCGGCTCTCACTTTCAGTTCTTCATTTCCATTTATCAAAGACTGGGGTATACAAGAGTGCTCATTTCATCATTCCTGGCCTTCTTTATGGTAACCATTTTCCTGCACTGTAAAGTCTTCTTGCAGTGATTTTTTTCATCTCCTTAATTCCATGTCATATAACCATTAATGTAACTGCTTTGCTGGGCTCTGACTCCATTTCTGATGCTTGCATGTTTTCCTTCCCAGTTCCCTTCCCTTTAATCATTTTGTTGAGGATTTTGGTTGACGTTCAACCTTTTATCAGGCCAAGGGCATATTTCTTTGTTACTATCTCTTTTATCATTGGAGGATACAACTCCTTTATAATTTTTCTAACACAGCTTTAAGGACTCACTTCCGCTCAGCTCACTTCCTATCAGAAGACGTTGATTGGGAGATTATTTTAGTGAGGATATAGGATTAAGTGTTCCTTAAGAGGTGTGCATGAAGTACTTATCATGAACAGAAAGGCAGAACAGGGTGAGAAGGAAGAGGAACAGGTAGCAGATAGTAGAGACTAACTATTATTGTGGATCTGTGAAAGTACTTTTTCATGCAGAACATGGACAATTCATGGAATGTGATATCAGAATGAGTAGCACAGTAGGAACTCTTACAGGCACTCAGTAGAGCCTGGGACAGCCAGAGAAAAACGTGCAGCAAAAGGAAGGGATGGAGTAAAGATAGAATATTAAATGCACTTTAAAAAAGGCAAATTAGATGGCCTTATGAAATACCAATAAAGTCTAAGATGAAAGCAACACAGACCAAATATTTTAATGACATTATTTTTCAGTATTTTTGAAACAATGTTAGCTCCAACAATTTAAGTCTAGTTGCTGCTGTCCAAATCTGAAAGCAAAACTTTTATTCAGCAGTCTTTCTAGTAAGCAAAAACAGTTAACTTGATGCCGTCTTTCCTCCATCTTGACAGAGGTGGTCAGCAGACTATCAACTGCATTAAGTTTCTTTTTCAAATAGTGTAAGAGAAAAAATGATACACACGCACACACACACTCTTTAGCTAATCCTTAACCTAACCCTAAGCACTCACACTCACATACAAACTCTCAGCCCCATTACTTACCTTTGTCGACCAACTGAAAGTCACACAATGCAGACTTCTCACAAATGGCCTTATTCACAAAATGTACAGCAGTTCATTTGCATCACACAAATTAGTGTCGACAAAGTATATGCTAATTCTAAAGTCTAAAGTGACTGTACCTCATAGCCATAGCCAGCTTTAGGCATAGGCCAATTAGGCAGCCACCTAGGGAACTACTCTAGCAGGGGCACTTTTCTGATATTTATCTATATTTTGTAGTAAAGAAATTATTTCTTTACTACAAAACATAAATAAATATGAGAAAAGCACCTCTGCTAGAGCAGTGAGAGGAGGTGGCATAGGGAAGAAGTCTTGCAGTGTTTGTCTTTCTATGTTTTGGACTCGTGGCCCTACTGTCCATGATTTCCAAAGACAAAGAATAAGGTAGGTCATAGGTGGAACAGACAAAGAAATCAAAAAATTCATAACTGAGAATCTGGCACAAACAAAACATTGGCAATTGTGTGGAATAGGTGTTTATATGCATTTTTACTGATACTTTTTTTTTTGTTTGTCTTTTCGGCTTTTCCCGGTTAGGAGTCGCCACAGTGGAACTCCAGTCCACTAATGATTGGTAGTCGATTTTTATGGTGCCGAGTTGCCAGCCCGATGCCCAACCTTCAGCGAAGGCATGCCCATTCACGCATGTCTTTCGGAGGCCATTCGACCGTGGGGAGGACATGCAGACTCCAAACAGAAGGCACTCCAGCCTAGAATCGAACAGGAGAACCTCTTGCTGTGAGGCAACATACTGGCAATCAGATATTTTTGATGGCTGGGGGCTGGTTAGTCCATATCTGTCCCTGGTTTTGCAGAACATGCATGTCTTTAGAACATACAGTAATAGGCATTTCAGTTTCAGACTCCATATCCTTCAGAAAATGCATACTAATGCAAAACCTGTTCTAGATTTTCCAAGTCTATAAGAACAATATATTTTTTAAACAAGAAACATCTTTATTAAATTATCACTTATGACATAGGCAATCATACATTTATATAAATGAAAACAAGCCATACAATCTTAGTTGCAAGCGTTATACATCACAAACCATAGTGACATAATTTTAGTTGCAAACATTATACATCACTTAAGAAGTAAATAAGAACAATGTTTAAAATCTGTCCCAAATTTTGCCTCCCTCCAATTATTTCTGACATTGTCCAGGTTTCTTGTGCTAAGAGGTTAGGAGGCATGTTCCTCCTATATTTTTTTCCTGGTAAAACACTGAGGATTACAGTCAGTCAAAAATGCCAGACATTGCAATTCTGTGCTTCTATAAAGAAAACGTTTGTCAATGCAAAATCTGTCTTTGGGGGAATATGACTAATGGCTGCTTTATGCTCATTATATTGAATTTGTAGGATTACTATGATTTGTGTAAGGGGAACTTGTAATACTTCAATGTCTAGCTACTGTTTCCATGGAGCAAATCTGAAATAATGGCCATGGATGCTATGTTTAACTATAACTGATAGATGGAGGTGGGGGCAGTCTGTAGAAAGTAACTGTCTGACCCTCTTGTTTACTTGATTTAAAGAATCACTGTCTGGCTTTGCTGGACTGTCTGGCATTTGCAGGATTATTGTCATTTATGTGAAGCAGCTTGTAATTTATTTAGTGTGTGACTACTGTTTAAATGAAACAAAGCTGAAATACAATGCATAACTTACTTTAAATATCCCTCACAATTTTCTCGCAGATTTAGGAGTGTCTTTAAATGACCGATGGCCAGACAGGAATGTCCATATGCAGCAAGGAGACTGCTGCCCCCTGCTTGCAGCACCCGCATAATGTATATCATAACAACTGTTACTAATGCACCTATTTAAATCATTATGATCCTGTCGTGGGAGGAGCAGATGTAATGGCAGCCCCCAGATAGACATTACACCCCATCTGTACAGAAAAGTAATAAAGCGTGTAACTGACTGAATAGAGAGTGGAGGTGGGGTTTACTACTGCATACCCTATGGAATGTTGAAAGTAAGTTTTGCCAAATGCACAGTGTATGTAGACCAGGATAGGGGCACTGGGCAGTCTGAGGGGGAGCTGTGCAGCTCATTTACTTAGGGCACCAGCTCACCAAAGGCTGGACCTGCTCACAGTATGGGAAATGCTTTAAGACGTTATAGGGTCACACTTAGTGTGATTATAGAGTTAATCATCAAACTATTTAAATGCCAAATACAAAACCGCAACAAAAAAGTTTAAATATTCATATAAAAAATCCATAATACTGAACCTACAAAAGAAAAAAAACATTTTTTGTGATCTACACAACAAAACTCACCTTAACACTAGCACCACTGGACCGCACCTTAATAAAGCGTGCAAACCCTAACCCTAACTCTATACCTTACCTTTAAAAAATCCTCTTTGTATTACTACCACTACACAAGACAATCTCAGATGCACAAACATGTGCCAACTCACACTCATCACGTTACATCTCTTACTTAACCCTTAATCTAACCCTAACCCATGTACACTTCCATGCATAGACACACTATAACTATCTCCTTATCCTAACTCTAACTAACATATACTTGCACACACTGAAACTATTTCCTTATCTAACCTTTACCCTAACCCTAACCTACAAATACTAGTGCATGAGCACACACACACACACACACACACACACACACACACACACACACACACACACACACACACACACACACACGTACCTCATAAAGAATACTTGCCTGCTTTGAAAAATCTGCAATTTAGCCTAAAGGATGTCTTATAAATAGAACATTCAAAAAATAACACCCTAACACAAACAATGTACATTCGACCAAGACTTTAAGACCCCTTAGTGCATATTCCTCTGTTTTTAATTAGCTGTCCTGCCATTCTAAAGATCAAAATTATGATCCTCAGAACTACAATGGCACAGAATTATTAAATCTGAACTTGATGATTTTAATGTTTTTTTCTTTTTTCATTATTAGCCCAAATTTTAATCAATAACATTAAAAGTTGTTGGGCTGTTTTTATAGGTTCATAGGAAAATACTAGGCTATTGGTCCTGAGGCCCTTATAAGCCTAGCCAAGAATTTCACCCATGTTCACACAATGTCAGCACCTGTTTTCCCTCTCCAGCAGAGACATGGGTGAGATACCAGGAGTATATTTTGTGTTTCCCATCCAGTCATCCTGGTTCCTCTTAAAAAGGGCTAGTGAGGTTCTCAGCTTGACATAGAGAGGAAGTCTATTCCACAGATGGGTGAGTCGTTGGGAAACAAATCTATCCCACCAACAAGTTCTATTAATGTCACAGACCAGGTTAAGGCCTTATGTGTGGATTGCATGAGTAAAGTTTGACTTACAGATATGCAGCAACTCCATCAAGGCTGAGTCTGAGACGGGCTTGTATGCCAGACACAGGTCACGTCTGAGCAGTCTGTCTGAGACTGAGTAGAGGGACGGGACTTTTAGCCTATCTGTATAGGATAGGTGTCTGAGACCCTGGATTTTCCTGGTCAGAAACCTCTGTGGTCTCTCCAACTGCTTAATGTGCTTGGCAGGGTACATGCCGAAAGGGGCATTGTACTCGATAATGAGTCTGATAAGGTCACAGGGTTGTTATGACATCCTTGTTCCTGGATGAAATAGCCTTACTTATAAGGTGGGCCATGTAGAAAGTCTTCTGTACAATGGAGGCAACATGGTGGTCAAAAGTCAGATTGCTATCAACCTGGGTGCCCAAGTCCCTCACAACTGATTGCATGCTTAGTACATTGTTATTAATGTGATAATTAGTGGGGACACCATTTTTCCCAAAGGGGATAATTAGACATTTCTTGGCATTCAGTTTGAGGCCATGCTATTGGAGGATGTTCACATCACTTGGAGAATTTATGACAGTGCTCAGCAGCTTGCAGTCATCTGCAAACTTGGAAGGCCACACACCACTGGTTTTGGCATGCACTTCAGAAAACTATATCCCAAACAGCAGAGGCCCCAAGACCAATCCTTGGGGTACGACGCTTGTTACTGGTCTACTATTAGAGGTGGCTTTCCCTATGTTGACTGAGTGGGTTCTATTAGTGAGCCAATTAGCTACCCATCTGGTAACATATCGGTTGATGCCTAGCTGGGAGAGTATATCTATTATGCCTGAGTGGGAAATAGTGTTGAAGGCTTTGGTTAGGTCAAGGTAGGTGGTCCATGGCTTTGGTGACTGTTCCAAAGAAAGCGACCAAGTTTAACAGGCATGATCTCCCTTTGACAAAACCAAACTGTGTGGGATCAAGTGTTTGAAGGTTGCCAATGTCCTTGTTTATAAGGTCCATGATAATGCATTCCATAGCCTTTCAAATCAGGCTAGTAAAGCTGATTGGTCTATAATTGCCTAGGTCGGTGAATGCTTCACCTTTGGCAGAGGGATAACAGTGGCTGTCCTACATTCTGTTGGGATGAAGTCAGTGCACAGTCTTTGGTTGAATAGGGTACCTAGTGGTGCTGAGAGCTCTTGCCCGAGTTCATGTAGGACACGGCCAGGGATGTTGTCGGGTCCCATGGAGGCTGTATTCTTTGCCTTTGAGAGGGCATTAATAGCCTGCTCCCTGGTAATGAGGGGAGGGGGGCAGGTGCTGGGAATGTCCTGGTTTACTGATGGGTGAGGACAGGGGGGTGAAGCTTTCACTGAACTTGTCTGCCAGCAGGTTGGCTATATATATGGCATTTCTGTATGCGGTATTATTGACCACCATTTCAGAACAGATTTGGGAGTTACCCTTGGAATTGTGGACATATTTGAAGAAGGCCTTGTGATTGTCCTTATTGGATGTGGCCAATATGGACTAGAAGTTAGCCTTAGAGGATTTCACCAGTGACCTTATTTGCTTGTTCAGACAAAGAAGAGATTGCTTCCAGCTTGGCACCTGCTCCTTCTAGGTCCTGGACAGCAGTTTTTTCCTTTTGTTATAGAGTCTGTTTATTGCTGCTGTCCACCAGACAGGTTTACTCTTCCTTGAGGAAGTGTGTTTGGTCCTGTCAGGTATTGATGAGTCCATCCAGCTATATAGATGTTCATATAGTTTTTTTTTAGTGTAGGCTTGGACATTAGGGCTTTTTCGTCTCTTGTGAGGTTGTTGACCAGCTGATCCAATGCATTGGCATTGATGAAGTCGAGGAATCTCTGGGCATTCATGTATGAGCTAGAATAGGTCTTCCACTCTATGGTTGGATAGTTAAAGTCGCCCAGGATCAGGGTAGAGGGATGAATCTTGATGGATTCACGCAAGTCCAGATAGGTGGAGTGGGCCTCCTGAGTCATGGTTGGGGGTCTGTAGCTAACTATGATTTGAATAGATGTGTTGTCAATAGTTAACTGCACCTGGAGTGTCTCCTGTGCGTCATACTGTTTGACCAGCCTGGAGGTGTGTATGTCTTTGATAAATATTGAAACTCCACCTCCTTTGGCTTTGCAGCCCTCATTTGGGGTTTGAAAGTATGGTAGGACAAGTAACCTGGTAAGCCTGGGGTGCTCTCCGCAGCTTTGAACCAGGTTTCAGTGACTGCACAAATGTCAGCATCTTCCAGGGTGAGGAATGCTTGCAATGATTGCAGTTTCATGTTAAGATTCCTAATGTTTAACAGCATGATCTTTAAATTTGTTTAGAATAATTTTTCACATTGGTAAATTTTGTCTTCATGACTTTGACTAAAAAAAGGCACTATGGGGGAGGCAAGAGCCTGTACCAGAAGCCTGAAGCCCAGGGGAGACAGATGAAGGCCATCTGGCAAAGCATCGAAGTCTATCAATCATGTCCTCCCAGGTTGTCAGGTACTGGATCCCCTTGGAATGTCATCAGAAACTAAGCCAATTGTTAAAGTCAATAATTTTCTGTTTGTACTGAGGCATCATTCTGGGTGATGGTAGGATGCTGCTTTAGGCTAGGGACATACCTGCCTGGGACACATATTCAGCAAGCTCAATCATTTCTCTCTTCATATAGTCCAGAGATGTACATCTCAAGTCATTCATACCAACATGGACTATGACAGAGTCATAACAGTACCTGTGGTTGACAGACATGAGTGCGTGACTGATAGGGTGGATTCTAGCACCTGACAAGTAACTTACTGTGACTTTCCCCTTGTGTCTCACGATAGTCTCCTATGACTAGTATGTTGGGTTTATGTCTGGGCATTAGGGGCTGTGAGACACAGGCATGTGTACTTTGTGTGGTGCTTGGTGTGGTGGGTTCTGATGTGTGTACGTGAGATTTTGCCTCGGAGGTCTCTTGTTTATGTATGTTTTTGTTGAGAACCTCCACATATGCAGGAATGTACTGTACATGTGTGGATGGTGTTAGAGGTATGGTGCTTGTGGTGTTTGTGCAGACAACCTTCTCAGTGCCAGATGTACTGGCTTGTGATTGAAACAGCAAGGATTCTAGGTTCTTAATGTAATTGCATCTCTCACATGTTGTGTTCCTAGGTGGTAGAAAAAGAGGGTTGTCAGTATACATGAGGCAGTTGCTATGCTGTCTCAGGATGCCCGTATCAACAAGACTAGCAGGAAAAACCACAGGAAATTTTCCGTCCATGGTTGTCAGAATCTGTGGAAGACAGGTAAAATGATGGTAGAGTGGGTACCATCAGAACAGCGTACATTTAGGTGTGAATAGGGCTGGATAAAATTACAGTAGTTGCAAGGGAGGGTGTCAGTTACACAGGAGTGCTGCTAAGGGAAAAAAATGCAACTGAGATACCTCGCAATGGGTTAAGACAGCGCAGCAGCAGTGCCCAATGAGCAAACGAAAACAACACCCTGCAAATACAGGGTATAAATACCAGAAAAGATGGAAGAATCTAGAAACTTGAATTACTACCCAATCCTGCTAGCCCCTGCTCTTTCAACTAATCACTCATGCTAGACAAGGTCAGGCAACCCTGTTACTCTGACTAACAGTGAAGACAAGACACTACCAGCAGAAGATGGCTGCCAGAAACACAGGAAACTCAACAAGCAAAACAATCAGGCCTGGATAACAGCAGGCCTCTTTCCAGACTATGCTACCTGTCTAGAACACATACAATGCACAGGAAAGCACAGCTAGAGCACTTACAAACAGAAAATACAACTCTCAGGATGAAAAAGCAGTTTACAGTTAAGTAATTCAATAAAAATGCAATTACAGCAATGGAACCCTATCTAGAAATGAAGATACAGTTAAAACAGTAAAAATGTAGTGAAACAGTAAAAAAAAAGCTTTATAACAGTGCAAAATGTAGTAGATTATCTGCATAGCACAACTATAAGCATTAAGAAGTGCAATTCAATGGAATAAATGTAAGAAAAAAACGTATTCTGCTATTGGAGCCTCAGGGATTTTCTGCTTTGTCATAGTGATGAATCACCACTCCTCAGCCTGGTAAGGCTAGTGTTGTAATACCCCTACAAAACTATTTTGGTGTCCCTTTTTATTACACACTCATTGTTTTTTTATTATTTATTTATTCTGTGTTGACCTGCTGGTTGGGCTGGCCCTTGGATCCTTTGTAGCCATGACCCAGGTACAAGCAAACAATTCAATAACAATATTTCAAACATAACTCAAATGTACAGAATTTGTTTATTCAGCTTTTGCACATGCTAAAGTCTTTTGCTTTCCACCAATCTGAAGCCATTTAAAGTACCAATGATGCATGTAGGTGAACCAATATCTGTACAGAAAAACATTTCAACTGAAGAGAAACTGGAGTCAGGAAATGAAATAGAAGTCTAGCCTGAGAGTTGAAAACAGTAAAATATTATGAAAAAAAAAAAAAACAAGTAAAGCAGAGAAAGAGTTAGTGATTAGTGACATGAGTAGGTACTCCCACTACTACTACTACTAGTACTAGTTCTACTTTGACTACTGCTACTACTACCACTACTAATAGTAATACAGCCATTGCTGCTGCTACTACTACTGCTGCTGCTACTACTAACACTATTAGTAGTATTATTGCTGCTACTGCTAATTGCACTGCTACTATTACTTGTTCTACTACTACTACAATTATTACTGCTACTACTTCAGCTACTGCTGTTACTAGTACCACCACTACTGCTGCTGCTGCTACTACTATTACTGCTACTGCTACTGCTACTACTATTAGCAGATAAAGAATTATACGTTAAAGTCACAGATTTACAATACAGGGAAGTCCCTCTGTTATGTGATAAGAATCTTTAGGAGCTGTGGCATATGTGTAAATGTAGGAACAAGATGAAGGAGCATAGCTGAGAGGTGCAGATTATACTTGTCTATAAAGCAGGCACACTTGTATGTGTCTTTCAAGTGTACTGTTTTTTTTTTCCTCAACTGTGAGTACTCAGTAAGCTGCCAGAGTTGTTACTGGAAGATGATATCAGTTAACAGGGACAATTGTACAAAAGGATTTCTTACCTTTGGCACGGACATTGGGTGGGGGTTAGAGTTAGCTTGTTAATGTCCTGGCTTCTGAGAGAGTGGGGAGGATAATATTTGGAGTTTACTCCTTGGGGATGAGTAGATAGAACTATTTGGTATTTTAAAAGTAAGGATGTGGAACTGGCTGTGACTGGAAGACAGTCTGCCTTATGGGAGGGTGAGACAGAGATTTTCAAGCTGGGTAAAAGGCAAATTAACCTACATTTGGTGTTTATTTCTGTTTGCATTTTAGAAGTGTTATATATATAGAGTAGGGTAATAACTGGTAGGGTATATTTTAACCTTTAGATAAATGCATTCTTTGTCAGAGCTTCTCTGGGTTCTTTGGTGAGGTGGTTTGAAATGGAACATAAGAATTTCAGTTGAGTAGTAACTTGTGCAGCCATATTGTTGGTTAGTCAGGGTACTGTTCAACAGCAGAGAAGCACTTTCATGTTTCTGTTGAAAGCTGAAGAGCACTCTAGCACTTTTATTGGCATTAACTTTATTTTGGGAGAGCCAAGTAAGGAAGGATTTGAAGTACTTTTGAAGGGCAAAAAGGCATTTTGGACTGAAGAGGAAGATGGTCCACTTCTATACAGGATGGTAGACATGTAATTGGCTCAATCAGTGCCCTGTGTCGATACCACAAGCCAAAGCCCCATCCCAGGCAGCTCTTTAACTGAAGTTCCCTGTGATAACCCAATCTCTATATTCTAGCAATCAGATTATTGCAAGTACATCCACACACCTCAGGTAATTCTTCTAATGAAGAGCAAAAAAGAAAAAAAAGTGCACTGTAATAACCCGACAGCTATATAATGGACTACATCAATGCCCAGCAGAAAGCTTTTCTATTGAAGAGCAAAAAATAATGATAATAATAATAATAATATTTAAAAAAAGCATTTCCCTCCAATAACCCAATGGCTACATTTTAGCGATCACATTATTACATTTACATCTATGCCCCCCCAGGTTAAAAAAAACAGGAAGATGGATGGCTGATTATGCCCTACTAACAGTTTGCAACCAGAACAATTGACCCTTTCGCCCCACCACAGCTACTGTTCTGCAGGACAATGTCATCTACATAAAGTGCTGCTTCGCCTGAAGGGATAGCAGTGGAAGTGTCAGTGATAAAGAGAGAAAATAAGATATTCAGATAATACAGCTCATCTTTAGCGCAGATGTTACGTAACTGATTAAATGTTAAGGTTTCTCACTATTAACATTTGCCACTCTCTTTCCTAATTAGTTATAATTCTTCTCATTTCACTCATATTTGGGCTTTTATGTTTTAATGGAATATTTGCTTCACTTGCCTCAAAGTACACTTAAAAGTTCCCAGTAATCATACACCTTATAAAGTTAGATTAATTATGAATATCATAGGATTTATTATATACATTTAAGATGTATTAACACATACTGGCTATGTAGGACAGTTAAAATACATGTTATTATACTTGAAATTTTGAACAGCTTTTGAACTTTTATTCTTTCAATAAGCTTTAACCTCATCCTTCAACCAGCCCAATCTGAATATGACTAGTGTCTTATTTTTCATTGACTCGTTTTAAGATGAAGTTTCCTTTACTTAGAAATTGATAATTAGGAAGTCTGTGAAATACAGCTACTGTGCAGCACATAACCTTTACACTGGTTATATCAATACTGAATGGGTCACCTAAGTTAGTCAGGTCTATACTGGCAAAATAAAGTAAATGGAACATTCAGAAACACAACATCCAACCAATTAATTCCATATCCTTTATAACCAAGCTTATTATAGAATGAATGTCATCTTGGAAGTGACTGGTATTTATGTTGCAAAAAAGTAATAGACTCATTGGAGGCAGTAATTGCTGATTACCTGTGATATTAACAATATGGGAAAAAAAAACAAGAAATATTGTATTTCCATTAAAACAATCTGGCAGCTTAAAAATGTCAGAAATAAATGTAAAACAAAATCCATCTAACACAACGCTTATTACTACAGATACATGCAACAGTTGTGGTTCTTCAGCCAAAGCCTTGAACAGTGTGTGTGTGTGTGTGTGTGTGTGTGTGTGTGTGTGTGTGTGTGTGTGTGTGTGTGTGTGTGTGTGTGTGTGTGTGTGTGTGTGTGTGCACATGTACATATATGTGTATATACATACATAAATATATATGTATATACAGAGACAGACAGAGAGAAGAACCAGCCAGGTGGAGAGTGTCTTCCCCAAAGAGTAGGTTAGTAGGCAGTAATAAAACAGGATGATGACGGCCGTCATGTGAGCAGTTGGGTAGAAGGTCACAAAGCTGCTAAGGAACAGGCAGGAGGACAGGATGGGTAACACTAGCAGAGATGGAAGGAAATGAAGAGGAGATGGCAGGACAGATAGCCTGGAGACTGGTAAAGACAGACACTGGGAGTGAAGGTGTAAAACAAGGTAACAAAGAGACTAATCCAGAAGTGTGGTGAAAGGGTTTGATGAAGGGGGATTACATGGCTGGAAAGGGTTTGATGAAGGAGAGATTATGTGGCTGAGAGCTGTATATGTGACAAAAGGAGAGATACATGTACTGACAGCCTCTGTGGGTTGCAACTGTCAATGTCTGGTGACTCTGGGATTGCTTTGGACAAACGAGGAGAGTTCTTCTCTTGATAGCTATGGCACACTGGTTGAGTTTTGGAGTTGCAGTTGTCAGGGGGGAGTGATTTAGTTAAACACTGGATTATTGGATGGACTGGATGATGTCCTTTCGGCTGTAAGAATCATAATGTGGCACTCTAGCATTAAACAATGCCTACTCTAGGGAGGAGAGAGGAGTTCTGTTGCAGGTGTCACAGTCACTAGGATATCAGCTGATGAAGCAGGAGGAGGAAGAACGCTAAGTGAATGTGAAAACATTCTGAGGAATTAACTCTTTTCAGGGTCGTGATCAGATTGCCTACTACTAGAACAGAGTACTCAGACACATTGGTCAATGTGAACAAAATGATCCTGTAGAAAAGACTACATGAACAAGAGGATGGTTAAGGACTTCATCTCAAAGACACAAGGTACAGGGTTTGTTTTTGACGTTGGGTTATTGGTTAGGCTTAAAATGGTCCTTCAAGACAATTAGCCTATTATTCCCCCAGCCTTTATTTGCCTACTTTTTGACCCCGAGCAAGTCACTTAACCAGACAGTTCTTTGTGACAAGTGAGAAATTGGTCTAGGCATCTCACTGTTCCCCAGGACTCCATGTCTGTTAACTACATATGTAACTTAGAGTCTGAATACAAGTATCATTTGTTCATGTCAGAAAGAAAAGGAGAAATGAGCATGAAGGGTAAGTAAATAACACTGCAGAAAACTAGCTTGGAAAATAAGTAAACATTACAGCAAGAAATAAGCCTGGAGGATGACAAGTAAAGGAGGTGGGAGTTGTATGAGAGAAGGATAGATATCATAAGGCAGATGTTAAAAGGAGTGGTAATATTACAGACTAATGGGAAAGAAAGCATGGACTATGAAAAGGAAATGATACAAGGATAAAAGAGTTGGACTAAAGTAATAAGCAACAAATAGGTTTCATCTGTAGAGGAAATGCCAGGCAATAGGTTAGCTGAAAATGGAAAATAAGAGATGGTATCCTTTAACCTGGAAACATTTATATATAAATATAAGAAATGTTATCCCTTATCCTGGAAACAATTATATTTTCATACACTTCTTAGGTGAGCAAAACTTTCCCTAGGATTCATAAAGAATCTCACCAGTCTTAGGAAAGGTCTCAGAAGCAATGCTCAGAATTGATAGCATGTCACAGAATCACACTCTAGCTAACACTAGAACTGTCAGACATGACACACGCGCACACACACACACACACACACATGCGCGCACGCACACACACACACACACACACACACACACACACACACACACACACACACATGCACACACACACACATGCACACACACACACACACACACACACACACACACACACACACACACACACACATATGCAGACACTACACACTGCCTACCCTCATGTATTTGCTGATGCTACTTCTACCAGGATTGCTTCCATAGGAGTAAGTGGATGACTGCCATCTTTTGACACTGTTCACATTTTCCCCCAGCAACCTGTCAGTTAGCAGCTTAACTCAGCAGCGACTGGTATTTATGGGGGGAGCGGGGAGGACCTCAGCAGTTTGGCCATCTAAGAGTCAGAAAGGTTTACCATAAGGGTGAAATGGCTGTTTAATGCTCCTCCTTTTAGGTAAGCCTTTATAAATTCCAGCATTTTTTCTTAACTGTAGGGTAAACTATTGATCTTAGGTTACTGGGAATTGAGTTCCATGAAGTGGGACTAATCATAAAAAATAGAAAAAATTATATTTAGTGTTTAAATTACACTGATTTTATTATAAAGCTTAAGCGTTAGCTGCAAAGATGACTCTTTTCTGTCACTCCCTTTATTCAACAGTATTATTTTTTTTCTTTTGAAATTCCAGCCCAAACTGATCGCCCACTTTTGAGTAATACTACATAGTAAAACTCTCAATCCATTTGTGGTTCCATTGGGAGGATGCTTTGCTAAGTGGGTCAAAATCTTAAAATGTAATTTTGTCACTATGATGTAGGAACCATGGGGACACATTTGTAAGATTTCTTGCAAACAAAATATGATATGCAATGAGTAAGCTAAAAAGCAGGGAGATGCCACAGTAGATAGAGAACAAATAGAGACTAGTGAATAGCAGCTCTTTAGTTACCATACTGCACTTGTTAACCTTAGGCGTGAGTCAGTATATCCATCATATTGCATAATAGTAATACTGGCAGTAATTTCTCAGAGCAGCAGTAGTAAATTAAAAAAGAGACTTCAATGTTTCAGGTATTATGGTTGGTGTCTGTGTTAATATGTTTCATAGCTGTAGGATACAAACTGTTCCTGAATCTGGTAGTCCTACAGCAGAAGCTGCGGTACCTCCTTCCAGACGCAAGTTGTGAGAACCAGTTGTGGGCCGGGTGGGTCGAATTAGCAAGTATTTTATATGTTCTCTTTCTTGCTCTTGTAAAGAAAAGGTTTGTGCCCAAGAGTTTCTCAGCCACCCTCACCACCCTCTGTAGTTTCTTCTTCTTAGCAACTGTGCAGTTGCTGAACCATGCTATGAAGTTGCTAGTGAGGATGCTCTCAATAGCTCCCCTGTAAAAAGTGGTAACAGCAGACAGCGGGAGCCTGGCCTTTTTGAGCTTTCTAAGGAGGTGAAGCCTCTGTTGAACTTTCTTGACTATATAGTTAGTATTAGCAGTCAAGGAGAGGTCATCTGAAATGTGAAGGCCCAGGAACGTGGTTGTTTCGACTTTGTCTACCACCTCCCCTTTGAAAGTGAGTGGCAGTGGTGCTCCACTCCTTGTAAAGCTTGTGTTCTTCTGGCAAATCAATGAACATTGCAGTCACTAAATAATGATGACAAACATTTAAGTTTCAGACTTAATAGCCTTTAAAAACTATGCTAGTGCAAAACCTACTGTTCTAGCAAGTTTGTATTTGTATGAAAACAATAGTTGTCACTGATTTTGATCTCCACAATTGCTTTTTCCTTGATTCTTCAGCTAAGAGGTTGGGGGGTACAGTGGTTTTCTCGCTGTGTTCTGACAGCAGTATGCTTAGATGATAAATTCCTGTATGACAGTTAGTAATATACTTATGCATTCATTTGATTACAATCAAATATATGAGGTATAGAGTCACAGTCATACAAGTGTCAGGTGGTGACGGAATAAAATAAATTACCGTGGCTAGTTATTATTTTATTACATTCCAATACAGTCAATAAAGATGGCTTTAATTGCTAGGTTTAGGGACTGTCTGTGGATGAAAGTGTTTAACACTGTTACTTTTCAGCTTAAGTAATTATTATTTTGGCTTGGCAGAAGTATTGTGAATTTGTCTGAAGCCAGCTGGAATACTTTACTGCACTTGTTTTTTACCACAATCAGACACATGAAGTGTGCACAGTCAATAACGTGGCTGTAACTGTGGAGTACTGAGGTTGTCTGTGATGAAAATCACTTTGTGTGTGTTGGGGGGGACGTTGCTATGTATCCAAAAAGTAGCATGTTTCCCCATAATTTTTTCAGTTTCCAACAAAGTATATCATCATCATTGTGCAGAATAAGTGGCTATCTGTAGCAGTCAGGCAGGAGATATGTGATAGTAACTGACCATTCACAGTGTGTTGCATCAAGAAGTGTTACCATGTAGGAGTGCTCGGCTTTCTGGCTGAGCTTTTGACTGCAATCCAATTTATGTGGGCTCTACATGTACTTCCATCTCTGTGTGGGTTTTATCCATGTGCTTTGATTTTGTTTTTCTCCCAGACCCTCAGCTGTAGAATACGTCTCTGGCCATTTGAGCTTTTGCTTCCATCCCAGTTTAACACCAGATGGGTGCACAGAAATAACTTTCTAGAAGGAGTAGGAAGCATACACATTGCCCCCGGGACTGTGTATCCATTGGGCTTACTCGGTTAACAAATGGGTATTATTACTAATTTTATAATTATTATTAGGGAATTGCAATGCTGTTAACTCTGAAAATTAAGTTTTAGACAAATGCAGACTACTTCTGCAAAGCCAAAATAATGATTACCTAACCTGAACAAATAACATTGTTGTGACGTTTGAAAATAAAGCTTTAGACTCAACTTATTTTCCTTGAAAGAAAAAAATAAGACTGAATTTCTTTGCTTACTCATTATTTTTTGTTGAGACAATTGTTAGAATCTAAGATATACCTCACAGCATGTAGAACCGTATGACATCTGGATGCAAGTACCCAAGCTTGATTAAGTCACTTCTTCCCATCTTATTACAGTGGAGTCTTGGCTATCTAACAGCAGCATACCAAGGGTTGGGCAAAGGGAGCAATTGCCCTGGGTGCAAAGTGTTAGGGGGTGTGATTGAGAGCTTTGCAGTTTTTTCTGTACAGAAATGCTGTTTCAGAAAGGGACTTGAGTGCAGCATTTTTTTCTCTTGAAGAGCTGGGGACTTTGGATTGGCTGCCATACTGTAGGTAGCCAAGCTCACAGTAAGCCAAAGCTTTTTTTTTTAGTTGAGAGCAGGGGTGTGGAGTTACTGGGGTATGAGCGCTAGATTTCATGTAGGAAACCAATTGGTTTACTACAGTAATATAAAGACTTCTGTGTGTGTGTGTGTGTGTGTGTGTGTGTGTGTGTGTGTGTGTGTGTGTGTGTGTGTGTGTGTGTGTGTGTGTGTGTATGTATGTGAGGGGGTAAAATAAATTACTATTACTAGGTTAAGAGCTGGTGATTTGTGGATTTGGTGAGGCATGATTCGCTGGTTTATCTAAAACCTTTTCTTTTTTTGCTCTTTAGTTAAGAGCTGCGGCTGGTGGTGTGGATTTGGTGGTGATCTGATTGGCATATTTATCATAGGAAGCCAATTTTTCTCAATCTAAATGCAAAATGTGCAGCATAATAGCATTTGGCAAAAATTTTGTTCCTATCTCATATGTTATAATAGGTACTCCTCTTCAGAAATATGCAGTCATGAGACCTGGATACATATGTAGGGAACTCTCTGTCATATGACCATCATGTTTCCACCATAGTCAGGAATTCCATCTCCAAGGGAATATCTTCATAATCTAAAGAAGTCAGGCCCCAGTGGCCTAATGGATAAGGCAGTGGCCTCCTAAACCAGGGATTGTGGATTAGAGTCCCATCTGAGGTGATATAATCTTGATACAAGTGAAGCTTTTTGGGAGTTGGGAGGGTGACCTAATGGTTAAGGTGTTTGCCTTACAAACACAAGGTACAGAGTTTGAATCTCACAGAGGATAATTGGCTAGGCTTAAAATGGCTCGCAAGGGCAGTTAGCCTAGTATTAATCTATGAACCTATGAACCTATATGTTACCACTGTACTCTTCCATTATTAGACGCATCATTGAATACAATTCCCCCTTTGATATGTAAAATCCAAGCATATTGCTTAACTGGAAAGGCTCTAAAGACTTTTAACCAAAAACAAATAAATAAAAACCTTAAATCCTTCAAACATCCTAAGAGATTATCACAGCTCTCCTTATACTCAGTAACTTGAGGTAACCAGTGTCTCACTTTTTGAACCATGAAAGATCCAAACCTATTTAACCTCCTGTTTCTTCAGAAAACCAGTGGCTTTACATACACCAATACTAGGGATCTAGATTTACAACAAATAAGACTCACTAGGACAATTTCATGGAGTAAGTTACCCTACAGGTCAAGCAAACTGCTACTTTGTCTGCCTTAAGACTAAGTCTTGATATAGCTCTGCGCTTGAAAAGGATAGTAAGAGCTTTTAAACGTAACTACTTAATGACGAATATAGCTAGGCCTCTTATGGCTACTTACCTAGTATTGTTTCTGTGTTCTTTTGTCACTGATGCAAAGATCCAGGTGTTCTAGGAATTTGTTGAGGACAATTAAAAGGTCTTTTTAGATGTCCTCAAAGAGGAAAGGACAGTGACATTCCCTACTCGCCTAGAATGCCTGAACAAAGGGAACAAAGCTGTAATGTCTGTCTTCTGTTCAGAAATCAAAACAAAAAAAATAATGTATATCATGAAATTCCAAAAGAATTACTGGATGAAGGTTTAAGTTGAATTGATCAAGTACAAATACGCAGATTATCTTCTGTGCGTGGAGTGCTACTCTAAATACCCAGAAGTTGTACAATTAGGTGAAATCACAACTCTTAGTGTTCTTACAGTTCTGAAGTACATTTTCCCAAGAAATGATCTGTAAATGAGGTAAAATCACACAGTGGTCCATAATTTATGGGTCAATAATTTTTCAGTTATGTGAAACAGTAGATTTCTTGCACACTGCACCCGTTTTGAATAATGTGAAACAATGAATGGTACACACAGTAAAGAATCTTATTAAGAAATGCAATGCTTCAGAAAACTAAGACCATCAGTATTTGAGTAGAGAAACATCCCACTGCAGTCTTTTGGCTTAATGACAGTACATTTATTAATGAGGAGGTTTTTAAAGTTTAAACTACCCACCTCATACCAAAACTAAAAATTGTTGTTGGAAGAGTGTCAAGCAGGATAAAGATTCTACTATAACAAATCACCCAAGAACAGTCCTGTCTGATAAAAACATGAATGCTACACAAAGGTTGCAGCATTGTGGTCAAAATGCTTGTGTAATATGTGACGTATTTAAGTGCACAGAGCAAACATGGTCATATCTACTAGAAGGTTCTGATCATCAAATCTACAGAAGAAGAAGCAGGAAAAACAGAATATTAATCTGTCTTTAATTTCTGTTGTGATGATTGTGTCTTAAGAGTCCAGAGATGTAATGTCAAACAGTACAGGAGGCAAGGTTGACATAATGGTTAAGGTCTTTACTTTACTGATACAAGATACAGAGTTTGATTCTGACATCTATTTATTGGTTAGTCTTGTAACAGTGTGCATACTGACAGCCTAATATTTAGGGAGTGATTTTGGCATAATGGTTAAGGTTTCACCTCATAAACAAAGTACAGGGTTTGATTCTGACCACGGGATGTTATTGAGGCTTAAATGGCCCTTCAGGGCAGTTAGCCTAGTATTCACTTATGAACTTATGAACCTATGTTAGGGACACAGAATTCCAAATATTGTTCATTCCCTTAGCACCTCAACATTAGCCTTCCAGGGAGGATAAAACAGAAGAAAATCAGCACTGGTTAAATAAGAAAGACAATGGATATTGAAAAAGATGCTGTGAAAGTAATTGAATAATCCATATCCGTTCGATATGATTACATTAAAACACAGGAAATGTATCCCAGTTACATTCTTGGTTAAGTCCAAATGGAGTTAAAGTATTAAATTGCACAATAAATAAACGTTCTTTAAAATGTCAAAAGAAATCTCTTTTAGATTCTTTTCACACAAACATTCCAAAATACCTGCTCCAACACAATGGCTTTAAGAACACTGTTGTTACCGTCATGATACTCAAGACACTGCAGTTAAATATATAATGTAGGCCAGGATTCAGAAACTAGCCCTCCCACAAGCATGATTGTGGAAGCCAACTGTTCAGCAAAACATCAGCCACAGTGAAGAAAGACCTCATTACTAGCTAATTTGTATGTCTCTGAATCACTCAGTGATTAGCACAAACACCATTTTCTGCTGCCCTTGCAGCAATCACCACGGGTGAGTGATGCATTAAGTTAACATTTGCATCCCCCTCATTCATTTCTCTACACACATATACACTCAGCCAAACACAGACACAGACAGACACACACACAAACACACACACACACACACACACACACACACACACACACACACACACACACACACACACACACACACACACACACTGTCTTTCTCTCTCTCATCCAGCTTCATTCATGCCTCTGCAGACACACAAACACACACCCATAAACATATATACACACACTTCCTCCCCACCCCACTTCTCCATCATCAGTAAACTTTGCTGCACTATAACAGCCTCTATAGGCGTGAATGGATGAAAACTGCTTTTTTGAAGATGATCACTTTTTACTCCAACACTGGAAATGTATGCAGCTGAATGATTCTCTGAATTACATCAGCAGCTTAAATTGGGAGTAGCTGGCATTTCCAGGGGAGGGCACATGGCTAATGAGCCTCTCCTCCATATAACCTCATTAGTATGTAGCTTAGCCAGCAGGACCACCCTCCGTGCTAAGGCTCCCAGTAGTGGGAATCCTCAGTGGTAGGATAGTATGTGAATCACAAAAGCTTACTGTGAGCATCACAATGGCCATGGTAAGGCTTCCCCTTCGTGGTAAGCCTTTCTGAATCCTAGGGTGTATTACAGTTGTTGTCTCATTATCTGAAAGTGAGTAAGCAGACTGACTGTATGTAATCTGTAAATGTTGAAGAATGTCTTAAACTTTAGTTATATGCTGATATGTATTATTGTATTACAAATGATAGAAAAATATATATAAAAGTGAAAAACAGTATTACTTGAATGAATTTTTTTTTTCAAGTAAGGGGGCTACATACATAGTTGCATTAAATGGGGGTTACCAGTAATGGCCTGGTGTATCATTTGACTTCAACCACTTAGCAGTTCACTAAAATTTCCTCATGAGCACACATCATGACTTTTACCTAATGATCTCTGTTAAACATATGCTTATTTGTGTACATATATTTTACATTTATGACAACTAGGACAGCACACTGACATGTTAGGAACCTGACATTTTGAAAAGGGCACACTATAAAAAGAAGAAGAAAGGAAAGCAATTATTTAGCTACAAGTTTTGAGAAACCAGTGGTGAATTCTGCCTTCACTGGGATTAATTTATCTGAACATTTATTCATAAAATGAATAATTTTTCCTGAAAGTCTCAATGTACAAAGTGAAGGGAATCATCTTGGCCACAGCTGTAGGAATTGGATAGAAGCAAATCAGGTGCAGTAGAAACAAGCAGGAAAAACTTTTCTGAAGGCTGCGACCAAGGCTTTGTTGTCAGAACATTCTCTACTGAAAAAGTAATTACTAGAGTCAAAATAAAAACAAGTAAAACTATAGTTGATTTTAAACAATGGGTGAAATTAATGTTAATATTCAAGAAATAGTAAGACAAATTTATACGATCTTGTCTGATTTGTAGGTTATAATAGATTGAAATGGCTATATGATTCGTTTTGTAGGTAACTGCACTACTTGTAAATTATTTTGTTTTGTTTGATGTAGGTATGTTATAAAGTTTAATATTATTTGCAAAATCTCAATAAAAATATTTTAAAAAATGATTTTGCAAAAATCTACCACAACAAGTAATTTATTTTTGCTTCTGATAAAGGGAGATGGAAAATGTGGTCTCTCTTTCTTTATATTGGTCAAGGAGGTTTGTTTCTTGTGTACAATACAGCTTCAAAGTTTTGGGTGATGGGATTTTCAGAAAATCACATGAAGTGATAAATCAAGCCTGAAAATAGGTACTTGGTTACAAAAAATGTATAGTTGAGAGGTCTGCAAGGAGCTAGTGTGAATATCTGCACTGTGTGATATTCTAATAACCCGAGAACAGTGGTATAGTACAGGAATGTCACTGGAATGGGGAGAACAAGAGAAGAAAAATACATATCACATGCTAACCCACTGTCTTAAAACAGCTGGAAAAGCCACACAACTCAGCAAATTCTGGGTGTAGTGTTCAGAAAAGTGAAAACGTTCTGAAGAACAAAATTAAATGAATGCAGATCAAATTAAATAAGTTGCTAACATGACACACAAAAAGAAATATATTATACCTTAAGTTTAAGTAGATGCATTTTTGCAAGTGTTTCAAACATCCCATATGCTGCTTGTATGTTAGTGTGTGCTTGTGTGTGTGTGTGTGTGTGTGTGTGTGTGTGTGTGTGTGTGTGTGTGTGTGTGTGTTAAACATGTCTAGAGACACTACCAGAGGCTAAGGTGTAATCAGATTTTGGCATCTGGTCACTATTTCTCAGCAGTCATGTTGTTCTTGTTGTTGTCTTTCGGCTTTTAGTTAGGGGTCACCACAGTGGAACTCCGGTCCACTAATGATTGGCAGTAGATTTTCACGAACGCCGAGGTGCCAGCAAGACGTCCAACCTTCAACAAAGGCACGCCCTTTTACGCATGTTTCCCCAACCGTGGGGAGGACATGCAGACTCCACAGAGAAGACACTCCCTGCACTCCAGCTGAGAACTGAACGGAAGAACCTCTTGCGGTGAGGCAACAATGCTACCACTGCACCACCACGGAAGTCCTATTTCTCAGCAGTCATGTAAACCTGTTAAATACATATTCAACTGGACATCCTTCTGAATGTGTATAATTTTCCACATGACTCCATCACTTTCAGAGAAGCAACATTTTGTTCCAGAATAACTTATGACCTTCTTTTTGCATGACTTACAAATACACCCTCTCAGAAGAAGGGAAATATAGAAGAAGCAAAAAATAGTAGAAATGAAAATAAAGGAAAAGTTAGAGTAGGAAAACAAAGAAATATTGAGGCAGAATGCTTCAGCATCAGACATTTATAAATGAAATGCAACATCCTCAATCTGTGTTATTGGAAGTTTTCTTTAACAAATGCATATACCATTCAAATGTAGTAATGAAGTGTGATCATTCAAGTTTAACATCTGGGACAAGATTTAATGCATCTTTACCTTGAGAGACGGCAGGGGTCACACACCCAGCCCTGCTCCCTTTTGTTGTACTTGCTGCATGATTTGCAGGTGTAGAAGTGGCAGTCCACACACTGGCGTTTACTGTTCACCAGGAACTTGAATGGCTGCAGACAATGAACACAGTTCGTCTCATTCAAGTTGGCTTGACCTAACAGCAGCTCTCTCTTAGTGCCTTCTTTCTCAAGCTTGCATTTAAGCTCCCTGGAAAGTAAGAACAAAACATTAATATGCATGCAAAGAAAAATGTGAACTTTTATCTGTTATTACAACAACAACAGGCCATGATACAAAAGTATTTCTGTACCACCCGGATGAACAATGGGGAAGGATCGGTGTGTTTAGGAGTACTCCAGATTTTAGATACATCACTGTGGTACATGGTACCACAAACAAACACATTTCTAGATGATTTGTTTTCAGTTGCACAGCAGCCTATTTTGTAAGTCCTTATTTAATGCTAGATTATACACTGATGAAACAGGAAGATGTTTAAAGGCACTTAAATAGTTAGTCATACGGTGGTATGTTTTGTAAACTAAAATAGAATTTGGGGTTGAGATCCACTTTTTATGGCAAGACATTCTTCATTCTGACTTAGTAATTTAGATATTTGTAAAAAAATAAATAAAAATGTAAACTCAGCAATTCAGCAAAGGTGCACCACAAATGTCAGAGATGTTCAGTGAAATGACAATTTGCTGAATGAAAGTCACGAGACTTGACAAAGATGAAACACCCACAGGAAATATAACGTACTTTGAGGTGTTATGGCCTTTGAATAAGTTATATTTAGTTGGGAATCTTCCCCCAAATGATCAGATCTTGGGGGAAGCAGCCTCACAGGCAGGAGTTGCTTCTTTTACCAAATACTTTGGTTTTGCAAAATGTGGTAGAAAATAATTATCAAAGCTCATAGTACTCCATTCACAGTCTCTTTTTATCCTTTACATTTTCATTAATTGCATGCATCTAATGCAGAGTGACCCAAAAAGGTACAATTATGGAGAAAATGACTAACTGCTGTATTTCTCAGTAGTGTGTACCAATTGCATACATTTTCATTACCTAAGCAAGCATAACATTTTCTGGTAACCACAAAATTAGCTACAGAAGGTTTAGTTTAGCTAAAAGAAAAGCAAAAACAGTGAGCATATCTCTCAACAAACCAAAGATTTGCATCATATTTTTGGTCTGCTTGACATATATTCAGATTTCAAACTTCATATTCTTCAAAAAATGCATGTTAGCAGAAATCCTGATTCATTCAAGTTACTGAAGGTAATTTAGGTGAATGGGAAAAAAAAACTGTCGGCTGAAACCTCCTTCAATGAACAACTCAACAATTTTGTTTTTGCAGGGGGGCAAGCCCCCAGCATCCTCCAGAGCTTATATATACCAACTCTGAGGTCACACAACAGTAGAAAAAAATCAAACTACACTGTCTAAGAAAGTAATTTTGGGAAACAGCATTCCCTCTTTTTGGTTTTGCTGAAATTACGTTTGATAACACAATGCTCCCCCCAAATTCTGTTATTCTAGCAACTTTCTAAGTTTATAAGAGCATTATTTAAAAACTGTCCCCATTTTGAGGCCTTTGTCCCTCCTATTATTTTATGCTTTCTCCAGATTTCTTGAACTAAGAGGTTAAGAGATATCACAGAGTCCATATCTGCCATCAAGAAATCTAAAACACTACCGTGACAGTTCTTAAAGATAACCAAACAATCAGCACACTTAATGCCTTCAGATAAATAATCCCCAGGATTTACTAATCTTCCGTGTAAGACTAGATTAGTCTTACACAGAAATGCCATTCTAAGAGTATGATGGCAGCGTGCCATGCATATTAATGAGGGCGCGCTGCCTCAACTCTAAAGCTTACATGGAGCGTGGACAAGTGTAGGGGGCATGTCAGACTGCCGAGCAGTCCAAAAATCCACGCCCCTGCACTGTCAAAACCCAAGAAATGTCGAGTTACATGAGCGAGTCCACTCACGTGTGTACATTGTAACACTACACTCCCCCATAAGTTAAACCTCGTACAAATTTAAAAAGTAAAAGAAATTTTTTTGTTTGTTTTATTTCTGATATAGCTGCCCGTATTTGCATGTGTTTGCACGGGATTGCCCATTGCTTAGCTACAGTTAGCAGCTTAGACACTGAAGAGGATAATAAGAAAAAAATATGCAAATTAAGCAAAATAGTGATAGCGTAGTGGTTAGAGCCTTCACACAAAGAGGAGGCATTCCCGGTTCGAGTCCCACTACTGCACGTTCCATTTTCTGTTGGGAATCTGTATACAAAATATTTCCTGACATTTATTATGTATAAGTTTTTAAAAAGCATTCAAATGTTATATGTAGTAGTGAACGAATTATATATATATATATATATATATATATATATATATATATATATATAAAGGTGAAATGGTTATGCATTCTGAGGCATGAGTAACTTATTTTAAGCAATATAAAGCACTGCTAAGCACATTTTAGCAGTAGATAGCATATTTAAAACCAATTGCTCATAGCTGAGCACCATGTTAACAAGCATAATGTATTTCTGCATAGCTGCGCACCGCGCTAACCAACGCAAATACAATGTATTTGCGCGTAGCTGTGCACCGCGCTAACCAGCGCAACACTGGGCAACGTCAGGCAACGTTGGGCAATGTCGAGCAACGTTGGGCAAAGTCGAGCAAAGTCGGCTAAACATGGCCACACCTCCTTTACTGTACCTTAACCATTCAGGTGTGGCCAGTAGGAAAATAAAAAGCAGTGATAGGGCTCAAACTCAGGATAATGTGCACTATAGTCACAGTACATAACCACTAAGCCATAACAGCATTTCATAACCATGCACTTTCAACAGCCACATATCTATCAAAGGAATATTAAACATTGCCAACATCAGCTAAGCAGGTGTGCCTTCAGCTGAGTTTTTTCAAAACTGGCCAATCAGAAATAAGTGCGGGAAATGAGGCATATTTAAGCTCCACAGGTGGGAATAGTTGCCATAACTGGTTGTAGTTCCCTTCTGCATTCAGTATGGCCGGTGCTGGAGAAGGCACTCGATTTCAAGTGCAATGCTGGGGCATTGAGGAGACCAAAGTAACGGTTTGGCTCCTTGTCCGGAATCATGAGGAAAGACTCCTGTGGGGCCAGTACCAGGGCACCCAATATAAAACGGAGGCCTGGAACAGTCTTGCTCATGATCTCACCAGTGCCACTGGCGTTCCTCGGACTGGTGAGCAGGTCAGGCACCATTATTCTGACCTGAAGCGACGTAAGGAGGATCAAATGGACCAGTGGATCCAGGAGTCATGTGCGATGCTTAATGCCCCAGTACTGAGTAAGTAGCCATTGTATTAAGTAGTTAAGAATTGCTATGCTTGTCTATACTATGAATAGGTATGTCTCAATATCACTGCATTTACTTCACAGCTGCAGGTGTCCGGGCTATGAATCAGCAAGCCCATGAAGATAGGTTGCAAAGGCTGCGTTATCAGGCAGGTTAGTAATTATTCTGCATGTACTGTTATATAAAATAAATGAGAGAGCCTTCAAAAAGTGTTTTAACCCAATAAATAAAGGTGTAATAATCCTTAAATAAATGTATAATTCCTGGAGTGCGTCTGTGTCATTTTCTTTGATATGTTGTTGTACTGTTGCATTTTACAAATAGTACTGTTGTATTAAGCAGTGTTAACCCACACTTGGGTAGGCCCATATAACATGGATGAAGGGAGTGTCATTAGCTTTTATGCATATATACAGTCCTCAACTGTTGGTTCATGCCCAGCATGTACAGGTTAATCTGGCACATGAGTAGCTTGGTATTGTGTTCCTCAGAAATGTCAGTGTGCTGCCAGAAATGTAGGGAGCTGTTAATATATAACTGATACTTTCACCTAAACATATCTAGATAATTATATGAAAGTACAGCTGTCAGTGTACCATCTTAGCAGTAGTGTGTGTGAGCAACTCTCAAAATATGTAGCAGTAACATCTGCATCTTGGACAGTTTGTATGTAGGATACAGCTCATGTATATAATGATCTAGCAAAATCCAATTGCACAATATAAGGACATTGGGTAGTGTAATAATATATGTAAGGGACATATAACTGCAGTTAATAGGAATGTAGTGAAAACTAGAAGGATATATAAGTTGTTAATTGAGCTATCCTTTTCCACCCTACTGTATGTGCATAAAAAAATGCAATTCCACACCTCAATCGGTATGTCTAATCTCAAAACATTTGTTGGGACATATGTCCTATTGGTTTATAAATATTTGAATTTATTTCTATGCATGTGCCCTGTTAAAATACCACAATATTGATGGCCTGTTGCCATCAATTCAACCTGCATGCTGTTGTAATGTCCTCTATTGTTCTATACATGCATGTGTTATGCTTGCTTTTCAACTGTTGAAAATCTGGTGTGTTGGGTTAATGGGAATACTTCTGCATGCTGTTATAACTAATTGGGAATGCTGTTGACTGTTACTAACCCATATCTTTATTAAACCCTCCAAAACATAGTTCGTATGGGAAGGCCGGTCCCAGCAGACCCACGTGTCCCACCTCAGCTGGCCATGGCACCTGGCACCAGCAGGGCTGGTGCCCAGCCTGGGTCCTCCTCCTCTGTTGGCCCTGTGCCATCTTCAGGTGGAAGCACTGCAGAGGATGGGGCTCGGCCCCTGTGCAAGCATGGGTGGAGCAAGGCCACCTATCACCCTTCAAACGGTCTGGGCTGTGATCCGTAGAGAGATTGAAAGTTCTGTTGCAGAACCTCTATGCCAGCTTGAGGTACGAGTGGCGCAACTCCCGGGTCAGCCTGCCCCTCCTGCACAGCCCCCAGCACAGCCACCCTCTGGGCTGTGAAGGTACAGTGGTGACTGCCCGTGGGTGGGGACCTCAGTCCCACTGTTTCCATCTGTGGGCTCATGGGCTTGCGATTTCCAAACATCCGTCCCCGTCAAAGGTGTTCACCCACCACATGTGTCATATACCACCCCTGTATGCATCTTGTTTGTCTTGTCTGTTTACCTCCCCAACCTACCTCCCCAAATATACCTACTTCCCCTACTCCACATTCCACTCTCACTTGAAAAAAAAAGGGCAATATGCTCCCAAAAAAAAAATTACGCCCCATACATAGCTGCCCATTTTGCACACATGTCCACTGGACACATAAAATGTAATTTAATTGGCATTACAACATACTTTGTTGTCCTCACCCATCTCTCAGGGGTTGAAGGTTTCATTTCTACCTCCAAATTTATTCCATATGCACAGCTGTTGCTGTTAAAGAAATGGGCAGCTATGGACCTTCCCTACACCCATCCTGCACATCCTGAGCTACTTTCCATGCTGTCTTTCCCTCTTTGTGTCCCTTTTTCACCACTTTCCTATCTCCCCATTTTTCTTTTCTTTCAAAGAAATGAGCGTGGGGTTTAGCAGGAGTAGGCACTATTAAGCAGTAGTTAGCGGGTTTGCGCAAGTGTGTGCTTGTTTGCGCTTAGCTAAGCATCGCTAAGCATCGCGCAAACCCACGCAAACATGCTTACAACAGCTTAAAAGTGCCTTAGTCACTCTGTATGTGAGGGCCCTTGTTCTGCTCTGGAGCAAAATAAAACACCTCTCTCAGTCTCGAACCCCGGACCTTGTACACACTATACAACATGAAGTACCATTAAGCCACAGTAGATATACAAGTTGGTGCTGAAATAAATATATCATGCATCAGAATGAGTGAATGTAAAGGAAAAATAGGAATGCCATACCACACAACTTGTTCTGTGGATCTTTACCAACAGTTGTGGGATTACATTACATGACTGTGATAAGAGAATCAGCCATTCTAGCAGGAAATACTGTTACACCATCACTTTACAACCCCACACAGTATCACAGCAGGACAAACACTGGCATATCTGTTTAGGGCAGAGACCATACATCACAACTGTCCCTAATTTTCAGGAATGTCCCTGATTTTGACACAAATTTTAGCTCTGTCCCTCTGAATCCCTCCTAAAACTACTGACTTTGGCCAGAAAGGTGGTGAATTACACTTAATGAATAATGACAATAATTATGAGTTAGACACTTCTTTTACTTCAGAAAAGGTGTATTAATTCATATGCTCTGATTCTCTCAGTGTTTCAACTTAATGGCACTAACATTTTAAAGGTGTCCCTGACTTTTTCTTTACTTTTCTCTGAGTCTGTTCAAATATGTACCTGAGTGTTTGAGAGGTCTGGCAGAGGCAGAAACACAGAGGCATATCAGCCTTTCTGCTGTTACACACTGTGCAAATAGCTTTGGAAGGAGTTTTGGAAGCATACCCTTATGTAGGAATGCAACACTGAAATACAAATGGATGTAGCCATGTACTGGAAGCAACCAACTGTAAGAATGCCACTGCTCTATTGCTGAAAAGACCTGTGTGGTGCACAGACAAAAAATAACAGGCTATTCTCTGACTACTTGCCTTGATAAACTAACATGTACACAGCAACCTTGTAAGTCCAGCAAGATAAAATCCACACAATAATACTTATGCTCTCTGTACTTCTGCACCCCTACCCAAATGTAGAATATACCTGTGTGTGCAGGGTCTACCAAGGATGTAGGTAAGCATACTCACAGTACTGACATGTGTCCAGTTTTTCTGAGCAGCTTGTGCTAATGTCAACACTAAAAAAACACAAGCTGTTTAGAACTGAGTAAATGAATATTCACAGTATAGCAGTTCACAAACAATTCTTGTGCCAAAGGAATACATCTCAATAACTAGCTTTGTATGGCAGTTAATTGTAAATGATGAAAAGAAAGTACATCTTTCCATGTATCTTAGGGTAGCATTTTGAGGGGTGAGTACATTTCTACACTGACAAGTGGATACTGGAAGCAGCAACATTAGGTCTGAGTACAAAATGTACACCCCTGGCTTCTGATATAAGAACTATACCAAACTTCTGTCTTAAACAATGATGTCCACAGCAGAAAAGGATGATCTCCATCTTGGAAAGCTGAAAGGGCCACGCCTACCTGAGTTAGCAATTTATAGTACTGGGTTGCTATAACAGTGATTACTGCAATTGCTACACAGCAGGCTGCATGCAATTAGCAAGTGGTGGCCACTAATTGGTGCAGAGGCCATCACATGCTCATGTGCAAATACCTACAAAAGCAGGCTGCAATCTCTGCCAACAAACTCAATCACTCTATTGCAGAGAATGACAGAGAGAGAGAGAGAGACAGAGAGACACAGAGAAAAGAAAAAGGAATATTACCAAATCATACAAAGGTCAGGTATGTGACACATATGTATTTACTGGCATGTAGTAGAAATAGTCTACATAATGTGAAACATTCATATGTGGCAGCAGTACTTATTTATGCACAGATGTTCTGCTTAACTACTGCTATGGACAATACAGTGTGTACCTGTGGGCAGTGGGACACACCTGTGAAATGTGTAGCTCAGCATTAAATGTCAAAGATCTGATCCATGTTATCTGTGTTCTGTACAGTAGTGTGGCCAATGGCTGTTGGGGGGATTAGCACTGACATTATATAAACATGGGTGTGGCAGAACAACACAATCATGATAGTCATATTAAAGTGTAGCTTAGCATTGGTAACTGCTAATAGCAGTTTAGTATGCTTATCTAGCATTTGTAGCCATATATACCCCCTAATGTTAGTTTGTGTTCATATGTGATACCTGTTTGTATTGCAGCAAGGCCCAACAGTTCAGCTGTGAGGTCCAGGGACTTACAACAGTGTGGACCTTGTGTGTATGACACACACATACGGAGAAATATATATGTATCATATATATTCACATCTGTATATGTGCATAGAGCAGGGGACATATTGCAACTGTTTGTAGAGGGTGGAGATATATATGTTGGTGAAGGTTAGTATGCGCATATTTGTATGTAGGTTTTAGTGTGTGACAAACAAGACAGCATACAGTGCTGGTATATGACATGTGGTGGTTAAACACTGTGGGTGGTTTGTTCAGTTTGCAATGTTGAAGCCTATAGCCACCTGGGCTGTGAACACCTTTAATGCATTTATCCCCAGACTGTGTGATTTTATTACATTACTGTACACCTCACATCCTTTGTATAATTGATATTCTCACTATGAAAGGTGAAATGTATATGTGCCTACACATATATGTATATGTACACCAATGCATGTGTATATGTATATAAAAAGTAATTCCACAGAGGCAGACGCTCGACCAAACAGCACTTTATTGCACAAAGATACACCGGTTCTCCACTACTGACCTAGGTTTCATCACAAAAGACTTCTTCAGAGTGTGTTGAACCAGGTTTAAATACACACAATCAATTAAAAAGCTACTACGTAATTAAAATTCCAATCAATTAAACAATAACAGTTGTTAAAAACATTTGCAAAAAACAGAATTCTACCCCACCCTTTAAAAACCAAGGTAAATGTGAATAACTCACAACCGTTTTAACCTCTGTAAAATGTGTGTACACATAAATGCATAGTTACATAAATCAACCAACACAAAAACAACCACATTATGCGTTTAAATTGCAATGAAAATGTATATATATATAAGAAAATAATAAAGGAAATAAAAAAGGAAATGATAAAGGAAGGTATGATGAATAATGGTGAATCTTTATAAATATGCATATGTATCTAGATGTTTTTATGCATATTCCCTAATATACAAATATACAACATCTGTCAGGGCATATTAACCCAAAATATGCCTTAACCTCAAAAATGGCTTTATAGATGTAAACTCATTCAATCCCGGGTATGAATATGCATTTAACCTGAACTGCCATTTTAATTCACATACATCTAAATGATAATCAGTAATCCTACCCTATGGATCTTTAACTAGTTGTTGTATGACACAAAACTGAAAACTGTGATCATTCTATGCTATAATATGTCTGGCCAATGCATTAGTGGGTTTCTTGTGCTGAATATCCAAAATATGTTCTCTAATTCTCTCTCTGAAACGCCTACAAGTCTTTCCCACATAAAAAGCAGTGCATGCCTGACATTTAGCAAGATAAACCACATTAACAGAAAAACAATCATAATGCCCCAAAATGTTAATGGGTATATTATTGATCACAATTCTATTCCCTGTGGGCATCACCTGCCTACAAGTCAAACACCTTCCACATTTAAAATTCCCCTTAATTTTATTACTTACATTATCATATATATATATATATATATATATATATATATATATATATATATATATATATATATATATACTCATACACACCTACATCTATTTGTTGCAAAAGATTCTCTGTACTGTTAACTGACTGTGATGGTCAATGTGTTTGTGCATACATCAAAGATATGTATCTGTGGGATAGCTTACTGGGAAACTGTTTATGTCATGGTATTATGGGTCCTTGATTTGAACCTAGCAAAAGCTGTATATTCTGTTGCTAGGCAGAAAAAGTGCTATTGCATACAGTGTGATTAAGTCCCTTGGTTTTAACTAGGGTGTGTCATTGGAGGCTAAAGCACTACATCTATGATTATTGATTGGTACTGATGTTGAATCCAAATCCTGTGTGTACTGTAGTACTACTTGAAGCTCTGGGCCTGTACAGCAAAGTATGGTGTATGTCCACATTGCTTGCATCCATTGTTTTGTGTGGTCCCTGTATTCATCACAGATTACATTTCTCAAGATTAAGGTTGTGTAAGTACTGACACACAGTACTGTATAGGACACAATGAAAGCTTATCTGGGTTGTCATACCTTTGTGTCCTGTAATTATGTCTGATGTTTGTGTGGGTATGTCTGTAATATGTCCTTTGACATATGTGTGGTAAAACATATAACTGCATATCTAGCAATATTCATAGTGTACTACAGCAGTATGCAACCTATATTCCCAGTTGTGCACATATTTTGGACACTGGTTTGCCATTAACAAGTTGTGTGGTATAATAGTAATACATTTACTGGACCTTACACTCATTGTAATGGATGATATATTTCTTTACACATCAGCTTGATTATATCTGCTGTGGCTAGGTGGTTCATCGTGTTGCATACAGTGTGCCAGGTACTCTTGTATAGTCTTACATTATGATTTTATTTTGTTGCTGTGCAGAACATGGTTCATTAGACTGAGAGTGAGCCAGGCCCATCCAAGCAGTTGTGGGGTGAGCAGTGATAAGTGGCAGTTAAAGTGTTTCACTCTCGGTTAGCTAATAGGTTGCTATATATGGCAGTTCAGTGATATCTGTACTGTATAGTGTTAAATGTGCCATATGACTTGCTCAGACATATTTTCATATTTATGTCTTCCAGGGATCATGGCACATCACAGGAACCCCAGTTACAGTAGTGCTGAAGATGACATAATTACTACCAGTATGATTCAGCACTACAGTCTCATGCTTCACGAACCAGCCAGGACCAGCAAGAGCAGACTGCAATGTGACAAGATGTTGTCCGCAAGGTAAATGAAGTAGGCCTGCATAACCAGACATATGAGCAGGTACACCACCACTGCAGTGATCTTCTCAGACATGTCCGTCAGCATGCTGCTGATGTGCGGAGACAACAGCTTGCAACAGGAGGTGGTGTTAATATCCATCCCCTCTCACCAGAGTGAAGGAGCTGCTCCTGAGCCTGGTGGTACCTGCCCAACAACAACAGCAGCAGACATACACCATGATGGAGGTTGGAGCCACCCAGTAAGCACACATGGAGCATGCAGGTAACATGGCATATCTGTAGACTACTGTTATCTGTATTGGTAGATCATGCATATGTGAGATGTGGAGTATGTCGTTAAAAGATGTGATGCCAGTTGTTGTGCAATACTGATCATTTGGAACATAATCTGTAGCCCTGTGAATGTAAACTGTTGTTGTACTGTAAGATTGCAAACACACAGTAGCAATGCCACAATTGTGGCCAATGACAAACTGTCTCATCTCTATATAGGTCCCTCTAGGGTGACATCAAGGCAGCGGACAGATGCTGGTGAGTGTGTTCTACATTTATTATTGTAAATAAAAAGTGCATGTCATAGTTAAGGTGTAGGCCATGTACACATGTAACACACCTACCCATAATGCATGCTGTGCATGTTTGGTGTAAGACCACACACATCTCACTAATGTGATTAGCTGCCTCAAACACATGCAATATCCAGACCATTTCAAATAAATGTGGCTAGGCTGTAGTGACCATTGGATAGGCACAGTTGATACTCAACATGCACATAACATACACATCTATGTCATATACAGAGCATTTTAACATGCTACATATAAAGGATTCCCAAACCCTCTGTAAAGACCCACTCCAGTATCCAAAATGTCTTCCACACATTACACATAATATACCTGAGGGGTAGAGGCCTATCATGGGGCATTTAAACACTCTGCAACACACTACACATTCATGTCAGGGAATGCTCCTTATTGTCCTCCTTACAAACTCATGTAACAACTGGTTGTGAAATGGTGAATGTAGCCAAGGTAGTACAGTTCCGGTACAGCATAAGTAGTGCTGGTTTGGGAAACATTTGTAGCCTTGAGTGACCACATGATGCTTCATGTTGATGGCTTATTGTACTATACCCCATCCAGTTATTCTAACCACAGTACTACACATAGCTTCCATTGCTATACACCTTGCTATACACCTTAATGTTGCGTGAGCACACATATGCACCTCTAAACAATATGCATACCAATCACCATTTGCACAACTGACACATATATGTCTTGTGATGCTATTGAGTGGCTAGGTCATATGACACACATTGGGTATGTGGAGTGTTTAAATATGCAGTTGTGTTTTAGCATGCCATGTCATGGATGACACTGGCATGTCCACAATATGATCTACACTCACCATCAGTACCGTACATTGGGTATGTGGCTGAATGGTATTCTATCAATTATTCATGCACACTGATGATGTTGTGTGAATACTTATCATGCATGTGCTAAAAATGTGTCTACAATTATTTGCTAAGGACACAGAGGCTGTTATCAGCATTGGATACCTATCTGACACACACATACACATCCAACCATGGTATGTACACCTGTTTGTTATGGTGCACAGTACATTGAAGAGTTTTGAATACCTGCACAGCAATGTTTTGTCCATGTATGCATTGTGTTCCAGGGGGAGGTCCATCACCTAATAACAAAACACATGCATCAAAGCCATGCATACTGTTAGTAACAAGGACTGTCTACACTTGCACTGCATGCTGTTGAGCAACACATGTCCTGCATGCTGACATGTGTGATATGACTGTTTTGTTTGTGATACTGTACCCCCCATCACCTGCTATTGTGTATGTTCTGAGATTGCTGGTGTTGTGTGTGTCTGCTTTAAGGAGGAGTGTATTTTTGTGTGTGTGCATGTGTACATGTGCGCATGTGTGCATGTGCGCATGTGTGCATGTGTGCATGTGGTCTGACATCATGTTCAGGTCTTAAAGTGTGATTCCTGTTTTCCTCTCACAGGTGCCGAGGTGGGGCTGGTTCAGTACAGCAGGGAACCTGATGTCACTAAGACAGACAGTGATCATGAGGATAGGTGTGTTGAGGCACAGGCAGGTTTGTCAGGGTCTGTTGTTGGGCCACCAATTGACAGTACACAAGTACCACCCCATCCATGCACACAGTCATACTGCCTGTACATCCATCATCACCATTGCCCTTAGCTGAGGGACAGTGTACGGTTGGCACTGGCCAGGACAGTGTGGTATCTATGACACATGTATCAGGACACAGCAGCCATAGCTAGATGTCTGGAATGGTACCACATAGGCAGATGCCCAGGGGTTCTCGTCAGAGCACTGCTGGTCATCATGCCCCTGGCAGATGTACCACACCTCTTTCTACCACACGCATGCTCCAGGCTGTCATAGAGGCACAGACACAAATGGAGTGGTACACCAGACAGGGACTAAGGGCACAGAGGGCTCATAACACCTCTGTAAATGACAGTGTCCATGACCTAGCAGGTGCCAAACGTAATTACACTGAGGTCATTGATAGATGTTGGGGTGAGACATTGGATGTCCTCCACAATGTCATGTACATGTGTCAGGACAGTGCGGGATGGTTGAGATGTGGACATGGACGTATGCCAGCAACATCAGCAGCAGGAGGTCACCGTGGACATCCAGCAAGTCACAGCCGCTCCCATAGTGCCAGTACCAGCCCCAGCAATGTTGGGGGGGCTGTCCATAGACCATCCTAGAAGACCACATGCACGTGGCTCTGGCCAGTCCCAGCAGGGACATGGATCCAGTGGACATATGTCAAACTCTTCAGATAGTACCCAGTCTGGATTAGTACCTGATACTGTCTGTAGCACCCCTGCCAGGCACAGGTTCTGTATCTGTGGCCAGAGATGGTGATCTGTAAAGCCTGCCATGAACAGTCTATAGCTGTCTCACAAATCCCCATATATGGCAGCCACATGGTGGAACTGTGTGCATGCAGACACACACACAAACCAGAAACCTAGGGCAAACACATACCCGCACACATTACATCAACATTGGCCCATAACAGTACTCATGGCCCTCACATACACACTCACACACACACATGTCAATTATATGGCTCAGTGTAGGCCTCTGGCAAACCAACAACACACCCTGTGCATATGATGAAACCTGTGCCACCTCCTGTCATCTGTAACATTGATGCAGGAACAGGCTAACATGGTGCTGATGCACAGGGTCACTTTAATAAAGTATAGCAATGGCTGAATGTGTAGCATGTTGTCAGCAGTAAAGTGTAATGACATCCTTGAAGGTGTAGCTGAGCAGGCATGATGCATTAAAGCTGTAACTAGCAATGTTGTATTGTTTCCACAAGTGTTTATTCCAATTGTGTTTTTTTTGCCCATGTGCCACTTGGCTGATATGTGTAGCTGTGTCAGCATGTGTTATACAGTGGACAGTAAGTGTGGGGTGTGTGCAGCACAGGTTTACAGGTGTACATTTGTGAACATGGTGGAGGTGCACTGTCTGCATGTACGTGCATATTGGACACATGGGCAGGGTGACATGCCCTGTATTGGCCAGTGTTAACACTCCATACTTTCTGTTGGTGGCCAGTATGCATTGTACTACACACATTTTGGAATTTGAGTACACATGTGTGTGTATGACAAGGGTTGACACTGTGCTGTGGGTGATGCTGTTGTTGCTATCTGTCATTGGTTTGCATTACTAAGGTTAACACTGTCCCAGCTACATAATCCTTTATTAATGCACACTGTTCACCTACAGGGTTGCATGGACTGTGCTATCACAAACACAAGAAATTCTCACTTATACAGTAAAAGTGCATTAGTCTCATGGACCCCTGCCATAAACGAAATATATAATAGAAGGTGTGAAGTTGTACCAAAAAAGAGTTACATACCAAGAAGGGATAACCTCTCTGGTCAGTATCATTGGGAAAATACAGTCCCTCAATAAACATACAAGGCAAGCTTCAAAATACAAAATGGCAAGGATTCCAAAGACAACACTAAAGCTTTCTTCAGTGTTGTTCATAATCTACAGGGGAAATCTCACATCAGGTCACAGTTAATGTACATGGTCACAAAGTACATTTATCTGACTGACATTACCAATTCCTTGTCAGACAGTTTGAATGTGGATTTCACCACCCTGTCATTAGACAAGGGCCACATTTCCAGACCTGAAGAATGTAAAACCTGATGATTCACAGACACTCTAGTTAAAACATCTCTTTAACAAAGTACACACCACACTGGCAATGGTACTGGACAGAGTCCCTGGCTGTGTCATACACAAGCTGACATATGAAGTCACCACTCACCTAAACACTCTGTCCAGATGCAGCCTCTATACAGGTTATATACTTGTGGAATGACACACAGTAATGGTGTTCACAGTCCACAAGGGTTGAGCTACAATGTCTTCTCCTTTTGGATGCTCCCATTAGGGGTCACCACAGTACATCATTTCTTCCTGCCCTCTGCATCTTGTGCTATCACTGATAGAATTTCTTTTTGTTGAAAAAAAGCGCTTTTCAAGGCTCAGAACGCTTCTTCAGACTTCAATAAATCAGTAAAATCTTGTGCTATCACACCATCCACCTGCATGTCCTCTCTCACCACAGCCATAAAACTCATCTTAGGCATTCCTCTTTTCCTGTTACCTGGCGGCTTCATCCTTAGCATCTATTTCACGATATACTCTGCATCCCTCCTCAGCACATGTACAAACCAACTTAATCCTGCCTATCTGGCATGGTCTACTAACCTTCAAACCTGGCCTGACCCTCTAATATACTTATTCTTAAACCTGTCCACCCTCGTCACACTCAGTGCAAATGTTAACATAAATTGATTAAGGGTAGAACTACAAAAGGTCCTGGAAACTCTCACCCTATAAGCCAGACCAATGGTATCTGGAGATGTGTGCTTCATTGTACAGTCATGTTGTACAGCAGGCACATGGACCACATACACTGTAATGCTTACAGATACTGGTGGCTGTTATGTACAGTGGGTGAGATGTGCACCTCATGTCTTTTGTGCCATTGGGATGTGGGCTGGGTGGGACAGTCCTGGATGGCTCCCTGTCATGGTTACCCTCTTACACACATCTCTGCCCATCCATCTTTGGCTTATTATACTGTGTTTCCCCTATATATATATATATATATATATATATATATATATATATATATATATATATATATATAGGTACATAGGTAGGTAATCGGCTATCTGCCTGAAGGCATATATTAGTATGGCCAGAGTGTGCAGCTATCACTACACATGGGGTTAGTTCCCTAGGCCTCTGTATAGTAGAGCTGATGAAGTGATCCATGGTGTGACAGTTCAGTTTCACATACACTCATCAAGGCTCCTCTGGAAGAGTGTCAGCTAGGGACTCAGCTTAATGTAGGTTGGGAGCCTGTTCCAAAGCAAGGGAAGTCTGTGAGTTAGTAATATATCCCTCCAACATGTTCTATTTATTGTTGTGATGATGATATCCCTAGAGCATGTGGCACAGTGAGCTTGGGTTTACTTCAGATAGCATGTACATCAGTTCTGCATTGGACATGGACCTGTCTGTTGGGCAGAGATCGCCTGAGTAGACAGTATGCAACAGAGTACAGATTGAGTTAAATTCAGTCTTGTTGCATGGGGCAACTGTTTGAGGCCAGTAATCCTCTTGTTGAAGTACTTCAGTGGTCTTTCCAGCTGCTGAAGGTGCCTAGTCAGATTCATTGCAAGTGTGCCGTGATACTCTCTGATGGGTCTGATGACTGATGAGTAGAAGGAACCTCCTTTGACCTACATGCAAAGACCTTGGCAATTTGTGGGAACACATAGCATGATTTTCTAACCACTTTGTGAATGTGTTTCTGGAAGTAGAGATGACTATCCACATGTGTCCATAGATCCCTTATTATTACCTCCATATTTAGGGTGTTGGCACCTATGTGGTATTTGTATGACTGTAGCTCGAGGCCATCATTTTGGCACTACATCTGTCTGACTGAGACCCATTTTAAGGATGTCTCTGTTGTCCCAAACATCGATTATGACAACCTTTTTGCAGTCATCCACAAACTTTACTAAACATAGCCCTCGTGTGTTTCACTGTATTTCTGAAAAGTATACACCAGACAGGAGGGGTCCCAGGACTGAGCCATAGGGGGCAGCAGTTGTTACCAGCTTGAACAGGAGACCACAGTTCTTACCTTGTGGGATCCATCTGTGCCCCAGTTGGCAATCCATCAGATGACATGCGTGTTTATCCACAGGTTGTTGATTTTGTGGATACAACATGTGTGGGGATGTTGGAAAAGGGATTTTCAAGGTCTATGTAGGCCGTGTGGATCTCATTTCATTGATGTATGTCCTGGGTGACTGCCTTGAAAACTATCTAGCATGTTTAGGAACCATGATCTGCCCCTGACCAAACCAAAATGGGTAGGGTTGGGTGTTTGTAGGCTCCCAATAGCTCTGTTTATGAGTTCCATAATGATGGACTCCATGGCCTTGCAGATCAGGCTTATTAGGCTTATAAGACTATAGTTCCTATGGTCTGTTATGCATCAACACTTATGGAGTGTGCCAAACGTTGCTGTAATCCATTCAACAGTTTCATATCATGTACAGAGGGTGAGTCTCAACAGACTGTTCAGGTGCAGGGTCTGTTTGTTTTGGAGTTAACATATGACACAGCCAGGGAAACCATGTCATCCCATAGGTGCCGTGTTTTTAGATTTGGATAGAGCTGTTTAACCATTGTATATGTGATTTCTGGGTTTTCACAATTTCCAGGTATAGTAATGGGCCCTTTTGTCAGTGAGAGGGGGGTAAATATGTATGAACCTGTCTGACAAGATGTTGGCAATGTCAGTCATGTACATGTATTCATTTACACTTTGCACTGACTCAGAACATATATGAGTTTACATTAATATTTATGACATAGCGAAAGAAAGCTTCATGGTTCTCTATGGACTCTTTGGCAATATTTTTGCCAGAACATAGCTTGGATAATGTTAGGAGTGCTCATTGTTTCTTGATGATACTGATCGGAGATTTATTGATCTTCTTTGCATTTTCACTTTTATTGAACAACTTAAGTACTTGTAGTACATAGTTTGATTATGACAGGGGTCCAATATATTATATGGGTCTGTTTTCATATCACTGTGTGCGCAAGGCAGGATTGGTGAATAGTGACAAGTGTCTGGAGTAAGAACTGCAACTGCCAGATATGTGTGGCCCACTGCTGTACTCAGACATGGCCTAAGTGTGTGAGCATGCCCAGTATGACCTTTCAGTATGCTACTGACTGAAATTTGCTAAATTTGTTTAAGTGTGTGAGCATGCCCACTATGGGCATATATACTATATGTGTATGAAAAATCAAGCTGGTTTTTACTTCAGGGCTCACCTTTGTGTTGTACATCAACAGGAAGCACGCTGTGCCTGCAGGGCTTCCATGAGTCAATTTGCATAGACTTATCAACATTTCTACATACAGGGGGGAACAGCTATTATTTGTACATTTCTACCCAGGGGGGCACACCTGATTGTTACTGTGGGTGTACATAGGATGAGGGGTACACCTGACACTTATACACATTTGCTAGGCCTGCACTGCTGTGTCAGGTACTCCATTTCAGTCTGTACTGTTGCCTATCATACTGGCTTGAGGCATGCCACTGTACTACAGACCTTAGCTTCCAATTACATGCATATTAGTTTGAGACTTCATAGCCTACCCAACCCACATCACACTGCCTGGCCTGCTGTTATCTGTCTGCATAGGCCTGGGGGGAGGTTACTCATATGCCTCTTCAGAGGGCATGATACAGCATTTGTTTGTGTTTGCGTTTGTCTACAATTGTCCTGCTGGCTGTGACTGTTAGGTATGTGACCCCCCCAACTGGTATGTGTGAGTGACTTAAGTTGTGTCTGTGCCAGTGAAATGCTGTCATGGCTTAGTGGTTCAGTACTGTGACTATAGTGCACAGTATCCTGAGTTCGAGCCCTGTCACTGCTTTTTATTTTCCTGCTGGGCAGACCTGACTGATTAAGAAACAGTAAAGCAGGTGTGAGCGTGTTTACCCGACTTTGCCAAACATTGCCCGACTTTGCCCAACATTGCCCGACCTTGCCCAACATTGCCCAACTTTGTCTGACATTGCCTGACGGTGGGCTGGTTAGCGCGGCGTGCAGCTAAGCGCAATTGTATTTAAATATGCTCAGTACTGGTAACATTTGCTTAGCAGTGCTTTATAGTGCTTAAAATAGGGACTCATGCCTCAGGTGGTGCTGCAGGGCTGCCTATGTGGGATGCACATATTACACTCCCTATACATGTTTGAAAACAGGTAGTGTCAAGTTCGGCATCCCGTTTACTGTATGTGCGAGTCAGAGAGAGGTGTCATTTCCAGGGTTCCTACTGACTCAGTGTATGTGCTATGCACTGCCTCTTTGCCAAGGCCAGGGCATACTGGGCACGCCTCATTCTGCTAACTGGGGCAGGCTCAGGTTTTTCCTCCTCCAAGTCACACTGTGCCTGTGCAGGCCTTGGCAATGGTGGGAGACTATTTGGCCCTGCCCCATGTTGTTCTTGCTGCAGCTGCTTCCACAGGATCATATTGTGTAGCATAGCATACACCATGACAATTTGGGTACATGTAGTTGGTGAGTACTGCAAGGCTCCACCAGATGTGTCCAGGCACCAGAACCATGACTTGAGCATCCCAAACACATGCTCAATTATGTTTCTTGTTTGTGCATGTGCCACATTATGGAGTTCTTGTTAGGGTGTGTGTGCATTTCTGATGGGTGTCATCAGTCATGGCTCCAGTGTGTATCCAGCATCCCCCACTAGGTGACCATCAGGGATGTCCCCATTGGCAAATCTCTGGTACAGCTGCATCAGATGCCAGATGTGGGAATCGTGATAACTTCCAGGGCATGCCAGCACACACATTCATTATTATGCCCTGGGCATCGCACATGACCTGGCAGTTGATGGAGGGGAAGCCCTTGTGGTTGATGTAGACCCTACCCCGCTCACCGGGTGGTGCTTTGATGTGTATGTGCATGCAGTCTATTGCATCCACTACCTCAGGGTATTCTGCTATTTGGTGGAAAAGATGCATATTGCTGGCCAATGCCTCACGGGAATTGGGGAAATATACATGCTCACTGACGTGTGCTGACATGGCATCCAGGAACTGGTGCAGTACCCTGGATGCTGATGCCTGTGAAATCCCCATCATATCACCAGTTGGTCTCTGGAAGGTACCTGTAGCTAGTATTCTTAGGCCAACACATACCATGGTATCCACTGGGATGGGTTCCCCTCTGTTGGTTCTGTGTGTGAGGCATGGCCGGCACAGCTCAACAATTTGCTGCAGGAGGTCTCTGTCCACCCTATAGCACTCCACTATCTCCAGCTCATGTAGCCCCTGGTAGGTTACCCTGGGTCTGTACACTCTTCTCCATCTCCTCACTGTGGGTTGCTCAGCAGCATTCACAACATCACCACCCTCAGCACCTTGCACATGTTGGTTTATGATAGCAAGAGCAGCCCCTAACATTTTGTCTGACTTTAAAGTTTTTAAGCTTTCCGTCTTTGTATACTGCAGTGTTGCAGAGTTCTTGGGAAAAAACAGGGAAGAATGCTGTTTGCAGAGTTTAAAGTGCTGGGCTGGGCTAGTCTGCTGCCTGTGCAATTGGCTGATTCTGATATATTTCACCTGACATCTCTGCTAGTTCTCCTTGGTTAACTTCCTACTACTTCTTTTCCTTCCTTTTCCCTTTCTGTTTCCGCTCAGGGCAGCGCCGTGCAAATGCGCGCACACGCTGTGTGCACGTTTGCAAGAAATTTCAAATATTTTCACAATGTGCACCTTTGGTTTCTGGTTTTCAAAAAGGACAACTGTAGACACGCCTCTTGCAATCCTGAGCAACTCAGGGCAAACACAAGACACCGTGCTCCAATTAGCTTACAGCCTTTCTGACACACACCCTCATGATGTTACCTATATTCTACTCTACTACTCACTTACTCCTACACTTACGCTCTTGGGACATGGCTCACATGCTGGGGAAAATTGGGATTCACTATCCTTATCCTCATTTGCATAGAATTGCCTACTAATGCATGGTTACATCTCTCACACTGAGCTTTCCCCCCTTAGCAACCACTACTCAGTGGCCATGTTGTCTTCAGCATGCCATTCACCTGCATGGCAGGATAAGCTTTTTAGAGAAAATGGCTATTTTTGGCTATTTTTTAATTATTTTCTTGTTTTTAAAGCGCTGCACATTTGGGCGGTGCTGCGCTACGCTTAAACATTAAAGATTGGGGAAAAAAAAGTTAGATTTTAATAATTTTAAACATTTATAAATGCCAATGGCCTTATATTTAGCCATTGGCATGCTTCCTCAACTGTATGCATCCTTTATTTGGAGCTGTCATAGCTCCATTTAGCTATTTGCAGAATGGTACTCCATTACCAATGGAGCACATTTCTGCAGATAACACTAATCTTCCACGGACAGGTTAGTGTTTCCTGGATTGCAAATTTACCTCATTTGCATAGCTTTCAGCAGCAAATGAGGTAATTTGCATGCCATGATGCTGTCCATGCAAGAGTAGCTTTAGCAGCTCTCGTGCACGCCCCTGCTGGCTGTACCTGGATCGCATGGCAGACATATTGCTTCCGTGAGCTCCTACACTCTTCTTGCACTCCATGCAAGCTTTCGTAAATCCGGCCCAATATCTTTTCTTTGCAGTCACTATTTATAATACCTGCTGGACTACAGAGCTTTTTGCTATTCTACAGATAGGTTTCATTTGCTTTTTAAAAGTAAATCTATGATCTAACAATATAACTGCATCAGAAGACACTGTTAACCTAGGAAAAGCATCACTTCCCAGATAGATGGAGAGATGGACATCACTATAATGTTACAAGATTTACTGGTGGAGTAGAAGTGAATACTTAGGGTGGTACAGTGACACAGTAGACAGTGTTACTGCCTCAGAACAAGAGGTTCTCAGCTTCGATTCTTGGCTGGGGTGCCTTCTTTGCAGAGTCTGCATGGGTTTTTTCCAGGTGTTCCAGTTTCCTCCCACACTCCAAAGACATACAGTAGCTGGAATGGACACTTGAAATTAGCCGTAGGTGTGAGTGTGCATGTGAATGTATGTGGTATGGAAGAGCTACTGCTGTGGGGCTAGCCACCTGGCATTGTAAGCCTTGGCTCTATATGACTGTCACTGTTGAAGTGACACCCCAACCATATGTACAAAAATGGGAAAAAGGGTTGATGGATGGATGGTATAAGTAAATACACCCTGACACACTGACTTCTTCTAACATATTCAGAATTAACTATTTGCATATGTCAGCTTTGGACTTTTGCACTTGAAAAGATTTGCGAATGGCTGAAATTACATTAGGTTTTTCATATGATGCATTTTAATCCCATCAAATAGAATGTTTGTATTATGTTATTAAATAAATGGCACTCTTTACCCAACATGAAAATAGTTAAATTCCAATAAGTATTTCAGAAGCAAAGAACAATGTAAAACATGTTTTACTTTTTTAGTCTGTTATTATAATTCATAGTTTATTATAAAGTTATATATCATGAGTGGTCATAACAAGTAATATTTTAGCATTTCAGATTAAAATATCACTTTTAATAACATCAAAACTAGCTGTAATCATTTCCAAACATTACAGATATAGAAATATAAATATTTGTATATTTTGTGCTGTTATAAGGAGATTAACAGTCTATCAAGACAGTCTGTGGGTGCAGCTGGCCTTGTGTAATCCCTCCTTTCTCCAAGAACTGTCTCTCTTCTCTACTTGTTCCATGCTGTTTAAATGAATTAGTGTGACTTACTAAAAGCAAATAACCAGAGCCATATGGTACTGATTAGCTAATTACAGATCATACCATTGGAGGCCATTTTTAAAATGTGTTATTTTATTTTACAACCCCCCCCCCCCCCACAGTTAAAAGATACTTAAATAATTCTTTGGTACTTTTAAACCTTTGTTGAGCAAAACCTGTATTACACTCATGTACGACCTAAGTGCTAATCTGTTCTGCTTTATGCGATTCAGTAAATGATCATTTTTATGAAGCTAAATTAAAATAGTGAAAAGACTACATGACAGAATCTGCACTGTGGCATCCCTCGGTTGCTGCATAGCATAACCATAAACAATTATACCATGTTAACAAAATGTAACTTCTCCCTCAAGTATTAAGTGACCAGTTATGCAACTAGTTCATTTGGACATGATATAAGACTAGAATATTACCTTCAGTAGTTAACTCTAGGACTTTGTCTGTGCAGATGGAATGCCAAGCTACACTAAAACCTTAATAAAACTCCTCCTGATAAATACATTGCAGTTTTCTTCAGTCCCATATCCCCTCTGTCATGTACCCTTCAGTCCAACTTCAGACATATCATAAAGAACACAATTACCTTACTTAATAAACCTTTTAAAGCACAGAGTTGTGAGCTATGAAAACGTGTACCCTAAAATGTTAAAATATATGCACCATGGGCCGATAAACCCTTATGAATGTCTACATCTGCACACTGTATCATCAGTCTACCTTTTCATTTACCTGGAAGAAAACGACAGCCAATACCCAGACCACTTAGTCCTATCCAGCCCTGCCTGCTACGGGGTCAGCAGATACCGCTGTGGGTTTATAAGTGAGCATAACATTTTGACAGACATCTGTCTAGCTTCTTAACAAAAGGCACGTATGCAGGTAGCTTTACTGACTACTGCTTTTGGGCTCTTTGGCTACTGTCTCCGTATTCAAATGCTCCACACTGTTGGTGTTGCCCAATTGCCTTGAATCTGGTTTGAGAAATAACCAGAGAAATCAAAGTGGCTACTCATTCCTATTCCTCGGCCAAACATATTCAGTCCAGACTTCACCAAGCCCCACTCTTGGGTTCCTTGTTATTAAGACACTTTTTTTTAACTCCTCTCCTATGACCTTCAGATCATGAGACTCATGGTACATGTAAATTGCATAATCTTCTTCTTCTTCTTTCGGCTTTTTCCCGGTTAGGGGTCGCCACAGCGGATCACCTTGTCCGCACATTGAATGGCAGTGGAGTTTTACGGTGTTGAGTTGCCAGCCCGGTGCCCAACCTTCCACAGAAGGCACACTCACACGCACACCTAGGGCCAATTTAGATTGCCCAATCCACCTGCAGCATGTCTTTGGAATGTGGGAGGAAACCGGAGCACCCGGAGGAAACCCACACGACCACAGGGAGGACATGCAGACTCCGCACAGAAGGCACCCCAGCCGAGGATCGAACCGGAGAAATGTAAATTGCATAATAATAATTATTAAACAAGCTACCTGTGAACATATTTTCAAAGAATTGCAGCAGGATCTTGTAACTCTTGTATCAAATGAATCAGCACTACCACTAAGTACATTTCCCCAAAACCTGGTGTGTGCACAGCACAAATGGGTCTGTAATAAAAAATGTTCTTCATTTTAAATCAGTTTGCATATGGCCAGACTTAAATCTGTTCCTTAAAAATCACATAAAACTTCTAAGTGTTAAGATCAACAGTCTTATTACATTCCTCAAAATAATTTCTGAGGCCAGGATAATTACTGGAAAAGAGATGTCTCTGCTTCTGCTTCTTTGAAAGTATGGTGTCCCTTTCTAAGTATACCACGTTTCTCTGAAGGGAATGTGTCCGCAGTGCAGCTGTTAGTAGCTTCATACTTCTGTCTCCTAGCTTAGAACATCACTACGTTACCATCCAAAGAGACAATGACTACTTGTCAAGAAGCTGACTGTCCCTGTATTTAGTTTAGTCTGGTAGTTAGACCAGAAAATTAGGGCAATGAGATGTTAGTAAGCTCCTTCTTATGGTGCAGGGTTTGATTCTCTCAGCCTTCATTTGCTACTGTGCGAATCTGAGACAGTGTTTTTGGACTGAATCTGATAAGGTCCATATGGATCAGTGCTCTACCCAGGATACCAAATACAAATAAATAATAACATTTAGCCTACTGTTACCTAGAAAGGCGGTGACTACCAGTTAAGGAAAGAGACAACACTGAACTCACTATAATGATAGTTTCCCTACTATTATCTCCAAAAACAAAGCAACTATTTGCTAAGGGAAGGGGTGACCTTGCGCTCAGTGCAATGACCTTTAACCAACTATTACCTCCTCCAAGAGCAAAGTGACTGCCTTTTAGGAAAGGGAGGACTTTGCACTTGGTGTAGTGACATATAACCTACTATGTCCACCCAATTCAATGTGAAAGAAAGGCTTGACCTTGGCACAATCATAATCCCATTCAGAATACTACTCCTAAATCAGTGCCCCTGTCTGCATGCTTCCTCAATTTCATAAAATCTGTATTTTTGTTCAAATGAAGCTGTCATTTCTGGTGACCAAGTACAGCATTGCCAAAACAGCCACCCAGCTCTAATGTCCTTTGACCAAAACTGGAAAAGCTCAATGACTACAAAGCCTACTGAATGCATTTTCTTCTGCTTCTAAAGTGACTTGTTTTTTGTAACTGTTTCAAGTAACTATCACTGACAGTCTTGGTTCTCTTTCACTCTTGAATTGTACCTTGTAGTAAATAGCTTTTACCTTGGATGTTTGTATTAATTATCAAACTCTGTTATTCTCAGTAATCTACACAAATAGTGTTTTCCAGTTCTCTAATTATATATCTTACTTAACATCTCTAAACTCTTTTCAGTTTCCCTTTCAGCATATCCCCCCTTACCCTTTCCACAGCCTTTTACAATAATTAACTTGCTTCTAACTTCACCAACCCTTCTACATTTCTCTTAAATTATAATCTGGCTATTACTGTGGTTTCTATATTGAGTCCTTAATAAATATTTTTTCTCATATATTTCAAGATTCTGTAATTTTTTTATGTGAATTCAGTACTAGGAGTTCAGAGTGAATTTAGATATTATTCCCCAAGATACCAAAACTGAGCTAGACAAAACTTACATTTCACACGAACATGTGCATTTAATTGAAAGTTTTGATATGCAACTAATAACTATTTCAGATCTTGCACCAAAAATAACTAAAATAAAAACACAGGGTAATGAAATAAAAGTGAGACACTGGCGCTTTCCTACCTATCTGTTAAAAAGAGAGGAATTTAAGGAATGGGTAGTGGAAATTATTCAGGAATTATTAGAAAATATAGAAATTTCTTCTGAAAATATATCTAGGGAGTGGGATAAAATTAAAGTGGAGTTTAACAATAGGGTGGAAATAAAAGAAAGAGATATGCTTAAGAAGTAGCAAGAATTATTTAGAGGGACTGATAAATGTTTAAGTATTACAGAAAAGGGGCGACCAACAAGAAGAAGAGCAACTGCAGAATGCTAAACAGAAAATAAAGGATAATATGCATGAGTTCAGATTGCTGTCAAACAACTGCTTTTTGATAACTCCAGGGAACAAAACTTTTAGCACAATGACTGAGGCAACAGAAAGTAGAAAGGATTGTCACCAAACTTAGGGAGCCTATAACAAGGAAGATAAGTGATCTTGTACAAGTACTAGAAATATTTCGGAAATTTTATGAAAGTCTGTATAAAGCAGAGAAATATGGAAGTCACGAAAATGTACACATGGAAATGTTTATGAAGAACTAAATATGCCAAGGTTAAAGGTAGATGAGGCTCAATTACTAACAGGATAGGAGGAGATGAGATAAAAATGGTGATGTATAACCAATCCACAGGAAAGTCTCCAGGAATAAATGTTATTCCTGTGGAAGTTTGGATGCTAGGAGGGACAAAAACTGAAAAAGATCTGGAAGGTTTTATTTAACAGTATGCATGTATTATGTTTCTGTAATTACAATTGTCTTTTCTCTCCTTGGATGGAATTCAAACGTCAGTGATACTCATACACACATGAATGTATAAACCAGGACCTTGTCAGGTCACACGCATATATGATTAACTGCTCACTCTGTCATGTGTATTTATATATAGTTAATGAGCATATCTGACAAGCACTTCTTCTGTGGCAAGGATGAAAAATCACTTATGTGGAAGAATATGTTTTGTCTGTCTTTTGTTGGTTTGAATCCCACATTGTACAAATTAATTTTATCAGTGTGTAAAGCCACACAACAAATGTGCCAGGTCATAAAATTTATCAACTGTGTGTGTATTCAACAATCACTATGGTGACAATTTTAGAATGATCTGCAAGTCCACAGCTATGTCAAACCCTCCTTCGAACATCTTGTTGTAGCACACAATGATTATGTCAATCTGTATAACATGCACTCTGACGGTATTCAAGACAAACCTGTGCTGTAGCACTAACATTAACTACTGTGTTTGCAAGCTACTTTATCTACACATATAGGTGTTTTAATCTGTATACATACAACAATCATTTCTGAGACAATTTTACACAGGGATGTGACTCTACATCTATGCTGTACACTCCTCCAAACATGTTCTCCTCAAAATACAATGATGCTATCATACTCCAAGTGCAAACAGTGTTATTCAGACACATGTGGTGTTGCTATGGTGACATTGTCTGGCATTCATATTCTATACCTTCACAGGTGTAATTTTCAAATCAAACCTAGTCTACTGCTGTGTGTGTGTGTGTGTGTGTGTGTGTGTGTGTGTGTGTGTGTGTGTGTGTGTGTGTGTGTGTGTGTGTGTGGTTGGTGGTGGTACATCATTATGGTCATTGTATATTCTTTGGAATCGCTCTTCATTTCACTACCACTTAGGGTACCTTTCACGTAGGCCCATGCATCCACCATCCTCTTTTTCTTCTGGCCAAATGACATCCTTCTTGCAGAGGAGTAGGAGATATCCTCATGTAAAATATGTATACACACATCATGAAACAGTGTCCTTCCATGAGCCTCTGTAAGCCATATCCAGACCACTGCATGCGTGATTGCTAATTCTGTCATGGTGTAGTGCACATGTCCAATATGGACAGTGGTAAAGTGTAATGCAATCTAACAAATATACACATATGCACAGTAGTCTTAGTATCTTCCATAATATAGATATAGAGATTGTTTTACATGGTAGCTACGATTTCATGTGATGTTAGCCATTAGTCTAATAATGTCCTATGACCCTATGAACGGTTGACATGTCAGTGTTGCTGTCATTGATATGTGTTATATTGAGGTGTGGATGTATAGTATGCCTGCAAGAGGTTATTACAATCTGTAATGTGAGCTAATGTATTGATGGCTATTGATACCACTGCAGTACATGCTCCTTCTATAACAGCTGTAGTAATATGTCGCTTGAGAACTGCTGACATGGTATGATAAACTGTTAAGTGTATTGATGGCGTATTAGGACATGTGTTTTTGTAGGGGAGCAGATTGACCTTCTACACAGTTCACATTCTGCCATCACAGTGACACTTGCAATATGGCACAGGTGTGCATGTGTCTACATACCATCATTAAATGTTCTGTGACTGATATCAATTTCAGTTCATACTGATTACATGATCACATAAGTCTCGTCTCAGACACATGTTGTTATGCTGTGATATACACAACCAATGTATCACATGTTTTGATTCAGTTGCAACTTTGTGGAATTCATTGTTTGCATAGTTGTGCTGCTACACCCAAGGATTATTGAAGTGATTAGCAGCACCACTGTGTGACTATTTGCATTTGTGTCAGGAAATGTTATACATGAGCCACAAACAACTGATCTCTGATGTGTCCCAGTATGGCATCAGACAGCTCAGACACAGCTTGCCCATGAAACACATGTAGGCATATGTTGTGCAACTGATGTAAGTCGTGACACTGGTACAGTTGTACAACTGTGTGCATAGTACCAGTGTGTGGAATGTGATGAATGTCCAAGGTTGTATTTGGAGGTCTTTTCACAAATCATGTTCATAGGTTCATAGGTTCATAGGTTCATACTAGGCTATCTGCCCTAGGGCATTTATAAGCCTAGCCAGAATGTGTTTGGCTTTCGCCACCCATTTTAAATTTATTTTGCTATGCCCTTTTTCGAGGTTAGTATACTGTGCCTCTGTCTAACAGTGACACAGAAGTGATACCCGGGGTAAACCTACGATCTCCCATCCACTCATCAAGATTCCTCTTGAAGAGAGTCAATGAGGGACTCTGCCTAACCTGGACTGGGATTTTATTCCAGAGTGAAGGGAGCCTCTGGGTTATGAATCTGTCCCTCCAGCATGTCCTATTTATTTCAGTGCTGAGGTTCAAGTCTTTTGAGCGCATAGCTCGATGGGATTTGGATTTTCTGAGGTGCAGCATGTCCATTAATTCCGGGTTGGACATGGCTTTATACGTCAGGCACAGATCGCCTCTGAAGAGGCGGTATGCCACTGAGTAAAGCTAGAGTTTCTTTAACCAGGCAGCATATGGCATCTGTTTGAGCCCTTTGATCATCTTGGTGAGGTACTTTTGGGGTCTTTCCAGTTGCTGCAGGTGTCTGGTAAGGTACATCCCAAAAGGGGCATTGTACTCAATTATGGGCCTGATGAGGGATGAGTAAAGAGGCACGATGACCTCCCCTGATCTAGATGTGAATCCCTTCATGATTAGGTGGGCTATATAAAATGTTTTTCTAACCACTTTGGCCACGTGGTTGTCAAATGAGAGATTGCTATCAACTTGGATCCCCAGGTCCCTAATTACTTCTACTGTACTTAATGGATTACCACCTATGTCGTAATTTGTGGGCACTTTGTTTTTGCCAAAGGGGATGACTATACACTTTTTGGCATTTAGCTTGAGGCCATGGCTCTGGCACCAGTTGTCTGTTTCTATGAGGCCCTTTTGGAGGATGCTTGTGTCTGCTGGAGAGTCGATTATGGCGCCCAGTTTGCAGTCATCTGCGAACTTGGTCAGCCACTGTCCTTCCGTGTTGCCCTGTACCTCCGAGAAATATATACCGAACAAGAGAGGTCCCAGGACTGAGCCTTGTGGGACACCACTTGTAACTGGTTTAGAGTCTGACATGGCTCCAGCAATTCTAACCATGTGGGTTCTGTCCTTGAGCCAGTTTGCAATCCATCTAGTGACATAGGGGTTTATATTTAAGCTGGTGAGCTTATCTATAATGCCTGAGTGGGGTATTGTATCGAAGTCTTTGCGAGGTCCAGGTAGGCTGTGTGGACCACCTTCCCCTCGTCAATGGCCTTGGTGACTGTTTCAAAGAAATCAACCAGGTTTAAGAGGCAGGATCTGCCCTTAACAAAGCCGAATTGGGTAGCATCCAGTGTTTGTAGGTCCCCAATATCTTTATTTATGAGGTCCATGATGATCCTTTCCATAGCTTTGCAGACCAAGCTAGTCAGGCTTATGGGGCGATAGTTTCCAGGATCCGTTGAGGCACCACCTTTATGGAGAGGGACCACTGTTGCTGTATGCCACTCTTTGGGCACATATCCTGTAGTAAGGCTGAGATTGAACAGTAGTTTTAGGTTTGGGTTTAGCTCTTCTTGGAGTTCATGTAGGACGCAGCCCGGGACACCATCTGGTCCCATTGATGCTGTGTTTTTTGCTTTGGAGAGGGCGGCTCTTACCTGAGCATCTGAGATGTCAGGGGGGGCAGCACTCTGCTGGGATAGATATTTGCCCTTTTGGTGAGGGGGGGAGTTTGCGCTGAACCTGTCAGCTAGGATGTTGGCAATGTCTGTGGGTTCGGTGTATTTTTGTCATTTTGTACTATTTCTGAGCATATCTGGGAATTACCACCCAGGTTCCTATAATAACTAAAGAAAGCCTTGTGATTATCCTTAGTGTCCTGTGCAATTTTTCTCTCGAAGCTGGCCTTAGACAATTTTATGTGTGCCCGTAGTTTTTGGCTAATACTGATCAGTGATGCCTTCCCTTTTTGGGATTTTGCTCTATCATTTAGTAGCTTCCTCCTTCTATTGTATAGTTTGTTTATGGCTGGGGTCCACCAGACAGGACGTCTGCCTTTGGAGGATTGGGTCTTGGTTTTATTTGGGATCGCATGATCCATGCATTCCTGAAGGTGTTCATAGAATGCATTTATAAAGGATTCTGCGGTCTGGGCCATATTTTCCACTCAGTTTTGAAGAGTGTGAAATTTGCTTTAGAGAAGTTTTTCACTGTGGTTTTCTGGGCAGGGTGTGGGGTCGGGATGTGAATATCCAGTGAGATTAGTTTATGGTCTGATCTTACCAGTGAGGGATACACTTCTGGTCTGGAGCATAGAGTCCCCATGTTGGTGATGATCAGGTCCAGTATGTTTTCCCCTCTTGTGGGAGTGGTAACAAGTTGATCCATAGCATTTGAGTTTATAAATTCTAGGAACCTTTGGGCTAGGGTGTTGGAGCTAGAGTAATGCTCCCAGTCTGTGTTTGGGTAGTTGAAGTCACCCAATATAATGGTGTTTGGAGAGACCTTCATATTTTCCAGTGTTCTCAGGAAGGCCGAGTGGGGTTCCTGGGTTTGGGATGGTGGTCTGTAGCAGGTTATAAACTGGAAGGCAGTTTTACCCACTGTTAGTTGCACATGGATAGTCTCTGATGCTTCCTGCTTTGCCACCAACCTGGAGGTGTGGGTATTTTTGATGAATATCGATACTCCCCCTCCTTTTGTGGTTCGGTCCAAGTTTTGGGGCCGAAAAGCATGGTATGAGGTATAACCTGGTAGTGCTGGGGTGCTCTCGGGAGCCCTGAACCAGGTTTCTGTTACTGCACAGATATCAATGTTCTCCATGCTAAGGAGAGTTTCGAGTGCGTGCATCTTGAGGTTTAGACTTCTGGCGTTGAGTAGCATTACTCTTAGTTTCTTATCCTTTGTGATACCTATGGAAGTGGGTTTATCTTTTGAGCCTTGCCTAAAAAAGGCACTATGTGGGTAGCAAGAGCCTTTGCCAATATCCAAAAGCCCAGGGGTGACAGGTGCAGGCCGCCCCTAGCGAAGCATTGTGGCTTGTCGAGCATATCATCCCAAGCTGACAGGCATTGGATCCCCTTTGAATGACACCAGTACTTAAGCCAATTGTTGAAATTGATCATCTTGTCTTCATATTGTGGCATCATTCTTGGTGAGGGTAAGATGCTACTCAAGGTCAGGGTCATACCAGCCTGGGCTACATGCTCAGAGAGCTCCTTTATGTCTCTTTTCATGTAGTCCAGGGAGGTACGTCTCAGGTCATTCACACCAGCATGGACAATGACTGAGTCATATTTGTACTTGCCTTGGAGTGACCTGAGTGCTTGTGTTATGTGGCGGATCCTAGCACCCGACAGGCTGCTCACAGTGACCCTCTCCTTGTTCAGCCTGGTGAGCAGGACGTCAGTGTGCCTGACGATAGAGTCACCTATTACAAGTGTATCAGGTGTGTTGTTTAGTCTTAAGGGCTGTGACTGTTTGGCACACTGGCTTTGTGTGATATGTGTTGCACATGTTTTGTTTTGGGGTAGCGGCTGCTTGGGTGTCTGCTTTGGAGGTCTCTGCTGCTTCGGCAGATCTTTATTTAGAGCCTCCGAGTATGTTTTTGTGTGATTATGTGTTTGGTTTGCTGTCGTGGTAGGTCTATGTGAGACTGGAATTGTAGTGAGTGTGGTTTCCTTCTCCTCCTGACTGGTTATGCCAGTACTGAGTTGAGAGAGCTTAGCCTTCAGTTTGGCTATATGGTTGCATCTCTCACATGTGTTAGAATTTGTTGGGAGGAGGAGAGAGTTGTCTGTGTACATGAGGCAGTTGTAACATTGCCTCAAGATTCCCAGATTCACCAGCTGGACCGGAGAGGAGATTGACAACTGACCTTTGGACATGCTAGAATAATATTGGGAATTCCTTAATAATTGAAAACCAGGGCCAGTGGGGAGTGAGGGTGTAGTGCTTTTAATTTTTAGTGCTGACTTATATAATTGCTTTAGTGAGCAAGTGCCAGGTAACTTAAGTGCAATGTGTTACAGGTAACTTAAATGCAAAAATGATAAACAGTAACTTTCTTTCAAGTGAAACAAGGAAATAAGTACAGTAAGCAATGCAGATATCACTAGTGATCCACAGAAGCGCTGAGAAGCCGCGTATTAGGTGGAATTAGTGTTCCAGGGAAATAACAAGCAAACAAACAACAAGCATAAAACAAAGCTAGATTCAGCAGGCCTGGATCTAGTCTACGCTACAGCAAACAAGGTGTACCAATTTCAGTAAGATACAGTTCAAATATTCAGGCACTATAAACCTTTAACCAGAAATTCCCAGCTCAGAAGGGCAGAGTCCAGCATCTTCTACCACAAGAGTGCAGATCACAAACCTTCTTAATGTAAAATAACTGGCCTGAAGCCCAAGTGCTTAAACCAGAACTAATACACTTTAAGAATAACAGACACTGGGCTCTCAATCAGCAGTTCCCAACTTAGAAGGATGAAAGCTACCTGTCCTGCCACCACAGTGCATGCCACAAACCTTCCTAATGTAAAACAACTGGTCTGAAGCCCAAGTGCTTAATCCAAAAGACTTAGAATGATAGCTACACTTTAATCAAGTTACTACCAAGCAGTAATAAATACAATTGAATACTTTAGAGAATGCCTGGATTAGTGCTCAAGTTACACAAACAAAGCTAGATCCAGCAGGCCCGAATCCAGTCTATGCCACAGCAAACAAGGCGCACCAACTTCAGTAAGAAGCAGTTCAGATATGTATGCACTATAAGCCTTCAACCAGAAATTCCCAGCTCAGACGGGCAGAGTCCAGCCTCTCCTCCCACAAGAGTGCAGACCACGAACCCTCTTAATGTAAAATAACTGGCCTGAAAGCCCAAGTGCTTAAACCAGAATTAATACACTTTTAGAATAACAGACACTGAGCCCTCAATCAGCAGTTCCCAACCTAGAAGGATGTAAGCTACCTGTTCTGCCACTACAGTGCAGACCACAAACCCTCTCATTGCAAAACAACTGGTCCGAAGCCCAAGTGTTTAAACCAAAAGGCTTAGAATGAGTTACACCAAGCAGTAATAAATACAATTGAGTTCTTTTAAGATAATGCAAAAGTAAAAAAAAGTAGGCAGAAACACAAGTACAGTAAAAGCAGATGAATTTTTTTTTCTGAACAAGTGCTGAGATCAAAGAAAAAGATTTGAGTGCTGAAACTAGAAAACTGGCTAGTTATAAGAAAAAAAAACTAAGTTAGAAGGCTTCCCTCCAACACAGAAGGGCTTCGGGGCTCAGAAGCCTACAAATAGTCTATACCACTTAACAATAAAGGCAGGAAACAAGCTTAAATTTTTTTTTCTGTTTCCCAGATGCTCTCTTTGTACACAGTAGGAGTGCCTGAAATCAGAATATGATCTCACTGCACTCAGTTGAGTGAGCAAATGAGATGGCCCCAGAAGGAGTATCCAAACACAAATTTACAAGAGGGGCGGGCAGTTGCAAGGCCACTAAGATTAACACCAAAACAAAAACAGGAAAGGTGGGTGGGACTAACTGAAGAGCAGAGTGAAAACTTCCAGTTCAGTTAATATTCCTTCCACACAGTTAAAATCAATTTAAATACTGTATTTTTTTGAAAAAAGAGCAGATAAAGGTACTTAAATTCTCTTATACGTCCAGTTGAATATAGCAAGTTCTTAGCCGGCCAAAGCTGAGGTTTTTAAGCAGAAAATATTTCACACTGTACCACTTAAATAGGCAAGGACAGGAAATCAAAGAATGTGACTACCCCCACACCTGTAATTACTAGCAAATAACAAAATTCAGCAAACACTGACTAACTTCCAGTTCAGCTAATATTCCTTCCACACAGTTAAAATCAATTTAAATACTGTATTTTTTTGAAAAAAGAGCAGATAAAGGTACTTAAATTCTCTTATACGTCCAGTTGAATATAGCAAGTTCTTAGCCGCCAAAGCTGAGGATTTAAGCAGAAAATATTTCACACTGTACCACTTAAATAGGCAAGGACAGGAAATCAAAGAATGTGACTACCCCCACACCTGTAATTACTAGCAAATAACAAAATTCAGCAAACACTGACTAACTTACAGTTCAGCTAATATTCCTTCCACACAGTTAAAATCAATTTAAATACTGTATTTTTTGGAAAAAAAAAGAGCAGATAAAGGTACTTAAATTCTCTTATACGTCCAGTTAAATATAGCAAGTTCTTAGCTGGCCAAAGCTGAGGTTTTTAAGCAGAAAATATTTCACACTGTACCACTTAAATAGGCAAGGACAGGAAATCAAAGAATGTGACTACCCCCACACCTGTAATTACTAGCAAATAACAAAATTCAGCAAACACTGACTAACTTCCAGTTCAGCTAATATTCCTTCCACACAGTTAAAATCAATTTAAATACTGTATTTTCTTGAAAAAAAGAGCAGATAAAGGTACTTAAATTCTCTTATACGTCCAGTTGAATATAGCAAGTTCTTAGCCGGCCAAAGCTGAGGTTTTTAAGCAGAAAATATTTCACAATGTACCACTTAAATAGGCAAGGACAGGAAATCAAAGAATGTGACTACCCCACACCTGTAATTACTAGCAAATAACAAAATTCAGCAAACACTGACTAACTTCCAGTTCAGCTAATATTCCTTCCACACAGTTAAAATCAATTTAAATACTGTATTTGTTTGAAAAAAAAGAGCAGATAAAGGTACTTAAATTCTCTTATACGTCCAGTTGAATATAGCAAGTTCTTAGCTGGCCAAAGCTGAGGTTTTTAAGCAGAAAATATTTCACACTGTACCACTTAAATAGGCAAGGACAGGAAATCAAAGAATGTGACTACCCCCACACCTGTAATTACTAGCAAATAACAAAATTCAGCAAACACTGACTAACTTCCAGTTCAGCTAATATTCCTTCCACACAGTTAAAATCAATTTAAATACTGTATTTTCTTAAAAAAAGAGCAGATAAAGGTACTTAAATTCTCTTATACGTCTAGTTGATTATAGCAAGTTCTTAGCTGGCCAAAGGTGAGGTTTTTAAGCAGAAAATATTTCACACTGTACCACTTAAATAGGCAAGGACAGGAAATCAAAGAATGTGACTACCCCCACACCTGTAATTACTAGCAAATAACAAAATTCAGCAAACACTGACTAACTTCCAGTTCAGCTAATATTCCTTCCACACAGTTAAAATCAATTTAAATACTGTATTTTTGGAAAAAAAAAGAGCAGATAAAGGTACTTAAATTCTCTTATACGTCCAGTTGAATATAGCAAGTTCTTAGCTGGCCAAAGCTGAGGTTTTTAAGCAGAAAATATTTCACACTGTACCACTTAAATAGGCAAGGACAGGAAATCAAAGAATGTGACTACCCCCACACCTGTAATTACTAGCAAATAACAAAATTCAGCAAACACTGACTAACTTCCAGTTCAGCTAATATTCCTTCCACACAGTTAAAATCAATTTAAATACTGTATTTTTTGAAAAAAAGAGCAGATAAAGGTACTTAAATTCTCTTATACATCCAGTTGAATATAGCAAGTTCTTAGCTGGCCAAAGCTGAGGATTTAAGCAGAAAATATTTCACACTGTACCACTTAAATAGGCAAGGACAGGAAATCAAAGAATGTGACTACCCCCACACCTGTAATTACTAGCAAATAACAAAATTCAGCAAACACTGACTAACTTCCAGTTCAGCTAATATTCCTTCCACACAGTTAAAATCAATTTAAATACTGTATTTTTTTGAAAAAAAGAGCAGATAAAGGTACTTAAATTCTCTTATACATCCAGTTGAATATAGCAAGTTCTTAGCTGGCCAAAGCTGAGGTTTTAAGCAGAAAATATTTCACACTGTACCACTTAAATAGGCAAGGACAGGAAATCAAAGAATGTGACTACCCCCACACCTGTAATTACTAGCAAATAACAAAATTCAGCAAACACCGACTAACTTACAGTTCAGCTAATATTCCTTCCACACAGTTAAAATCAATTTAAATACTGTATTTTTTTTAAAAAAAGAGCAGATAAAGGTACTTAAATTCTCTTATACGTCCAGTTGAATATAGTAAGTTCTTAGCCGGCCAAAGCTGAGATTGTTAAGCAGAAAATATTTCACACTGTACCACTTAAATAGGCAAGGACAGGAAATCAAAGAATGTGACTACCCCCACACCTGTAATTACTAACAAATAACAAAATTCAGCAAACACTGACTAACTTCCAGTTCAGCTAATATTGCTTTCACACAGTTAAAATCCATTTAAATACTGTATTTTTTGAAAAAAAAAGAGCAGATAAAGGTACTTAAATTCTCTTATACGTCCAGTTGAATATAGCAAGTTCTTAGCCGGCCAAAGCTGAGGTTTTAAGCAGAAAATATTTCACACTGTACCACTTAAATAGGCAAGGACAGGAAATCAAAGAATGTGACTACCCCCACACCTGTAATTACTAGCAAATAACAAAATTCAGCAAACACTGACTAACTTCCAGTTCAGCTAATATTCCTTCCACACAGTTAAAATCAATTTAAATACTGTATTTTGGGAAAAAAAGAGCAGATAAAGGTACTTAAATTCTCTTATACGTCCAGTTGAATATAGCAAGTTCTTAGCCGGCCAAAGCTGAGGTTTTTAAGCAGAAAATATTTCACACTGTACCACTTAAATAGGCAAGGACAGGAAATTAAAGAATGTGACTACCCCACACCTGTAATTACTAGCAAATAACAAAATTCAGCAAACACTGACTAACTTCCAGTTCAGCTAATATTGCTTCCACACAGTTAAAATCAATTTAAATACTGTATTTTTTTGAAAAAAAAGAGCAGATAAAGGTACTTAAATTCTCTTATACGTCCAGTTGAATATAGCAAGTTCTTAGCCAGCCAATCTGAGGTTTTTAAGCAGAAAATATTTCACACTGTACCACTTAAAAAGGCAAGGACAGGAAATCAAAGAATGTGACTACCCCCACACCTGTAATTACTAGTAAATAACAACATTCAGCAAACGCTGACTAAATTCCAGTTCAGCTAATATTCCTTCCACACAGTTAAAATCAATTTAAATACTGTATTTTTTGAAAAATAAAAGAGCAGATAAAGGTACTTAAATTCTCTTATACGTCCAGTTGAGTATAGCAAGTTCTTAGCCGGTGAACTGTTAACTTGAATACACAACTAAGCAGAGATCTGTATGTGGATACTACCAGACATACCCAACTGGAGGAAATAATCCATTAGCTGACAGTCTGTCTCACATATCACCCCCCACCCCCATCACCACTGGCCAGCAGCCAAAGTATACATGCAAAATGGCTCAGTTTTTATTCTAAGAAGGGCAGCTCATCTGTGTGCTCTGTATGGCTAAAAAACACAAAATCAATTGGCCCTGACAACATCAAAGGTTGCCTGTAGAGTGACTCAAAACATGGACATATGAAACACAGGTGGGTCCATACCTCAACACAGCCTCCAGATGGACTGTGTTCCTGTAGAATAATGTACATCAACATGCATCCTTCTGATTGGGAGGGAGCATCACCTGATTCATGCATATACAGACCCATCCTGACTCTTCTCATCTGTGAGGTAAACCAAGTCTTCATGGACCTTTTCTAAAAGGACACAGGTAATATCATGCAAAACACATGTGTGACCTGTTCGGGCTACATCATGTCTGTTACATCCGTTTGATATCGTTAAGAAGGTCAACAAGGGGATTCATGAAGATAATGCTATCATATTGTGTAACTTGAACTGGCCAAGGCATTTGACACAAATCCACGCTGAGGTATTTCTGAGAAACATCCTCATTACCTAGAGGAAAACAGTTTTGTACTTACTTTTCTCACTTGCTTAGAGAAAAACAGCTCTTGTACTCACTTATCTAGAGGAAAATAGTTTTTTATTCAGGCATGTTCAAGGGTCAGCTCCCAGTGTTCTCACCTGTCTATCTGATGAATCTGGGCATCTTGAGGCAATGTAGAAATTGCCTCATGTACACAGACAATCCTCTCCTCCTACCACCCAACACTACAACCTGCGAGAGATGCACTTATCTAGCCAAACTGGAGGTGAAGCTCTCTCCAACCAAGACTGAACTTGACAGTCATGAAGAGAAGGTAAACATTTGCACCACACCACACTCATCACATAGTCTCACTAAATCTACACCACCAAAATCCACACATAGTAACACAAAAACATTCACTGAGGCTCTCAATAATAATCTAAGCAACAGAGACCTCCAAAGCAGAAATGCAAGCAACCTCCATCCCCCAACACAACCCAAATAACACATAGCCCACAGACTCAGTGTGCCACTCAACCACAGCCAATAAGGCAAAACAATGTACCCAACACACTAGTCATAGGTGACTCTATAGTCAGGCACACTGATGTCCCACTCACCAGGCTAAACAAGGAGAAGGTTACTGTCAGCTGCCTGTCAGGTGCCAGGATCCGCCACATAACCCATGCACTCAGGTCACTCCACAACAAGTACAAATATGACTCCGTCATTGTCCATGTTGGTGTGAATGACCTGAGGCATTCTCCCTGGACTACATGAAAAGAGACATGGAAGAGGTCTCTGATCTTGTAGCCCAGGCAGGTATGACCCTAGCCCTGAGTAGCATTCTGCCATCGCCCAGAATGATACCGCAGTTCAAGGACAAAATGATTGACTTCAACAATTGGCTAAGCTTCTGGTGTCATTCTAAGGGGATCCAGTATCTGTCTGCTTGAGATGATATGGTCGACAGACCATGATGCTCTGCCACAGATGGCCTACACCTGTCACCCCTGGGATTCCGGATAATGGCTAAGGCTCTTGCTGCCCCTATAGTGCCTTTTTTAGGCAAGGTTCAAATGACAAATTCACCACTGTAGCAGGAATAGGCAAGAAAAAACTGAGGGTAATGCTACTCAATGCTAGAAGTCTAAATCTCAAAATGCACTCACTCGAGGCACTCCTTAAAATGGAGAACATCGATATCTGTGCAGTGACTGAGACTTGGTTCAAGGCTCCAGAGAGCACCCCTGCACCACCAGGCTATAACTCATACCACAATTTCGGCCATGTAACCTGGACCGAAACACCAAAGACGGAGATGTGTCCATATTCATTAAGGATATCCACACCTCCAGGCTAGTTGCTCAGCATAATGCATCCGAGGTTATCCAAGTGCAACTAACTCTTGGCAAAACTGCAATCCAAATTGTAGCTTGCTACTGATCCCCCACCATGCCCCAGGATTCCCACTCCTCTTTTCTTGATGTACTGGAAAATATTAGGGTTCAACCAAACACCCTAATAATGGGCGACTTCAACTACCCCAACATTAACTGGAACAACTACTCATGTACCAAATCTTTAGCTCAACGCTTTCTGGAATTCATAAACTCCAATGCCCTGGATCAACTTTTCTACACCCCCACCAGGGGCAACAATATCCTAGACCTAGTCATTACCAACATGAGTGACCGGTGTTCCACACTGAAGTCAACTCCTCGTTGGTCCGATCCGACCATAAGCTAATAACCCTTGATATCCACATCCTGCCTCCAACCCCCATTAAGAAAACCACAGTAAAAGATTTCTCCAAAGCCAACTTCATGCTTCTTAAGACAGAAGTGGTGAACTTCATGACACCCATGCAGATGGACAATACACTTATAACTGCTGAATCCTACACAAATGCACTCTATAAGCACTTACACGAGTGCATGGATAATACTATCCCAAACAGAACCAAGATGCTATCCTCCAAAAAAAGGAAGCCAATCTGGTGGTCCCCTGCCATAAACAAACTGTACAACAGAAGGAAGAAACTGTTGCAAAAGAGAGTAAAATCCCATGAGTGGAGTAGCTCCCTGGTCAGCCTCAGTAAGAAGCTGAGATCCCTTATAAGATCCTCCAAAGCTAGCTATGAAAACAAAATCATCACTAAGTCTAAGGACAACCACAAAGCATTTTATAGCTACGTCAAGAATCTCGATGGCAACACCCAGATCTGCTCTGAGTTACAGCACAACGGCACGAAAATTACAGAACCAACAGATATTGCCAACATTCTGGTAGATAGTTTCAGTGCTAACTTTATCCCCCCCCTCACCCCCTAAAGGGTCCATATCTATCCAGGAAGAATGCAGAGTGCCTGTAATCACAACTACGCAGGTAAAAGCTGCAGTCTCTAAAGCCAAAAACACAGTATCCATGGGACCTGACAACATCCCAGGCTGCGTTTTACACAAACTTCAGAACGAACTGGCTCCCCACTTAAGCAGCATGTTCAATAATAGCCTCGCATCAGGCTTTGTGCCCACTGAATGGTGCACAAAATAAGTTATCCCACTCCACAAAGGGGGAGCAACTACTGATCCCAGGAACTATCGACCTATTAGCCTGACGAACCTGGTCTGCAAGGCTGGTCTGCAAGGCCATGGAATGTATCATCGTAGAACTCATTAACAAAGACATTGGTAACTTCCAAACTCTGGATCCCACCAAGTTCAGGTTTGTGAAAGGCATATCATGCCTCCTGAACCTAATCGACTTCTTTGAGGCAGTCACCAAAGCTGTAGATGAGGGTAAGGTGGTTCACACAGCCTATCTTGACCTCGCCAAGGCTTTCAACACCATCCCCCATTCTGGAATTATAGCTAAACTCATTAAACTAGGTATAAATCTCTACGTCACAAGATGGGCTGCCAAGTGGCTCACTGACAAAAGCCACACTGTAAAAGTTGCAGACTCCAAATCTGACCTCAAAGCAGTGACAAGTGGAGTACCACAGGGTTCCGTCCTGGGACCTCTCCTGTTTGGTATCTACTTCTCTGAAGTACAGGCTAACACAGAAGGCCTCTGGCTAATGAATTTCACAGATGACTGCAAACTAGGAGCCATAGTCAAGTCCCCAAATGATGTGGACATCCTGCAGAAGGGCCTCACTGAGACAGATGCCTGGTGTCAGAGCCATGGCCTCAAGCTCAGTGCCAAAAAGTGCAGTGTCATCCCCTTTGGTAAAAACTCTGTACCCATGAACTACCACATAGGCAGCAATATACTTAACAATGGATGTGTGATAAGAGACCTTGGGACTCAGGCGGACAGTAGTCTCTCCTTTGATAGTCACATCGCCACAGTAGTCAGGAAGTCCTTCTATGTGGCACACCTCATCATAAAAGGGTTCTCATCCAGGAAAAAAGAGGTCATTGTTCTTCTCTACTCAACACTCATTAGACCCATTATAGAGTACAACGCCCTTTTTGGAATGTACCTCATAAAACATCTGCAGCAGCTGGAAAGGCCACAGAAGTACCTCACAAAGAGGATTACTTGCCTCAAACAAATGGTCTACACTGGCCATCTCAAAAAACTCCAGCTTTACTCCATAGCATATCACCTATTTTGAGGTGGTCTCTGCCTAACATATAAAGCTATGTCAAACCCAGAGCTGTTGGACATGCTACACCTAAAGAAATCCCAATCCCTCCGAGCTACACGCTCTAGTGACCTAAACCTTGTCACCACAATAAACAGGACATGCTGGAGGGATAGATTCCTGTCCCAGAGACTTTCCATACTCTTGAACAGGTTACCCATCTATGTCAAGCAAAGTTCTTCATTAGCACTCTTCAAGAAAAATCTTGATGAGTGGATGGGAAATAGGAAATACACCCCGGGGATCACTTCTGTGTCTGCTCAACAGTGGCACAGGAAAATAACTTTTTTGGGTGGCATAAGCCAGGGAACCTTGTTGGCTAGGCTTACGTAGGCCCTTGGGCCAATAGCCTAGTACCTACCTATGAACCTAACAACCTATAAACTGTCACAAGTGGACATAAACACGTACATCACCAAGTGGGTAGACCACTGGATCACATACATGACAGATAAACATGTTGAAGTGTGTGAAATGGCCTATATCTAGAGTCCAGTGAACAGGTCCATTCCTCAGGGCCCTGTGCTAGGCCATTTCCTGTTCATTACTGAAGTCTCAGATGTCAAGACTGACTTACACATCCTTTGTCCAACCAGCTTTGTGGAGGACTGCAGATTGTGGACAATCACTGAATCCAAATGTGGTATTGGTATAACACAGACAGTATTAACACACACAAAGGATTGCTGCCACAGCCATGGAGACACAGCAGAGGAATGAAAATCATGGGGGGATTAGTTACATTTACATAATAAAAGCAAATAGAAAAACTAATTACAATATAGACAGCACACCCCTATGAGCAGACTAAGTGGTGTGTGACCTGTATACTCAAGTAGATGGTATGCAGAACATCCACCACCTTGTGCCCACAGTGGTGATTACTCCTTTGCATGCAGCACAACTCCTGAGTATGTGTGGAACATCCACATCAAAGGGCATTATAGTTCCATAGTTCTCAGCCCTCCACATATCAGTAACTGAGTACAATGCACCCTTTTTCATGTACCTCCCAACACATATTCCAAGAATGAGTTACTCAAGTGTACCAAATTTGCCACAGTGAGCTCCCACACATCTTATTGGCCTTACCTAAGTATTCTTTTTGTTGCATAACCATTAGTGGTTGATGGTGCAGAACCCCCATCAAGGTGTTATACAAGATGCATGTGTGATACGTGTTCCTGTGATGCACACAGTAAATATGTAGCTGATTGACAACATTGATGGCATGGGTTACATTTGTGACAGTGTAGTTTCTGCCATATAAATGCCATGCACACCTGTCAACTAGCAAGGATTGCTCGTAATTTCAAATACAGGTAAAACAGTGTCCCAACTAATACCTTCTACAGATGTTAAATTTTGAGGAAGGTTTGCTTTATTCCCCTTGTAGATTACTGACAAATGATGACAGTTGTACAAGTGTGTTCTTGCAGAACCATCTATAATCATTCACAGTCACATATGTTATGTCAAATACATGGGATTAATGGTGGCATTATTCTGATATTATCCAAGATTGTTTGTGCTTCTGTCTACTGTTGTCCTTTAGCCTGTTGCTGTGTGTCCCGCTTGGTGGAGACCTATATCGATATTACATTCATATTCAGGCAACTCATTTTGCACAACTTCAGAATATGCACCTACCCCTATTGTATATACAGTCCTTAATATATGTCCTCTCCATTGTTCATATTAGGATGCTTATATCACAAAGAATCCTCTCTGCTGGTATGTGACCTTGTGTGACTGTCACATAATATACAATAACTGTGTGATATGACTATACCCACACAGGAAGTCTACACAGTAGTAAGAACTGTATCATGTAGATATGTGATTAGCATTAATGTTACAACTGTCTTGTCTTTGTGGTATACACATACACTGACATGCCCTCTGCTGTACATTACAGTGTTTCACCTGTTCTCTTCCCAGTGTTCATTCATACAGTTCATCAGTGTGTCCCTTTTAAATACACATACTTCTCATGACTAATTATTTATAATGCAGTCTATGTACCCTTGCTGACCATTTCTAAAACTTTTATTCAGTATGCCTGAAACAGGTTTCCACACCACTATGCCTTCTATACACTTTCATGTAATGTGTTGGAAATGTATACATTGCTTTATTAAAAACCCTCGTAGTCATTGTGGCTTTCTGGGCAATCCTGCAGAACCAGTTTGTCCAGAGGTAAATATGTGTACTTGTATGCAGGTGATGGTGTTGCTTTACATGGTTTCCTGGCTGGCAACACTGTTGCAGGCGATGAAACCATGCTTATTTACATTTAAAACAAGTCCGCAGCATGCATATGTAATTAGCGCTGCTGCTCACCGTGTAAAGACAAACACCATGTAGGCTTCGCGTTAAGCCTACATGGAGTTTATTGAACCCCCAAGAAAGTCTAAAACAAGTGTACTAGAAGTAGCAAATATAGTAACAGAGGTAAAACAACTGGAATTGGGATCTTTAGAAAAGGGTAGGAACAAATTACATAGAAAAAAGGGAATTGTGGGAAGAATACATGCAGAGGAGGAATGAGTTTTAAAAGAAGGCAGGATATGGATGAGCTACAGTGGATATAAAAAGTGCACACACCCCTGTTAAAATGCTAGGTTTTTGTGATATAAAAAAATGAGACCACATTAAATCATTTCAAAACTTTTCCCACCTTTAATGTGACCTATAACCTGCACAATTCAATTGAAAAACAAATCTGTTAGGGGAAAAAATAAAAAATGTACAATAAGCTGGTTGCATAAGTGTGCACACCCTTAACCTAATACTTTGTTGAAGCAGCTTTTGATTTAATTACAGCATTCAGTCTTCTTGGGTAGGAGTCTGTATCAGCATGGCACATCTTGACTTGGCAATATTTGCCCACTCTTCCTTCCAAAAGCGCTCCAAATCTGTCAGATTGAGAGGGCATCTATGTGCACAGCCCTCTTCAGGTCGCCCCACACATTTTCTATTGGATTTAGGTCTGGGCTCTGGCTGGGCTAATCAAAACTTTAATTTTCGTCTGGTGAAGCCATTCTTTTGTTGATATGTATGCTTGGTGTCATTGTCGAGTTGAAGGGTAAAATTCCTCTTCAACTTCAGCTTTCTGGCAGATGTTTGAAGGTTTTGGGCCAAAAGTGACTGGTATTTGGAAATGTTCATAATTCCCTCCACCTTAACTAAAGCCTCAGTTCCAGCTGAAGAAAAGCAACCCCAAAGCATGATACTGTCACCACCATGCTTCACAAAGGGGATGGTGTTCTTTTGGTGATGCAAAGTGTTTTTGTGCCAAACGAACCTTTTGGAATTGTGACCAAAAAGTTCAGCCTTGGCCTCATCAGATCATAACACATTTTCCCACATGCATTTGGCAGACTTTATGTATTGCTTTGCAAATTTTAGCTGGGCTTGGATGTTTTTCTGTGTAAGAAAAGGCTTCTGTCTTGCAACCCTACCCCATATTCCAGACATATGGAGAATACGGGAGATTGTTGTTACATGTAGTACACAACCAGTACTTGCCAGAAATTCCTGCAGCTCCTTCAGTTTTGCTGTAGGTCTCTTGGCAGCCTTTCTGACCAGTTTTTATCTTGTCTTTTCATCAATTTTGGAGGGACATCCAGTTTGTTGCAACGTCACTGTTGTCCCATATTTTCTCCACTTTTTGATGACTGTCTTCACTGTGTTCCATGGTATATCCAATGCTGTGGGGGGAAATGTTTTTGTACCCTTCTCCTGACTGATATCTTTCAACAATGAGATCCCTTTGATGTTTTGTAAGCTCTCTGTAAACCATGGCTTTTGCTGTAAACTGAGTAAATGTCAGGAAAATCCTACTAGGACAGCTGAACTTTATTTGAGGTTAATCAGAGTCTCTTTAATTGATGGCAGGTCTGTACCCAAGAAGACTGAATGCTGTAATTACATCCAAAGGTGCATCACCAAAGTATTAGTTTAAGGGTGTGCACACTTATGCAACCAGCTTATTATACATTTTTTATTTTTCATATTTTCCCCCAACAGATTTGTTTGTTTTTCAATTTAATTGTACAGGTTATAGGTCACATTAAAGGTGGGAAAAGTTTTGAAATGCTTTATTGTGGTCTCAATTTTTTATATCACAAAAACTTGGCATTTTAACAGGGGTGTGTAAACTTTTTATATCTACTGTATGTAATACTTGACTGACAATGACTGGATAGATTACAAGTGAAGTATAATGTTTGCAACTAAAATTATGTCAATATGGTTTGTTTTCATTTATATAAATGTATGATTGCTTATGTCATATGAGATAATTTAATAAAGATGTTTTTTGTTTAAAAAAAGATGCTGTAATTCTTATATAATAAAAGTCTATTTTTAGTACAGCCTCCTTAGAATTTCTCAATAACATGTCTAAAATGAAGGCATGATACCTATGCACTAGAACTCATTTACATATATAAATATCAGGCCTAAGTTAACTACAAGTTACAGATATGTTGTTGCTCAACTATGTGTATATTATGTGTATATGAGATATAATTTTTAAATCTAGAACAAAAAGTACACACTCCTGCCAAAGGTAGCTCACACACAGTAAAGTCCAAATGTAGAAAAACAAAATGTGTGCACACCAACAAAGCTGAATAGAGACAAATAAAGTGTTATTCTTCCAAGTTGTAGTGTATCAGTTTTATTGTAAAAGGATGAACGCTTTCGCGGGGTTACGGCTTCCTCAGATCCACATAAAATGACAGTTAAAAACAGACAATTTATACAAGTTAAAATCACGTTACTTTAAAATAACAAATCAGATTCAGCTTCTTTTAATTAGTTCTGGCTTTAAAGGTACACTAGCATTAAGCCCTGGATCTCTATGGGCTTGCAGTGCTATTATCCATTTAACCTCCAGATTCTCTAAATAGTTATTCACATCTCCTCTCCTCATACCAGGTCTGACCTGTTGTAGAACTCTAAAATGAAAAACATTATGACCTGTTTTGCGTGTATGTGCTGCCAAAGCATTGGTGTGTACATTATTCCTTATATTGCTAGCGTGTTCCAAGATCCTTTCCTTAAGCTTATGCATTGTTTTTTCTACATAAAAACCTTGACACTGTATGCAGGTTGCTAGATATACTAAGCAATTACTGTTACATGTAACATACAATCTTGGAACAAACTCCCTTCTTGTATTGGGATGAATAAACACTTTTTCTTTTACAATAAATGTGCATGCTTTGCATTTCCCACAGGGAAGGGTTCCTGTTCCTAGAGTAGGGGAAAAGCACCTTAGGATATCTGGTGGTAAACTTAGTGCTGCCATGTGATTTATTATGATTCCTATGTTTGTTTGTTGTAAAGTAGAAGATATGGCTTTATCTGAAGTACTATTAGTCACACTTGATATCAAAACTGTTTACAGTGATCCCAAACACAGAGGGGATAGCTCCAGTTAGACTATATATGACACATCATAGCCAATACAATCACAATACCATAACTGTGATTTGTGCATTGTTAGAACTGATTCTGAGCCATAACATATTCCTTTTTAGCGATAGCTGCTTCTTGCAGAAACAAGGGTGTGCCAACACGTATGCCAACTTGGTATTGGCACAATGGGAGGAAGACTATGTGTTGAATAACAATGTATATAAAGAGAATGTGATATACTATGGCAGATTTGTAGATGACATCCTTCTGTTGTGGAAGGGGAGTGACGTACAGTTGAAGGATTTTATCGTACATCTTGAAAGTAGTACCAGCTATCTCAGATTTGTTATGCAATGGTCTCCGACCAATATAGACTTTTTGGATGCTATGTTATATAAGAATGATGCTGGTAGGCTAGATACCAAATCTTTTTTTCAAAATTAATAACAAAAATTTTGATTTGGAGGGCTCATATAACTGTAGAACTAACAGGGTAATCTATGCCCTCAAATGTGGTTGCAATAAATTTTATATCGGTCAAACGAAAAGAATGTTTAAGGTTAGACTTTTAAAACATTTGAGGGACATAAGAAATAAAAAAATGGAGAGCCCTTTAGCCTTACATTTTTGTGAATTTCACAATGGCAGTAGTGAGAGTTTAAAAGGCACCATTTTACAACAGGTAGCTAAAATGGAACCTGATGAATTACTTGTGGGTAGATTACTTTTAAAGAAGGAAACTACTTTTATTTTAAAATATGACACTTTAGTACCTAGAGGCTTGAATACAGAATGTAATTGGAAGAATGTTATTTAGCTTGTAGGTGCATATCAATTTTATTGATTAATTGTTTAATGATGTAATTGAATGATTTTTGTGACTATATAAAGTGTGCTTTAGTATTGTTAGTTTACTCCTTGAAGGCTTACTGTGGTCGAGGCGCTAGAGTGAGAGACAGAAAATAAAGCTGCTTTTGGATCCTGTGCTGACTCCTGTTGTTTTGCTGTGCTGCTTTGCTGTGTTCAACGTTGTTGCTGCTGCTAGACACCAAATCTTGCTGGAAATACAGTATACTACACAAATCCAGCATGCATCCCACACATATCTTTCCAAATATACTGAAAGGACAATCTTTGAGACTCTCATGTCTTAATACCAACAACATGGACATGATCAAGTCACGTGATACCTTCTACATGATCTTTCGAATAGAGGTTACCCTGATAGGCTGACAACCAATGTCCGGGGCCCCATATTTTTCAAACAAACATAGGAATCATAATAAATCACATGGCAACACTAAGTTCACCACCAGATATCCTAAGGTGCTTTTCACCTACTCTAGTAACATCTATGAGTTTTGTGACATTATTAGAAAAAATTGGCCCATCTTTTTAGTGGATGATGGAATAAACAAGGTGGTTGGACATGATCCTACTTTTATTTTTAGGAAAAATATGAGTTTGAAAAGGATGTTATGCTATGATCCCCAAGTGCTCAGGGATGGAATCTGCACAAGGAACATGAACCCTTCCCTGTGGAAAATGCAAAGCATACACATTTATTGTAAAAGAACAAGTGTTTATTCATCCCAATACAAAAAGGGAGTTTGTTCCAAGATTGTCTGCTACCTGTAACAGTAATTGCTTAGTATATCAAGCAACCTGCATACAGTGTCAAGGTTTTTATGTAGGAAAAACAATGCATAAGCTTAATGAAAGGATCTTGGAATACACTAGCAATATAAGGAATAATGTACATACCAATGCTTTGGCAGTACATACAGGCAAAACAGGTCATAATGTTTTTCATTTTAGAGTTCTACAACAGGTCAGACCTGGTATAAGGAGAGGAGATGTGAATAACTATTTAGATAATCTAAAGGTTAAATGGATAATAGCACTGCAAGCCCACAGCGATCCTGGGCTTAATGCTAGTGTACCTTTAAAGCCAGCGCTAATTAAAATAAGCTGAATCTGATTTGTTATTTTAAAGTAACATGTGATTTTAACTTGTATAAATTGTCTGTTTTTAACTGTCATTTTATGTGGATCTGAGGAAGCGGTAACCCTGCAAAAGCGCTCATCCTTTTACAATAAAACGGATACACTACAACTTGGAAGAATAACGCTTTATTTGTCTCTGTTCAGCTTTGTTGATGTGCTCACATTTTGTTTTTCTACATATAATTTTTAAACTATGTTACCCAAGCTTTGTTCCTCATTTATATATATATGTATACAATTGTCTGCTCTGAAGACTGTGACAGGTGGTATACATACTATTAATACTTGTTGAAATTTTACATACACTGTTAATACTTGTAGAAATGATATACATACCATTATACTGTTAATACTTGTAGAAATGATATACATATTAACACTTGTTAAAATGATATATACCATTAATACTTGTAGAAATGCTATACATACCATTAATACTTGTAAAAATGATATACATACTGCTAATGCTTGCAGAAATGATATACATACTTTTAATACTTGTAGAAATGACATACCTGCAGTTTACTCTTGTTAAAATGATATACATACCCTTAATACTTGTAGAAATGATTTACATACTGTTAATACTTGTAGAAATGATATACGTAATGTTAACACTTGTAAAAATGATATACATACCACTAATACTTGTAGAAATTATGCATTCCTCTTCAGTTAACCTGTTTATTATGACAGCTTGTGGATTACGGCATGGTTAAATATGTGGAATGTATCTACTTCTTCATTAAAAACATTCAGCTCAAACAAGTGTTTAATTCTCATCAGTCTTAAAACTGTGAACTTGTTATGCAGGTAACCTGTTTGAAGCTCTATAGTAATCCTGTCACTAATGTGGCATTTTATGATTTTACACTAGTGAATTAACGGCTACTGTTCTGGATATTTACTTTACCTGAGTTATTTGTGGTTGAAAAGACTCCATTGTGGATTGGTCTACTAAAACAGTTAACTCAATAAATAAATAGATAAATTATACCATAGGCTTTCTTCAGCAGTAACCCAACCCCCGAATTCCTCTCAAGTCACCCATAATTTCATCTCAGCCTTATAAACCACTCCTCCTCAATTCACTATTCATAAAATCTCATTCACATCACACTTCCACTGTTCATGTACTTCACATCCAACATAATCTTCTCTCTATTCTAACATATATACTATACTACCCTCCTTCATAACTCTTACAATTCTTATTAGATTCAAAACCTAAGTAATCTTCTCACATTTCCTTTTTTGCAGCCATCATAGAAGCATTTCTGTGTCCCCCTCTCTCCAGCAGCCTTTAATTCCTCACTAGTTGTTCACCCACTGCTCTTGTGGCATATTCTCTCAGACCCTTCCCCCACTGCTTCTATCGTGACTATCGCTTCTGTTCTCCCCTACAGTACTATTATTCCTCTCACTAAATTCCTTGACTAGAGCCAGTCGTACTTCATGTACCTTTTTTTCCCTCTCACAATTTTTCTAAGCAGTATTCCATCCACAATGCCCAACTATTGTCCACTCATTCTTATATTCCTCTGCCTACTGACCACCCCCCCACCACATCTCTTCATGGCACTCTTTATATTGGTCATGTACCATACTCCATCACAGTGTTATTCAACTTCACCTTCATCCACCTCTTTAAAAATGCAACCAGATGAACTCAACATCATGAATTCCAATTCTACTTTACAACATTGTATATAAACCTCCATTCTATTACTATCTTTTTATCATAAATTAGAGTGTTAACATCCATTCTGTTATTCTCAGCAATACATACTAATCAAAAGTATTTTGCCATTTTACAGCCTATGATCTATTGGCAAAGTAGTTTTCAAAGCAGGAGAGTGGTAATTTATACAGTCCCAGAAAGACAAGTTTTTGAATTAACCTAGAATGGGAGACTGTATTAAATTCTTCTGACAGGTTGAGGAACACTACTGATATCAGGTTGCCTATATTTCTGTTGTGGAAAGTAAGAAAGGCTGTGGCGATACTATGAAGAGGGAGAAAACCATGCTGAGTGGGGGATAAAAAGTAAGCACAATCACCTTTGGTTCACAAGGCTGTAGGTTCTATTCCCATACCAGGTAGTTGGATTAATTTTTCAATAATGACATGCCAGTGGTGCCACACTCCTAAGCATGCTATATTTCAGATGACACGTTAAACCAAGGCCCCATCTATCTGACTCAGTAGTAGCTCAGTGGGATGTGAAAGATTCCATGGCATTTATTAAAAAGAGATGAGGGAGTTCCTGATACCGTGGCCACTTTTCCCCTAGTCATAACCTCACAAAGGTATATTTAGAGCACAGGGAGAAGCAAGAAAGAAAGTTGGGGGCATGTCTTATGCCATGGTGAGAATGGCTAGAGAGAGATTACCAAGGATTGCAGAATCAGCTATACAGGAGGTGTCCATGACTTCAAAACTGATGTCCATGGAATGGCTGAGGACAGGGCACATATACTACATTATAAGGTTTAAATAAGGGTTGAACAAAAATTGTAGAACTGAAATATTTTGCTTCATAGGATTATAAGAGGTTACTTGGCTAACACCTCTAGAGCTTTTTTAAGCCTCGTCATTCATGGCCCAATTTTCCAGTCATCAATACCCATAGGCTAGAATGGCTTTGATATATTTCTATGCCTTAGAGAATCTGCAAACTGCCCCTTTCCACTGCTGACAAGCCAGGGTTAAATTTGCAATTTCCCATCCATTAGTCTAAAATGTGTTTGAATAGACTTAGGGAAAGGAATGTTTCACATGAACGTGGTGTCTGTTTCAGAGAAGGGTAATCTCTGAGACACATACCTGTCCTTCCAACACATGTTGTAACAGACAAGGATCAGATCTTTATATTTGGTAATTCTAATGCTGTCAGAGGAATAGACATCTACACAGAAGTGATGCAGGCCTCCACTATCGTGATAGGCAAACTATCTTGGAGATAACTATGATCATAGATGATAGATTTATTAATGAAACAGCAAACATTTAAATTAGAATCAGAATCACATTTATTTGCCAAGTATGAGCACATACATGGAATTTTACTCTGGTTTCAATGACTCTCCGAGTATGAATTACATAACCATATTTGCTTGAATCTTTTACATCTGTATAATTATCATTAATAACCTGCTGTACCTAGATTGTTGATAGATAGATAGATAACCTAGATAGATTGATTCTGTATCTACATTTTTGGAGCTTTTCTCCCCATGACTCCATTGAAAATGGGCTCATTTTGGCCCAGTGGACTATCCTGGTAAACCAACTGCAATAAATAAATAAAATAAATAAATAACAACTATTAAAAATAAGACAAATAATGTTACACGTACTCCAATCTACATATTAGCTAATGATGCCTCAAAAGCATTTGATAGACTCAATATAAATTTTTTGCTCAATATCTAACCTCTCTTTAATATACCCAATAACTATATACAAGCTATCAAAACACTATACTCCAAGGCTCATACATACCTACAAATCAACAAACACCCATCCTCTTGAATTAACATTAAGAATGGTGCCAGACAAGGTTGTCGTATGTCCCCCTATCTTTTTAAAATATACATTGAACCCCCTTTCCTTCTCATGCCTCAGAAAACTTTCCAACATATCCCCAATATCTTTAACACTAAAATTGCTCTAGCAGCTTTTGCTGATGATTTAAATCTTTATTACTCTCTACGTAATTCAGACTTCCAGAAACTACGATCCACTATAGACACCTTCTCAACTTTCTTAAATTACAAACTAAATCTAAAGAAAACAAATATCTTCCCTATTAACTTCCTCTGACAGCTTCCCACATATATCTTAGCAGCTGGTATTAAACCTAACCAATCATCAAAATATCTAGGAATATCCTTCCACTAAGATCCTAAACAATCATAAACAAATAATAACATTAAACTCTGTTCAGACATACAACGTGATATTAGCAGATGGAAAAAACTTCAACTTCCATTCCTTGCTAAAATAGCCACAATCAAAATGAATATTCTACCTAGATTTCTATATATTTTTAATGCCTCCAATACCATTATCAACCTAAAATTTTCAAAACCATCCACCCCACAATTTCCAAATTTATTTGGGTCCCAAAATCAGTCAGAATCAGTTACAATAGATTGAACTACCATAAGGACTATGGAGGGTTAGGGCTGCCAGACTTTAAAACTCTACTATGATATCATAAACTGTAATAGACTAATAACAATAGCCAAACATACCCCATCACCCAATAACGGTCTCCAACCTGAGTCAAACTTTTATACAACCATATCAAAACACTATGCATCAACCCCAGAGCCCCTGCCCTCATTGTTGGGATGCTGGCAGGGGAGCAATCAACCCTAGTAGCTGCCTAATGGCAGCACCTCCAGACAACCCTTACCTCCAAACTGAAATGGGTACGTTTTTAGGACAGGTGAAAAAATGGGCCGACTCGAGAATTTAAAAAATCTTAAACTACACCCAATCATTAAACATAAAATCACCATCATACAAAAGATTTTCAAGTCATTAAATCTGTATTATGCATTCACTTCCCTACAACCAATCCACCTTAACTCCAATCTCAAAATTAATAACATTATGATTAACCTAAACAATTATCCCCTCCTCAAGAAACTAATAATCTCTGATATATTTCCCTTAAAGAACAATACCATCACTGAAATGGGAACACAATCAAACCTCCCTAAAAGCTATACAATCATTTTAAGGCAAATTCAAGACCTTGGCCAATATATCATAGACAATCCTGATATCAACGCAAATGACATCCAAACCTGGAAAACCATATGGTTATCTCAAGCGATCCAGCTTACCTCCAAACTTATTCCCCTTAAAAAACTTTAATATACACAGATCATGATACTCCATAATGCCTATCTTACTCCAATCAGTCTAAATAAAATATACCCAAACACCTCTCCATTCTGCCCCTATTGTGATAATCATAAGGCTGATCTCTACTCTGCATCTTCTGGAGCTGCAATTGCACCTACAAAGCTATGGTGCTCACTTAGAGTCCAACTAGAAAAAATGGGTTATGAAAAAGAAACCTTATCTTGGAAACTAGCTCCCCTACACATCACACCCACTGGCCTGACTAAACTACAAACACGTATATTAATAACACTAGTTTTGTTACTTAAATACTACATTACATTACATTGGAAGGATAGAGCATCACTCACCTGGGAGGGTTTCAAACAGTTAGCTACTAGCTCACAAATATTTGACCTACACTCAGGAATCCCACACCCACTTTACAGAATTTTGGAAATCCCTTTTTGAACACATTCTAATTTGAAGTTGGTATATATAATTAAGGATGGACTTTTGGCATATGTGTAAATAGTTTTCACTATTTTGCTTTTATGTTTTATTAATCAGCAATGTATTCACTGGTCATACTGCTACTTGTCAATTATCATTGTTATATTCACTGTATATGTTTTCATAAAGAAATAAAATATTTTGCACAAAAAAAAAATAAAAATAAATAAGACAAATAATGTAAAGATACTTATACATGTAAGTACAAAGTGCAAAGTACAACTCTGTACAAAAAGTGATGAAATAAACTCTGAAAGAAACAAGTATTAAAAACAAGTAAACAATACTGCAGAACCCTCAGAGGCTCGAGAAAGAGTACCCAGCCGAATAAGCTAATTAACCATTTATGAACTTGACGGCCTGTGGAAAAAAAATGTTCTTATATCTGCTTGCTTTGGTGTGTATTCATGTATAATGCCTGGCCGATGGCAATAGTTCAAAAAGATGGTGGCCTGGATGTGAAGGATTGGTGATGATTTTCCCTGCCAGTCTCATGACTCTGGAATAGTACAGGTCCTGTAAGGAGGGCAAACCAGCATCAATGATATTTTTGGCATACCTGACTAGTCAATGTAACCTATTTTTGTCATGCTTAGACACAGATCCAAACCACACTGCTATAGATGAGCTGAGAACAAACTCTGACTGCTGTATAGAACTAAATCAACACCCCCCGTGGTAGGTTGAACTTCCTCAGCTGTCACAAGAAGTGCTGTGTTTTTTTATGATGTACTCTACTTTGGTCTCCCACTTCAAGTCCTGGGAGATTATAGATTCAAAAAACATGAAGGTTTTTACAACTGACACAGCAGTATTAAATATAAACTAGGGGGATAATATTGTAGTTCCATTCCTTAAGTCCACTGTCATGTCCACAGTTTTAAGAGTGTTCAGTTCCAGATTATTCCAACTATACCAAAGGGCTAGCTGCTCAACCTCTCATCTGTATGCAGACTCATCACCATTCCTGATGAGCCCAATAACCATTGTACCGTCTGCGTATTTAGTAAGTTAGACAGAGGGGTCCTTAGGGGTGCAGTCATTGGTGTAGGGGTGAATAGCAATGAGGAGAGCACACGTCCTGGGGACACCTGTATTAATTGTGTGATAGCCAGATGTACATTTACCCAGTTATACCTGCTGTTTTCTATTGAGCAGAAAACTGGTGATCCACTGACAGGTGGAGGCAGGAATGGAAAGCTGGGAGAGTTTCAAGTGAAGAAGTTCCAGAATTATTGTATTGAATGCAGAGCTGAAGTCTACAAACAGAATCCTTGCAAAAGTCCCTGGGTTGTCAAGATGTTGCAAGATATACTGCAGACCTATATTAACTGCATCATCCACTAGTTCTCTCAATAAGCAGACTGAAGTGGGTCCAACAAGGGAGCTGTAATATCCTTTAAGTGAGCTAACACCAACCTCTTAAAAGTCTTCATGACCACTGATGTCAAAGCAACAAGCCTGTAGTCATTCACTCCTGCTATACTGGATTTTTTAGGGAGTGGAATGATTGTGGCTTGTTTGAAACAACAAGAGGGTGAAACCCTATCTGGAGCTACTGCTTTCTTCATACGCTGTCTTTTAAAAAATGGCGCACATCCTTTTCAAAGGTAATTATTGCAGATCGAATGTGAGAATGTGTAGAAGAGAGAGTCATTAGTCTGAACACTGACAAAGCTGGTGACAGTGTCATCTGTAGCTTCAGGCTTATCAAACCTACAGTCAAAGCATTCAAGTCATCAGCCAGTTGGTAATTAGCTGCAGTGTAGGGGGATGGTTTCCTGTAGTCTGTAATGTTTTATAGACCTTTCCACACTGATGCAGGATTATTGGCTAAAAACTGTTTTTTCAGCTTTTCAGAATAGTTCTTTTTAGCCACTTTGATTTCTTTTGTCAGTGTGTTCCTTGCTTGTCCAAAAAGTGCTCTATCCCCACTTCTATAGGCATCTTCCTTGGCTTGGTGAAGCTTCTTATGTTTAGCAGTAAACCAGGGTTTGCTGTTGTTAAATTTTAAACAGGTCTTAGTGGAGACCCACATATCTTTACAGAAGCTAACATAAGATGTTACTGTGCCTGCTACTTCATGTAAGTTAGCAGCAGAATCTTCAAAAGACTCTATAGTCCATACAATCAAAGCATTAATTACTTGAGGTTACAGAAAGCATCAGGGAAATCCTAGCCTCTGCCCTCAAAAACAGCACCGTACTTAATAATGGAACCTCTATTAAAGGGAAAGATCAGGAGAGGACTGCTAACAATTGAAAAACAAATGCAGAAGACTATATATATATATATATATATATATATATATATATATATATATATATATATATTCATGGCTGAGTTAATACAAGGCAAGAAAAAAAGAAAGTGAAAGGTATTGTGTCTAGAGAATTGGCAAAAGGAATACAGCTGTTTGGTGAGATAACCATAACAGCAGGTAAGTGATTCCATGCCTGTCTCACAAGTAATTCTAACTTATGGGAAAAGACCCAATAGGGGACTTACAGCTGCCAGGAGAAATCTTACAAACTGAAAAGAATGCCTCTTTTCCAGCCCATTATTAGCTTGTTGAGATGTCAGTTACTTTATTAAGTACATGAGCTATAAATATCACCCACGTGTACCTAGATAAGATTTTCATATTTTTCAGAACAGTAACTCAAAACAGTTGTTATTTAAAATGTATCACTTTGACAGAAATAATGTTTTAACTTCAGTATATAGAGACAAAACCAAGATACCCACAAGAGGTAAAACATTGTGTGGTATAACCGTGCCAAGAAAGATAATGAAATGTAATGCTTTGGCCTGGAATGTTGATTTAAATAGATAGAACAAGCAGTGAAAGATGTGCCTTGCACGGCAATAATCCTAAGGAACAAATGCTAGCAAACCCAGCTCCAGATCATCAATGGAACAGAATAGATATAACTATGTTCCATTTCATAGTGAATAAAAGATTATTATTCCAAGTTTCCTGAAACAATTAAACTGACAGGTACAATAACTGCAAGCAAGATTAATGCACAAGGTCCATATACCTTTGATCAGAAATACCTGATGATCCTATATCTAACAAAGATCTATAGTACAAAATTCAGGAGTCACAAAATATGTGCACAAGTGGGAGTCAGAGCATGAAATCTCAATTCCACGCTATCCACAATCCAAAAGGTAGATGGAGAGATCTACCCAAACAATGGAGAGACTGATAAAGATGTGAAGCAAAAGTTGTAAGAATTATCACATTGCAGTTTTTGCAGGTATAAATATCCCATTTTAGGAAAGCAGTCTATTCACCAGCTCAATTAATGGGCAGAAGGTTGAAGTGCAACTTATTTGCTTTATATACATTCCTCATGCCATAAAATCAGTCTAAAATAAAGGTAATGCTGACTAGAACTCAGCACAGACAGAAAACTACAACAAAAGAAACTGCAGAAGACCAACACATTCCCAGGTGAGACAAATTATAAATCCAGATGTCAAAAGAAAGTCCACAGCCAGAAGCTTACATTGTTATTAGGGCACATGAACTGAGATGCTTTGCTAGTTAATCAAGAAAGCTGTAAAAATCTCATACATTTGTATAAGGTAAGTATATCTAAGTCAGACATACAGGAAATACATCCAGATATGTCACAACCAGTTTTGATGTAAGAAAACATAGAGTGTGAAAAATGCAATAATCACCAGTTCCAATGGCAAAAAAGGATAAAGCCTTGACTATGTCCCAGGCAATTCAAGACTGACTAGAGGTTCAGTCACTTGACGGAACTGACGGGAGGAAATACAAACCCATTCTAGAGTGTGTAGCTAGATGCAAAAAAAAACTACTACTCCTACACACGAGGGGCAGGAAGATACAGATGTGGTCTGGCATGTGCATATGTGGACCACCAAGTCACCAAATAGTGATTGCCTTCACAGAACAAGTAGAAGGAAACATGTGCTTCAGTTACATTGGGAAGGTGGAACAGCCCATATGGTGACATCTCTGCCCAAGGGTAGGGGCTAAGCATTTGCAATAATGCCCTCATTGTTGGGATGCTGGCAGGGGAACAATCAACCCTAGTAGCTGCCTAATGACAACACCTCCAGACAACCCTTACCTCCAAACTGAAATGGGTACGTTTTTAGGACAGGTGAAAAAATGGGCCAACTCTGATTAAGGAAAGGGGCTTGATGGTTGGCAACATGGAGGTAGATAAACTATGAAATACAAACTGTGATATTTGAGAATCACACATGGACTCTTGAAGTTCTGTCTCCAAGTGAGGCTACAGTGGAACAAGAACGGTCCCCAAAAGACCAGCTGTCCAGTAGACTTGCAAACATTCCAGACATGGTAGACTTTGAATAAACTGGACAGATCTGAGAGCTGTTCTAAAGCTAAATGTAATTTTAATAAATGAATGTTTCATTACAAAAAGTGTCTTATGAATATCTGCAGGTTTTAAGTGGATGTTAGCAGACCATGGCACATACAGGACATTGACAAAAAAAAAAAAGACTAACATGAACATTCTGGAGCATTTCTCTGTGGAACCTAGTCGGACTTTCCCGGTCAACAAATGTTAAATAAATAAATAAAAATAAATAAAAAAATGAAGGTAAACAATATACACATGCATATTGTGGAATATTAAAAGCTTCTATTTTATCGAGCATTTCCAGTATATCTTTTGGACATACAAGGTATTGCCAATGTTTATAATGTTCATTTTTAATTGATCCATGCACAGTATTGATTGATCCATATAAAGTAATGGATGCTACTCCTTAGACGGTATAGAATATTAATATTTTATACTTTTCTAAATGAGAGGTAATCTTTATATAGCATAAAGTTTTAAATCTAATAAACTAATTACAGAAAATTGGATATTGTCTTAAACCTACCCTCTCAGACTTTCTCAGGGCAGTTTGAATATGTAAACACATTCTGTGTCTCTGTCCCTTTTTACAGACAAGACAAAGTGGCACAGACCCCCTGTAGTCCAATGAATATCAGGTCAGTCCCTGTAAACCCCCCTCCCCACACACAAATGGTAGCAAACATGCCTCTCTCAGGATAACATCTATTAAATAATCACTTTGCAAATTGGAAACATTTAATATGGTAATAAATCACAGTAGCAGTGATTTTATTGAATAATGATATCAGTCTCTACCTCAGCCACAGAAATTCAATATAATTATTATTATATTTTTTCTAAATTTGGTAGTGAAAAGATAATATTCCAAGAAATGTCCATTTCAGAATTGGTATATGCGAGTCTGTTTTCTTCAGCCAATCAGTTTCCATATTGTGGGACTCATTGAAGAGAGTCCCAATATTTCAATTGGTTACCAAAAATGCAGTTCCACTGTGGTTGATACTAGGAGCACAATCTAAAGATATTTTACGTCTGTGCATCCCAGTATTATCTGAGCACAGTTTATTAGAAAATGTCAAACTATTTTTGATATATACTAGCCCTTTATAGACTGGGAACAAAAATGGAGGGAAAAAGTCAGTATTTAGGGACTGTACTTCTTGAAGGTGGTTAGTCCTCAGGGCATTAAGTATATATGAGTTTTATGATTTAAATCTAGAGAATCTTATAATTTAAATCAAGAAAGGAAAGGTTCTATACGTTTTACCACAGACTCATAAAATGGTAACTTATTCTTCGTGATTTTACCTCGGCAGTTACAAACTCACACACAAACCAATGCACAGCAATGATGTAGATATATTTTATAAATGAATGACAGTTGTTTTTAAACAACTAACTTCTGCACTGTATTGTAATGGATATCTGATGCATATTTTACAATAACACCAATACATAGACTATTTCATGATACAACAGTAGACAATATTATCGTTTGCTATCATTTCCCATAAATTATTTTTATCATGATACAACAGCAATAATTTAGGTCAATATATGAATTATTGTGGGATTTATTCATACCCAACTTATTTCTTGTGACAGCACCACAACATGTTCAAGTAAACGATTAAGTAACCCACATTCAACATAAACTACTGTTATAATACATGTAGATTTTCCACTTTCAGTTACACAAGTGGTTATACTGCATATTGTAGCTTTCCTGTTCTGTACAGCATTTATTTCTTCCCATACAGCTACAATGCCAAAACAAACAGAGCATGCCATTCTGAAAGACACAAGAGTAAAAATGCTAAAGAATAAAATTTATTTTCCTTTTATGGTTACTTAGGGTCCATTTTTAAAGTTTAACATAGTGACAAGATTAACAGACTATACTACCTGGTATACTTACAAAGCTATTCAAAAGCCAAGGTACAAAGCTAAATTTTTCAATTTCATTTAATTCTTTATGACTCCAAAGGTTAAATATGCAATTACAAATCACCTACTGTAGCACAGTAATAAATACTACAGTTTTAACCAGTTGTCTCCCCCTCCGCAAGAAACTGTTCACTCAAAAGTATTATTGGGGTGTGAAAATAGTGACTAAAAAGTTTGTACCTTGAACTGTATTGTAGTTTATTAAGACTTTCCTATCATTTATATCCACCCCACCTCCCAAGCACACATGCATATCTTTGGCAGTTCTAAAGCATTCCTTTGTAACCACTCAGAATACATACAGCCCATCCTATAAGTTAAACAATAGGTTTCTAATTAAGCATCTTGCAATGGTCTCAAACTCAAACAACCCTAATTCTTGTTATAATGTTCAGACAAACACAAAATGCTCTGTCCTTCCAAAGCTGCACTTAATACACTCAAAGAATTCATGACTGCATTTACCATTTAAGGTGCAAGGAACTGATCGGGTGTTTTCCCATTTTACTGTCCTGTGCCTCCGTATTTGTTGAGTACAGTCCCTAGCACAGCAGTAAAAGAGGTCATGAAAGAGATGCTCTGCTAATATTTAACATTTTATTCATTAGAATGTTGCTACAGAAATCACCATTTTTTGAAACCTTTATGTCATTAATGAAAACATAACAGCAACACCTAGAGGTGGGTGTGGAACCAGATGAAGTTATCAGTTTTGTGCTTATATGATTTTAAAAGCTATAAGGGTGAGATGATTCATGTTCCAGATAATGATTGGAATGTGTTTGTAATACAAAGACAGCAATTATATACATAAAACAACCCTGTTCACACGTAGGAGTTAAGTTATTGGAACAGGATGACAAGTAGCACAGACATTCAAATGTTTGAATGAAAAAATTCAAGGAAGATGTGAGGAAGGAAACATCAGCAAAGATGGAGATATAATTTCTCATTGCTACACTGTTCTAATCATTCTTGACTGAAATTTTGAGGTATAAATGATTCTAAGACCTCAGAGAAAATGGGGATCAACACCTCAGGGCATATATTCCATATCAGGAAAAGTCAAAAACAGTCTTTAACTTTCTTGTGCATTTGTCTGACCAGACAGAGCATTCACTGGGTTATGATGCCTTATAATGTTCAAGATGGAAGCTAAACATGTATGACTATCATGGTATCCTACAAATAAAATAGATTGGATTTTCACTTCTTCCATAAGTCTAGACCAAAAAAATTGCCAAATATGGTCCCCTTCCTGTACAGTAATTAGACATCTCCATTAACACACAGAAACATTCAAACAAGTGGATCAGGGACCCATTCACTCTAATGGGCAAGACAATGGCTGCTTGAACCGTGAAACACAAACTTTATGATTAAAATGGGGGCAGCAAAGGCTAATGAAAATTATTCAGCTGATGCTATTTCAGTCAACTCCAAAAATGTTCATGTCAACTAAGTAAGAAAATAACAAGCGTCAGGAAGGAATATGAACATAATCTGACTTGTTTTGTTTCTGACATCAGGATTAACATCTGAAGACTTTATTAACAAAATCAAACCTTAACTACGTGCAACGACATAATATTTATCAGTAGTTTCTCCTCATTTTAATGATGCCGTTAATACAATTTCTGCATAATTGTAGCTCAGTAACTGAATCTCTCATACTTTCAGTGGAAGGAAGCCAATCTGTTGTCTCCTTTGCAAAAATAAGTATTTCTTGTAGGCCTGATCAGAAGCCCATAATTTTGTTGTTTCTTTAAATGGCCATCTTATTTCTTATCTCAAATTCTTTCTTTGTCTCTTACTGTTACAGAGTTTTTTCCCACCAATTCCATTGATTAGGAAACTGCAAAACATGTCATAATTCCATAAATGCAGACTTATTAGTCACAGGTCTACTAAAATAGCCCAAGTCCCAGGCACTTGAAGACCACTGTCTCAAAGCCAGTGACTCAGATATCTTGTAGCTTAAACTGATGCCACTGTCACTAGAACTTAACTACATGTTCAGGCAGGTTGTGGCAGCTATGCAGAGAAAGTAGAGCCACCACACTTCATTGGAACACAGTAATAGTTCATTTCAAACAAGGTATGTGTGGCAGTTGTAGGGAGGAAGTGGGAAGGGGTGTACAGGTTATGGTTTCAGGCAGTGTTCAGGTGGACAATTTTGGTTTAGGGAGTGAAGGGAGTTTTATGAATAGGGAGTGATTGGATACTTTAAGTTTAGGAAATGAGAGGGGAGTTTTAGGTTTAGAGAGTGGAAAAGGATTTTAGAGATAGAGAGTAGGAGTAGAGAGTTTCAGGTTTAAGTAGTGATATGGGACTAAGTTTAAAAGGTGAAGCAGAGATTTAGATTTAGGGAGTGATCGGGGACTTTAGGTTTAGTGAGTGGAGTCTTAGGTTTACGGTGAATTCAGCGACTTAGGACTGGGGTAGTAATAAGGTTAGGGTTAAGAAACAGGTGCGTCTTTTAAAGTAGGGCTATGCAGTTAGTAAAATTAGGTAGTGGGACCTCTAGGTAAATTAGTATTGGGGCGGTGAGAGTTAGGACACTGGCCATTAATGGTAAGTGACAGCAAGTAGGTATGTTGCAAACTACCAACATGTAAGCACTTCTAATAGACCCATTAGTCTAACCTGCACTTTTATGGTAATCCTGAAACTTTCTTTAATGTATAAAATAATAACTGCAAAGCAATTCAGATCATGTCAAGATCTGTATCAACACAATTCTGTGACAAGTAACTCGAGCCTTACTATTATGGTACATTTCTCAGGAGATAGAAAAACTCTTGATCAACATATCCTATGGGAACAATTATATAACTTGTCCATATGGCAGGGGATAAACACTTGGCACAATATTCCCGCCATGTTTCTGGATCTTGCTAAAATGATCTGATTCACCTCCACATTCAGGTATTATTCACTCACTTCAAATGTATGACTGAGGCCTATTGGCTTAAAATGAGTTCATGAACAATATACAAACTGTTTTAATGAGAAGGCATCATGAAAACTGGTTCTGGTGATTTCCAAGGTCCCATGGGGTTGTGTCTTGAGCTCTCACTTTTTAATATTTTTTTTTCTTTTGATGATACATGAACTAATATTGAGACTAACAGGTATCCAGATAAAACCAAGAATACAAAGTCTGCAGTTATTGATTCAAGTGGACTAAATGTAGTCATCAGAAAATAACAGTGTATTAACAGGCAGATGAATCTTAGTAATTATCTTTTAACTTAGAGCTAGGAATGAGGTTTCGGCAGTTCTCATGACAAGTTAAGTATTACTATCCTGTGATTAAGATACTTCAGTAAGAGGAAATCGGTCAATTTATTAGCTACTTCTTACCCAACAGACCTATGATGATGGTCAGACGCATGCTTCAGTCTTTACTCATTAACTTAGAAACTGTGTAGAGCACATTTGTGCCAAGTGTTTAAACCCTGGCTTAATGAGATTGCATTTGCCAGTCTTACTTCACTGACTGCATGCCATATTATTATATAATGAGCTAAAGTGTTTAAAACTTCAGAGAAACAATACTCTGAAATATAACCAATTTACAGCATGAACTTTGTCTAAAGATTATGGTAAACTTCCTGTGCACATAAAAACACTTATTTGATTATTTTAAAGCATGTATTGGACTTCCATAAGAAACCGCATTTTATTTTTAGGGTATCCTTCACAACAGCCTGTTGTCTTCTGTCTATTGTGGTCAGTGTAACAGCCCCATAGCATGATGACCAACCCCTGGATGGCAAGAAAGATCTGTAAGAGGTCTGAGAAGATCTGATGTTTGATGCGTTGAAAAATAAGCTAGCCTGCAGTACCATGGAGGGGACAATCAATGTTACCATGAGAATGGTTGTCTTGACTTGTCTACCTGTTTATAAACCTATCTTGTGCCCAGTAATTGCCCAGTAGCCACTGCTGCAATGGTCCCAGCTTCACCAACACACTTCTTACTCTGGGCAGCAGTAAGTCTCCACTGCATACCCCTGGAAAGGGACAAGCAGGTATTGCTTCATCATTTGTTTTATTTTACCGGCTTCTCCAATGCCTAGGCTTCTAGTTGAACCCAGGTCTTCTGGGTCATAGTTTTGACAGCATCTATCTGTGGCACACAGCCAACTTGACAGCAGTTCTGTCTTGATATTTATTTTTGGTTCCCCATCACTGCTACTGACTGTTCTTGCAGTTTCCACACGTCTCTCTCTTCCCTTGCGACCTTCACTGATACAGTCACCCTGTTAGGAGAGCACCTGTTCATGGAGGTATCCACTCCATGATAGGGTGTAAGTGATGCATCATCTAGGTGGTGCAAAGCAGGTTGAGACTGGTAAGGACCCATCATACTGCAACACCATTGTGAGCCTTTTTCCAGCTCAAAGCCATCCCAGCATGCTGACATTATTTGTTAGTGTTTTGAGGATGTACCAGCCATAGACCCTTACATAGGTTCATAGATAGCAACTAGGTTTGCAATCCAGGGGTCCAGTAAGGAACCTAGAAAAACTCCCATCTACCCCCAAGCATTGTCTGTAAGTGACTTGCTCAACGTCACAAAACAGGCAAATAAGAGCTGAGGGAATCAAACCTTATACCACAGGAACAACAGGTTATAGCCTCATCTCTCCAGCCCTCCCACATGCCCAGTCTAGTGATGTCCTTTCAAGCTACAGCTCCACCAGGACTCATCAGAAGCTCTGTCTAGCATACTTTCCCCAGGATACACATGCCCATCTTCTCTACTTGCACCATCAACTGCCCAAACCACTAATCAAACTCAGGTCAACTGGGCCAAAGCCAGGGCTTTATCCCACTGTACCACTGAGGATAACCTTTTGAGATACTCAGCCCATTTACCTGGAGAGAGAAACAGTTATCATGCATATTTATATCTTTTAGCAAAAGTGACTGTGGTTTCACAGTGGTATCAGTGGTATTTTCACAGTCGTGACACTATTTGATTAATATATGCTATCACATTTTACCAAAGATTGTTACAGGAATCTGGACCCATCAGTGTTCATACCAAAGGCATAATAGCTCCAAACATTAATCTGTTTGGAAAAAGTGCATGCAGATGGCACACTCAGTAGCCAATAGGTATGCAGTAAAGAATACTGTATAATTCAGATTCATATGTATTCCTAGAGAACTTAGGTGTGCCTTACTTTATTGGTTTCTTTTGCATTCTGCAGGTCTAAATTAGTTTCTACTCAAATTTCTTCCCGCCTTCTTTTTTCCATCCTTTCTTTATTTCTCTCATTTTCTGTCCTGGGGTTTTAATATACAAGTGAGAGAGAAGAGGTTAATTAGCATAGAAGCATCAAGTAATAAAAGAAACTAGAGTGGCATTGTGTTTGGAAAAGATATTCAGTGTTTACTGATAATAGAGTAAAAATGTGACTGATGCCTAACCCAGTGTGAGTTTACTGCTATTACTGCTTTCAAATGTGTTGTAAGTCTGCGGGGGGAGGGGGATTATGGAGATCATGCTGGTAGACCGAGCGTGAACATGGAGCACTGAGGGGTGCTGGGCCAGTAAAATGTCAGAAGGCAATCCCAAAAAAATAGTACTGAATACTACTGCATGTTGCTTATCATACTCAACTCTCCATAGGAGAGTGTTCCAGTGTACCTTAATTGTTTAGAAAATAATATTAAATATAAATATGCATTTATATATGTATGTATATATATATATATATATATATATATATATATATATATATATATATATATATATATATATATACTTAGATGGTTTCCACAACTAATGTAGTATAGTACGGTAATCCCACTAGATTAGAAGCTTTACTAAATGTTGGGTTATGTCAGTAGTGGTATTCTCTTTTTAACCAAGTCTTTTACTGGTTAACTAAAACTGAATATAAAAGCATTTCTTCTGAAATATTAAGATAAAAATAAATTTCAGGTGGAATTCTTCCATCTTTATGAAACAGTTGATCATTTAATGCATTCCACTACAGTAAAATAAAAATGAAATGAATGCAGTAATTAACTGACCAAATAATTTATTTTAATACACATACACCTGTGACCATCACTTGTCCAACTGTCACTATAGATGTTTGATTATGATCAAATTAATGAATAAATGTACAAATAACTGTCACTGAACAACATATATCTTCTCAGCTCACTGCCATCAGATAACAGTGTGCAGCCAACTGCAGCCCCCAGCTTACCTCCCAACCTCTTAGTTAAAATAGAATAGGGCACAAAAGATCAAAAGCAAGGAAAGGTCTTGCCTTAACTTAGAAAGTTGGTAGAACAATAGTCTTTGCTGTATCATATTTTTTCTCAAGCCTATTATGTCTGAAACTTAAGGGTATGTCATCATTTACTGACTACAATCCTTACTGTTTTGCCAAAAAATGTTATGAGGGAATATTAAAATTATGTGGCAAAATCAGGAAAAGTTGAGATATATGCATATAGTATATACACACACACACACACACACACACACACACATTACAGTCACTTGTATGACTATGACTGTACACCATATTGGGATCAAATTAATGAAGAAATATGTAAGTAAATGCCACAATGGAATGTATTTTTTCGGCTCAACTATTGTCAGAATACTATGTGCAACCTACTTTAACCCCACCACCACATACCTGTTAACCTCTTAGCTTAAGATACCAGGATAAAGTTAAAAAACATATTTGGAGATAAAGGAGCAAAATCAGGGACAGACATTATTCTTATATACTTAGGAAGTTGCTAGAATAGCAGGCTTTGCATCAGAATGCTTTTTCTGAGGTATATGTGCCTTGTTGAAGGTTGGCATCAAGCTGGCAGCTCGGCACCCGTAAAAAATCTACTGCCAATCATTAGCGGACCAGAGTTCCGCTGTGGCGACCCCTAACCAGGAAAAGCCAAAAGAAGAACATTAAATATGAAACCAACGTGTCTGTTATGATTTAGTAACTAGTTCTCATTCATTTAAAAAAAAGAAGAACATTATATCTGAAACTAACATGTCTATTATGATTTAGTAACTAGTTCTCATTCATTTAAAAAAAGAACACACAAAAGATACAAGGAGCAGACCAAAGTATGAGACAAATTAAAGATATTCTGTGAAATCAGGGTCAGTTGAAAGCAAGCATCTATGCTCAAACACATTGCCACATGCAGCCACCAGTTTGACTATGACTGTACAACAGAGAACTGTTATTGTGATCAAATGAATAAATACATAAAAAGCTGACACACAGGAATGCATCTTCTTAGTTAACTGATGTCAGAATATAGTGTGCAACCAAATGCAACTCTTCAATACCTCTCATTCTCATAGTTTAAGAGGCAAAGAAAAAGCTAAATAATGGGGGACAAAGGACCAGAATAAGGGACAGATATTGTTCTAATATACCTAAAAAGCTGCTGCATCAGAATACTTTTTCTAAAAGCCATTAAGTCTGATACTCAAATATCTGTCATTCTTTAGTGACCAGTTTTCATGTATTTGCCAAAAAAACAAAAAATCAAAAACAAATGTTAAGAGGAATGGACAAAAATAAGACAAACCCAGGAATTCACAAACGTTAAGAGGAACAGACAAAAATATAAGAGAAATCCAGGAATTCATTATAGGGCCTAAAAAGGCCCTCTGCCATGATATTGTCTTTTAAGATTCGGAGACATGTTAGTTATGATGAGGAAAGACCTCATTATTAGCCAATTTGCATGTTCCTGAAGTGCAACCACTACTGTGATCTGCATGTCACTGTAGTAAACTTCTGCTCGTGTAGGCACTGGCATTCCCCTTTCACTCTCCTGCATACGTACTCACACACACACACACACACACACACACACACACACACACACACACACACACACACACACACACACACACACCACAGTCCCCATCAGTGTCCCTGACTTGTATGCCTTGCTGTGGGTTCCCACCACTCTGGATCCCCATAATAGCTGAAGTGCTGTTCTGGCACGATTGTAGTTACCCTGGTAGCTAATGGCTCCCCTAGAGTCCCCATACTGCTGTAAGTGCTGTTATGGCACAATTGCAGAACCCCTAGTACCTAGTGTTTTCCCCTCACCCCCAGTTCCTATACTGATGCTAGTGCCATTATGGCACTTAATTGTAAAATAATCTCTGGTGTCTGGTAGCTCATCCCCACCCCCCGATGATACCCATACTATGGGCATGTTAGGTTGCTGAACATGGCTGAAACCATGACTTTGTGTGGTCAGCCATGCTGATCCACACAGCCAAATGATTTCTTGAACTGCTTAGCATGTAGATGCCTTCCTGGAGGTGCTTCTGTGGAGAGAACGCATGGCTAATTCACATATGCTTCTCCCCTGGAGGCCTCATTAGCATTCAGTGTGGCTACAGGGCCAGACCTACATGGTGCTGCACATCTTCATGTTAGAGCACCATGTTAGGGCCATCGCTGTGTAAAAAAGGATACCATGACATGCACTCCTCAAAATCAGAGACATTCTGTGAAATCAGGGACAGATGAAAGCACTTGTGCCCCCATACATATATGACACTTATACAGAGATGCGCGCGCACACACACACGTACAAGCACATGCACACAAATAATAAAAATCCTTACCTCTTCCTGATAAGTAATCATAGTGCTAGTAAAATATTTTAAAAATTTTCCCTCGCTAGTACCAATTGAGAACATGCATTTCTTTTTTTTAATTTTTATTTTTCAAGAAAACAAATTTATTTCTAATATTTAACAATAGTAAATCATATTTAAGGCTTAACTTGTTCATACTTTCTTATTATTAAGCCAGTCAACTATTAATTATATTTTTCTAGTAAAGTTTCCACATTTTGCCGTTACATTTTGAGCTTTTCCCATTTGATCTCATGGTGATGATATTTATTTCCTTTCTGTGTACAACAGTAGTTAAGTTAATAAACTCTTTGAAATTTGGTGAAGATTCACTTTTCCAGTTTGTTGTTATTACCTTTCTTGCTATTGCCAATAAAGTCCACAACAGAGAATATTTTTCTGATTTTATAGAAGCAGGAAATGAAGCATTTGTCAGTATCAGAAATTCAGAAACTATACATCTATCGGACTACAAAGCTTTGAAAAAATTCTGAAACACTTCTCACATTTAAGAAATATGTGATAACAGACTGCTTTGAATGATCTCTTCCATCTCCAACACACACATTATTTTTTCTTTCACTTTCAGTCAGGCTGATGTTCTTCGTCTCCCATTGCTGCAGTCCTCACATATGGGTATTCCGCTGTCCTCAATCGGCCCGAATACCAAAGGGCTAGAACCGGCATCGGTCATTGGCGCCCGAGACTGACGTCAGTACGTGTCAGTACAAATGCGCATGACCGACGCCATAACTTCAGTCTTTCTTGCCGCGTGGTCCTAAGCAGAAGCAGCATTTGCAAGTGCCGTTCGGCGTTCTGGAATTGTCGGTTTTCGAATTTCAGACCGGAGACCAAGTTGAGCTAAGTACCCCGTTGGGGACACTTTTGTCTTTTTTCTTGCCTCAGTATTGACGGATGTCAGAAAAAGTTAATAACTGTATTTCTTGTGGGAAACAGATTCCTCATAGGGATTACCATTCACTCTGCATTCCTTGTTTAGGGCCTGAGCACGACATTGTTGGGTGTCGCTTTTGTGCTACTTTTAACAAGCGTACTATTAAACGTCGGCTGGACTGTGCTAGGCTGGTGTTTGGTAAACGTTGTAATTACAACATGCCGTCGGATTCTCCGACGACTGGTTCTTCTAAGAAACGCAAAGACAAGTCTTTGCGTTCCAAACAGGATGAGTCGTCCACTCCGGACGCCGGTTCTGTAGTACCACTGGCTACTTCAGCGGCTCCTTCTGTAAGTTTACCTGAGTCTCAAGGGGAGCCTTTGTTACTGCAGGAAGTGGCTTCTCCTGTGTTAGGCCAGGCTGAGGGTGCTTCTCTGTTGTCAGTGGTTCCCTCCCCTCATAGGGTAGTTAGGCCTCCTCCTTCTCTAAGCAAAGCCCATTCTAAGTCTAAGTCTGCCCCTGCTGGTGCTAGTCCACAGGGTCCAGCTCCTAGGAAGCACATGTTAAAGATGGCTGAAGATTTGATTACTTTAATTAGGGGTTCTATGCCCCCCCTGTGAAGAGGCCCAGGGTAGAGACAGAGTTGGAGGGTTTGGTTCAGTCTTCCAATGAGTCAGATTCCTCTGTGGAAGAACTTCAGGATTTCCCTCCTATTCTGATTCGGAGGCTGAGGACACTACTCCTCTGCGTCCCCTCCAGAAGATTTTTCTTTCTCTGAGACTTTGCATTCCATGAGGGAACATTTCAAATGGGAGGGCCAGGATTATTCTGATTCTCGTAAAAGACTGAGAGAATTCTTGTTTTTGCCTCAGCATAGGCCCTTGGCTATTCCCCCTGTACTGGATGTTGTTCAGGATGTATTTTCTGAGGCTGCCCTTAACCCATATTCTCTGCCTCCTGCCCCGGTTAAACCAGATAGATACTACAGGGTTCCGGAAGCTCACAAGTACTTATATAAGAGTCCTAGGGCTGATCCAGAAACTATTACTCAAGGCCCCAAAGGTGTTAGGGCTTCTGTGGTTAAGAATCCAGTTCCTCTGGACAAGGATGCTAGGGCCCTGGATAGGTGGGGTAAAAAGCTGTATACCTCTTCTACTTTGGCTATGAGAGCTTTAAATTGTCAGTTTCATATGCTCCGGTATCAAAATTATTTGCTGGGCCAATTGAAATGTAAAGTTGATGCTTTAGCTGAAGGTATTGAATGTAAGGAGCTTCAGGATTTAGTGCATGCTTCAGACCAAGTTGGTAAGCATTCTTTGCAGTGTGGTTTTGATGCTTTACAGGCTTCTTCCAGGGTGGCTGCTACTAGTTCAGTTGTTCGTAGGCATGCTTGGCTTAAAGATCAGACCTTGTCAGAGCATGTTAAGGCTCGAATTATGGATGCTCCTCTACAATCTGATGTTCTTTTGGTCCTCCAGTAGAATCAGTTTTGAAAAAATGGAGGAAAAAGCTAAGTCTATGCAGACAGTTAAGGACTTTTTACAGGTTCAGCCCCCTAAGTTCAGTAGGAATTGGCCTGCTAAGGGATGGTCTTTCCCCTCTTTGGATTATCAATCTAGGGGCAGGTTGAGGCAAGGTAGAGGTAGGGCTTCCTCTCAGGGCCCTGTTACTTCTAGGTCTTTGAGTTCTTCTACCCCTTCTGCGGGGGAGGGCAGGGGTCAGTCCTTTCGGAAACAGACCCAATGACCCGTGTCTTCAGCTGCCGGACTCTGCCTTGCTGGCAGCCCCTCTAGGAGGAAAACTGAGACTTTTCAAAAGGAATTGGCATTTGGTTACCCAAGACAAATGGGTATTGGACATAATAAATCGAGGCTACAAATTTTATTTTCACACATTCCCTCCTTTCAAAGGTATGCCGGATGTGCCTCGTCAGCAATGACTGGAAGCACAGACACAAATTTCTTCTCTGCTTCAGTTGGGTGCAATACAGGAAGTACCTTCTGCAGAAAGAGGCACAGGGTTTTATTCCCGTCTTTTCTTAGTGCCAAAGAAAGGAAATACTTGGAGACCAATTCTGGACTTGTCCATTCTAAATACCTTTCTGGAAATTCCAAAATTCAAGATGTTAACACTGCAACAGCTGTTACCTATGCTGGGCAAAGATCACTGGATGGTAACTCTGGATCTCAAAGGGGCCTATCTTCACGTTCCTATCAGGCCCAGTTGCAGGAAATTCCTGAGATTTCGGAATGGGAATTTGCATTATCAGTTCTCTGCATTGCCCTTTGGCTTGTCTACTGCGCCCAGGGTATTCACAAAAGTCCTGGCTCCAGTAATAGCTTTTCTCAGACTAACAGGAATTCAAATTTATCCTTCTCTGGACGACTGTTTGATTCTGGCTCAAGGCAAGCACGAACTTCTTCAGCATCTGCAGTATGTAATGGCAGTTTTAAGATGCCTAGGGTATTCTGTGAACGAAATAAAGTCCAGTCTAGTACCCTCACAAGAGATGTGTTTTCTGGGTGTGAAACTGAATACAGCTGCTCAGATGGCATTTCTTACCCCGGACAAACAAAGAAATCTTCACCTATACTTCCAACAGCTATCGGTAATGTCCAGGCTGACTGCAAGGACAGTCCTTCAAGCCTTGGGGTTCATGGCATCTTGCATTCTAGTACTTCCCAATGCCAAACTGCATATGAGGAAGCTACAATGGTATCTCAAAAGCGTTTGGACTCAACACTGCCACGATTTGGACACTGTCATTCGGATTCTACCTTGCATTCAGAGAATTTCTGTGGTGGGCTCAGGAATGTCACCTAAACAAGGGGCTCTCTGTGACCCAACCAGAGGCAAGTCAGATATTAACGACAGACGCCTCGGAGTCAGCCTGGGGAGCTCATTTCAGAGGAAAATGGATTCAAGACCTTTGGCCCCAGAGCTACTTCACTTGCATATCAACATGAAAGAGATGCTGGCAGTTCAATTTGCTTTGGAAGGATTCAAGAGCCTACTTCAACCGGGACTGGTGTTGATTCGAACAGACAACACGACTGTCATGTGGTACATCAACAAGCAAGGGGGAACTCATTCTTACCCTCTTTGCAGACAAGCAATGCTGTTATGGGAAACTGCTTTGAATCTGCACATCACTCTTCGAGCACAGTTTCTGCCAGGAGCACAAAATTCTTTAGCAGATGTTCTGAGCAGACAGATTGTGGATCCTCACAAATGGAAATTGGACCCTCAGGTATTTCTTCAGTTGACAATGGCTTGGGGAACTCCGGACATAGATCTGTTCGCTTCTCCTCTGAATTTCCAACTGCCACTGTTTTGCACAAGGCTATTTCATCCAAAAGCCTGGAAAATAGATGCACTATCCTTCAGTTGGAGCAACCTTCACGTGTATGCTTTTCCTCCTTTGCCTCTTCTTCCAAAGGTGCTGTTGAAGGTCAGGAGGGACAAACCTTGCATGATCCTTATAGCACCGGATTGGCCTCGTCAGCATTGGTACCCTCTGTTGAGGAGCTTAATTCATGTACCACCTTGGCCATTACCACAGATTCCTCACTTATTGTCTCAGGAAAACAATCATTTTCTCAATGTCAGGGTGCAATCCCTACACCTGACAGCCTGGCGCATTCTGTTTTAGAGAAGGAGGACCTTCGCTCCCTCAACAAGTTTTGGATGTTATTTTGGAAGCCAGGCGTCCTAGTACTCGAAAAGTTTATGCTGGTAAATGGAAGAGATTTTTCTTTGGAGTTCAGCTAAAGGCTTTGATGTCGAATTGCCTAATTTGAGTTGTACATTGCAATATTTGACTATTTTATTGGACAAGGGTTTGTCCTTCTCTTCTGTAAAAGTGCATGCTGCAGCTATTTCTGCTCACTATGATTGTGACCCTCCTTTATTTTCACATCCATTGGTTAAACAGTTTCTTAGAGGGGAAAAGAATATAAGACCCCCACGGAGGGCTCCTACTCCTACCTGGGATCTTAATTTTGTTTTGGAAAAGCTGACTCTGCCTCCTTTTGAACCTGCAGCTACAGCTGACTTGCAGTTGTTGTCTTGGAAGACTGCTTTTTTGTTGGCTGTTACTTCTGCTAGAAGGGTATCTGAGTTACAGGCCCTCATGGCAGTGGAACCTTTTCTGATTTTTCACAATGACAGAGTTTCCTTACGTACTAATCCTACTTTTCTGCCTAAAGTGATTTCTAATGTGGCATTGAACCGATCTATACATTTGCCTACTTTTTATGCTAACCCCCAAAATGAAGGGGAAAAAGTTTTGCATTCTTTGGATGTACATAGGCAGTTAAGGTATTATTTGAGCAGAACCAAAGAGTTCAGAAGATCTCAACAATTATTTGTTTCTTTTGCTTTGACTTCACGAGGGAAAGCTGTCTCAAACAAACTATTTCCAAGTGGATTGGCCATTGTATTGCGTTTTGTTACTCTCATCATGGTAAGGATGTTCCAGTTGGGATCAGGCCTCATTCTACTAGGGCTACGGCCACTTCTACTGCTTTTTTGAGAGGGGTAGCTACTAAAGACATTCTAGAAGCAGCTACTTGAGTTCGGTACATACTTTTACAAAGCATTATCATTTACCTCTTTATTCTAGGTCTAGGGCTGGGTTTGCCACTGCAATCTTACAGGGCATGTCAGCAGCTTCTACTGCTATTTAGTTGACCAGCCTCCCTTTTTTCCGTTGCTCTGGGATTCTACCCATATGTGAGGACTGCAGCAATGGGAGACGAAGAACATAGTACAGTTTTGTACCTACCATAAATGTAGATGTTCGTGGATCTCCATTGCTGCAGTCCAATTTTCCCTCCCTCCTCCCCCCTTTTCTTTTAGGTTGGGGTTTGGGTGGTGTTTTTTGCATTCTGACATCTGGGGCAAGAAAGACTGAAGTTATGGCGTCGGTCATGCGCATTTGTACTGACACGTACTGACGTCAGTCTCGGGCGCCAATGACCGACGCCGGTTCTAGCCCTTTGGTATTCGGGCCGATTGAGGACAGCGGAATACCCATATGTGAGGACTGCAGCAATGGAGATCCTCGAACATCTACATTTATGGTAGGTACAAAACTGTACTTTTCAGTGACCTGAGGCAGCCTTAGCCAACAGAAACAGCTACTCACTGCTTCATACAGCAGCCTGGCAAGTCACTTTTTGCCTTCTACAGAAGGCATGAAGAAGAATTGCAGTATTAAGCTATTTTAATAAACAGCCTGGCAAGCAGACTAAGCTGTTTTAAGAGCATTTAGACATTGTAAGAATTCAGAGCATGTGCAGAAGCATTTGTGGAGTTCCCTTCTCAAACATTTACTTGATAGAGCGCATTTAAAATTATTAAAAAAAAGGAAATAATTATTATTTTTTTGCCTTTTTCTTTTAATTGGGGGGGGGCTACAATCCAGTAGCCAGTACTACAAGTCATCCCTGCCATATGGACAAGTTACATAAGTGTTCCAATGGGATATCAGTAACAGAAATTTGTTGGTTTCAAGAACAGGTATGCAAGAGAATTTCACTTAAGTAAAATCCAGCAGGCATCCTGAAAGTTTCATCTTTAATTACCTTATTTTTGCTTCCTCCTGTGCAAAGAAAAAGAGATCAAGTGACATGTCTTGCAGCCTTAGCAACCTCTGCAGCCACTGGCCAGAGCCACAGCTGGAAGGTGATCTGAAGCCATCTCCTTCCTACCTTCCTATTTAATACCAGCAGTTCCTGGCCAACGGGCCAGAGCCACAGCTGGGAGGTGACCTGTAGCCATCTCCTTCCTACCTTCCTTCCTTCCTATTTAATACAAGTGGTTCCTGGGGAGTGGTTTATGACAGATGACAATTCTTATGAGAATCGGCTTCCTCAGGAGACTGCAAAGTGACCACTCCCTCAGGAAGAAAATCCTTAAGGTGTGCTGGACAGAGCAGCTTAAACTTCCAGGTGTTGTTCTGAGAAAACAGACCTGGGGTTTCTCTTTTCAACTGAGGAATCATTTTCAAAAAAGTCCTTCCAACCTTGAAGCTGTAGTTTTTTCCTGGTGCTCACAGTATGGATAGAATCCTGTCTTTCAATTGAAAGGTTTCCAGCCTGAGTAAGAGAAATGGAGGAGGTGGAAACCTAGACCTGAATGACTGTGGGACATAAACCCTATGTGCCCACTCAACGTGTATATCCTGTGATGGAATATTAGTATACTTGGGAAGTTTTGTCCCCTATAAACGAGAGTCAGCTCCCTTTTTTTATATTTTCTGGTACCCTAAAACTCTAATATTTTTAATTCTTACTGATCTTCTGGATCTACTAGTCAGGCTTCGGCAAGATCCAAGTAGATTTCCATTTTTGCCAGTTGGTGATTAAAGGATAAGTTTGTGATCATAGGAGGTTACTAGGCTAATGGTCTTGAGGCCCATACATGCCTAGCCAAATATTTTCAACTTTTAATGATGCTATTAGTAGACCTGACTCAACATCCACTGCCCCTATCCAGAAGGGACGCAGGTAAAACCCAGGGAAGAATTTGCGATTCCCCATCTAATTATCCAGATTTGAAGAGGGTTAGTAAGGTGCTCTGTTTTACGAAGAGTGGAAGCTTATTCCAGTGTAGGGGGAGCCTTTAGGAGATAAACCTGCCTCTCCAATAGGTTCTGTTAATATCACTTCATGTTAAAGTCGCTAGAGCGGGTGCAAAGTGTACCATTTGTCTTGCTAATGTGTAGTATTTTCATAAGGGCAGGGTCTACGGTTCCTTATAAGCCAGACAGAGATCACCCCTGAATAGTCTGTACGACACAGAGTAAAGTGACAGGGATTTTAGTCTGTCAGCATAGGATAGGTTTTGGATACCTTGAATTTTCTTTGTAAGGTACCTCTGAGGTCTCTTCAGTTGTTGGATGTGCTTGGCAAGGTGCATACCAAAGGGCACATTGTATTCTATAATTGGTCTAATAAGGAAGGAGTATAGGGGGGTTATAACCTCTTTTTTTCTGGAGGTAATTCCCTTACTGATGAGATGGCCCTTGCTCCTTAACTAGACTACCATACTTAATCGCTCTCCATTGACTACTTCTCTCCCGTTACATCTCCTCTACTCCCATCTCTAACTCTTTTCCTATCCTATCACCTGGAAAGTTGTTTTTAATTCTCTCTAACTCCCCCTTTCAGGCTTTTCTAAGCTACTTCCATACATCTTCTTATCTTATCTACTGTGACTACTTCTTCTTAACAAATCTTTCACTATAATATTCTCATACACCTCATTTAATATCTATCACATTACTTCCCTACTGAATTCCTCTCCTTAATATTTTCCTATACCTCATAGAATATCTGTTCATATTAACCTCCCTAGCATGACTTCAACTCTCTTGATTATCCCTCACTTCTGCTACTATCTTTATATAATCATACTCTCTTCCCTAGGTCTTACCTTTACTGAACTTTTATCCTTATACATACAAAACAAATTTATTATATTGTATGTCTTTGTATAACCTAGTCTGCTCTGATAGTATTGTATAGCTCTAACTAGAATTTGTAGACTGACTTGTCTATAATCTACTATAAACTGTCATCTAGCCACATGACAAATTGTATAATGTCTAGGAATATATTTATGCTTATGTATAACTGTACAAACTATTAATGTCTGTACTTTGTTCTATAAGTGCATGTATTGTTTAGTTATAATTGTAAACTCTTTCATGTCTGCATCCGTTTTTGAGCTTTTCTCCCTGGGCATCCACTGAAAATGGGCTCCAGACCCAGTCAGACTTTCCCAATCACCAAATGTCAATAAATAAATAAATAAATGGGCAACACAGAATGCTTTCCTTACCACTGCGGAATCATGATGGTCAAAGGAGAGGTTGCTGTCAATCTGTATGCCCAGATCTCTTGCCACGGATTAGGTACTTAAGATGTTGTTGTTAATGTGGTACTTTGCATGGACATCTCCCTTACCAAAGGGGATGATGATGCATTTTTTTAGCATTTAGCTTGAGCCCATGGCTTTGACACCAATAGTTGGTCTGAATGAGACCTTCCTGGAGGGTGTCAATGTCACTAGAGGATTCAATGATCACGCCCAGCTTGCAGTCATCTGCAAACTTTGTTAGCCACCCGCCTTTTGTTTTGGCCTGCACTTCTGAAAAGTAAATTCCAAATAATAGGGACCCCAGCACCGAGCCCTGTGGTACTCCACTGGTTACTGGTCTGAAGGTACATGAACAGTCCCCTATTTTAACAGTGTGTGGTCTATTTCTGAGCCAGTTAGCAACTCATCTAACTATATACTATTTTATGTTCAGTTGGGTAAGTTTATCAAAGATGCCCAAGTAGGGAATGGTATTGAAGGCCTTTGCCAGGTCAAAATAGGTAGCATGCACAGTTTTGCTTTCATCCAGGGCTTTGGTGACTGTCTCAAAGAAGCCCATCAAGTTCAGTAGACATGACCTCCCTTTGATGAAAGCAAACTGGGATGGATCTAGTGTTAGGTGGTTCCCTATGTCCTTGTTGAGGTCCGTGATGATTCTCTATGTAGCCTTGCATATGGGGTTGGTCAGACTTATTGTTCTGTAATTTCTAGGGTCAGCAGAGGAGCCCCTTTTGTAGAGGGCGATGACAGTGGCCATTTTCCAATCTGCAGGAACATAACCAGTGCTTAGACTATGGTTAAAGAAGGTACTCAGAGGTGCCACTAGCTCCTGCTGTAAGCAATTTAGGACGCAGGCAGGGATGCTGTCTGGTCCCATAAAGCCATATTTTTTGCCTTGGAAAGGGCATTAAGGACCTGTTCCTCAGAGATTTCTGGGGAGGACATCTGGGATCAATGTTTTGTGGTATATTGGGCAGTGACAGGAGGGAGAAGCCAACAGATTAGCAATATCACAAGGTTCAGTATATGTTTTGCCATTTACAACAAGTTCATTGCAAATCTGGGATATTCCTTTGAGGTTGCAGACGTAGCAGAAGAATGCCTTGTGGTTACCCTTGGTTAGTGCAGCCAATTTAGACTTGTAGTCGGCTTTGGATTTTTTCGCTAGGTGTCTAATTTGCTATTTTGTCCAATAAGGGAGAGTTTGAGGACTGTCCTTTACTGCTTTTGGACAGCAGTTTCTTTCTCCTGTTATTCAGCCTGTTTATGGTGGATGTCCACCAAACAGGCTTGTTTTTACATAATAAGTTAATTTTAGTCCATCAGGTACAGCTGAGTCAATGCAACTGTGGAGGTGCTTATACAATGGGTTGGAGTAAACCTCGGCATAGGTATCCTTGCCATCAGTAGGGGTAGGGGCTATGAAGCTAGTAATATCATCTTGTATAGATTATAATTAGCTTTGGAGAAATGTTTTAGTTTAGTTTCTGCTGGGGGGGGTCAAACACTATTTTTGTTTCTAGCATGATTGACTTGTAGTACAGATGACTGTACACTTGGGGTGGTGCCAAAATCATTCATGTTTGTGAGTACCAGATCCAGGATGTTAGAACCCCTAGTACTGGTGTCTACCAGCTAGTCCAAGACACTGTAGTTCACAAAGTTCAAGAATCTCTGGCGAGCGTGTTGGCACAGGTATATTTAGACTAATCAGTTTGTGGTTTGGTAAAATCTCCCAGAATCTGGGTAGTTGGTGGAATATTGTGGGACTCCAGGAGGTCCAGACAGGCATTGTGGGTGTGCTGGTTCAGGGAGAGGGGCCTATAACTAGCAATAATCTGAAGAGGAGTTTTACTTATGGACAATTATACATGGAGAAGTTTGAGAGACTCATTTAGACGTACTAATCTGGAGGAGTATTTGTCTTTAATAAAAACAGATACTCCTCTTCCTTTGGATTTCCCTCTGTCATCTGATGGTCTGAGCAAGTGGAAGGTGTTATAACCTGGTATGGCTGGGGTGCTACCCGCAGCCTTGAACCAGGTTTCTGTGACTGCACAGACATCAGCATCCTCCAAAGTGAGGTCAGCTTCCAACGAGTGTTGTTTTAGGTTAAGACTCCTAGCTTTTAGCAGCAGGACCCTGATGTTGGTTTTTCAGGAGGATTTCACATTGGAAATTTTGTACTTGTGACATTGCCTAAAAAAGGCACTAGGGGGGAGGCAAGAGCCTTTGCCAGTAGCCGGAATCCTAGGGGTGACAGATGGAGGCCATCAATGTCAAAGCATCGAGGTCTAACAACCATATCATCCCAGTCTGACAGGAACTAGATCCCCTTAGAATGACACCAGAAGTTAAGCCAATTACTGAAGTCAATCATCTTTTATTTATATTGCGGCATCATCCTAAGTGAGGGTAGTATGCTCCTTAAGGCTAGGGACATACCTGCCTGGGACACATAATCCAAGAGCTCATGTAGTCCAGAGAGGTACATCTCAAGAAGTTCACACCAACATGTACTACGACAGAGTCACAACAGTAGTTGCTGCTGAGGGACTTGAGTGTGTATGTGATGTTCTGGATCCTGGCACCAGACAGGCAGCTTACCATGACCTTCTCATGTGTGTCTCATGACAGAGTCACCTATGACTAGTACATTTGATTTAATGTTATGCCTTAGTGGCTTACCTGGTGAGAAATTGGCATGTGTGATTTTATGTGTACTATGTTTATCTACATGTGAGCTATGTGAGGTGTGCTTGCGTTTGGGAGGTGTCTGTACTTTGGATAGGTTTCTAGAGAGGACGTCCTCATATGTGGGATCACCTCTTTTGACCCATTCTGACCATTTATCTCCTCAAACGTTTTGTCCACATTTTCAGTTATGTTTGTAGCTTCAACATAATTAGACTGAATTTATCTTCCTAAGGAAGTGAACTAGAGTTTGACATTTTCTTCTTTGAGATTGTGAGTAGTAAGGCTAGTAAAGAACAGATCACACTGCTTTAGAGTTTGTAGGGCAAAAATGAGTTAGAAGGATTTGGCTCTTTATAGAGTTCTTTTTTTTAGGCATATGAACTTTGATAAAAGAAATAAAAGAGAAATATATACTGCAGAAAAAATCATGAATTATGCACTAAAGGGATGTGATTTGCTGATACTGAAGAAGGGTTAACAGAGAGCATTGTAGACCTAGGTGTTAGTAATCCTCCATCTTAACCAGAAGTCCTCTTTTAATTAACTTTAATGGTAGCTTTAATTAAATGCTCCTTATTTTACGAGTGCTCCAGATTTTACAGCAATGTTTATATGTAGATTTTGCTTTTCATTTTAGTATTTTTGTTGTAATCTATTTTATTGTTACAGTGTAATATATTCAAGCAAAAAGAAAATGGAAGCGCCATGTTGGGTATTATCTACATTTTCTGACTATAGTACCAATCAATTCTTTTAACCTGTCCTAGTATTTTACCATAATTTACTCGTGTGAGGTGATCATTGATTTGGTTATCACAAAGCACTGCTGTGGTTGCGTAAAGCCCTGTCCATGATGTCTGTTCTTAATATATGCAGTCAGCACATTTTTTATGTAATGTCAACAGTCTGATCAAATGATTTGTTTTCATTGTAAAACAATCCAAAAAAAGTAGAATGATGAGATGACACCAAACTGTCATCATAAAACGAACAATCTTTTATTTTAAAACAACATAAGGGCTTTCACAGCTCTAGCTGTTTATTCAGATGTCAGTATAAAAATTCAGTCACACACACAGCAATTTATAAAGAAATTCAACTAGCAAATCAACCAATTAAACAATTATGTATTAAAAGAATACAAACAATAAATGTAATAAAAATTTAAAAATAAGAAATAAACTTAAATCAACTAATGCACATAAGTGTATGTAAAGCTCATCTAAAAAGTGAGTGTGTTTGTAACAAAGGTTTAAGGGGAATTTTATCATTTAGTCCTGAGCTATAATCAACCCTTAACCTAATTATCCACTTGCTCTGTAAACTTTCAGTAGCATTCCTAACATCACCCAGCCTCTTAGTAGCTGCTACCTGTGCTATAACTTGAAACTTAAAACAATGTGTGTGTAAAGTGAGCTTCGCATGTTTAGAAAGAGTACTGCACTCAGTATCATTATTATATGTCTTAAGTGTTCTACTATATGTTCCTTCAATTATCTATCGGTCTTGCCTACATAAAACTTCGTGCAGGCAGTGCAGCACACTAAGTAAACCACATGAGAAGAAGTCCATGTAGCTTGAACATCAAACACATACTGTTTACCCTGATCTGGATGTATAAACATACCAGTGGTGTCAATATAACTGCAACACTTACAAGTATGACTTGGCCTAGTTCCTTTATAGGTGGGACCCATTTTATTCCTAGTAGTTTTACCATCAATAAACTGTTTTGGATAACAAAGCATCTGTTTTAAAGATCATTTCTTCTTAAAGATAAAGTTGGGTTGTTCACCCACTATCTTTTTTAAGATCATTATTCATTGTTATAATGGGCCAGTGCTTCCTTATAATAGCCAAGACATACCCGTAGTATACGAATAAGTTACCAGTACCCTGCATTTACCATCACTCCGTCTCTTGGGGTGAATAGAAGGTGGATATGACAAAAAGAAGGGCCTGCCTCTACCTTCTCTAATATCAGAGACTTTATTCAATACTTGTTGTACATTACACCTCTTGTAGCCCCTATCCACAAACTTATTCTCCAGGTCTTTCATTTCAATCATAAAATTGCCTTCACTGACATTCACCCTTGAGACTCTAAGTCCTTGCCCTTGTACTATATTATCAAGTACATATTTAGGGTGCATGCTTGTTCGGTGTAAAACATGGTTCCTGCAACAAGATTTCCTATATAGTGAAGTATCCATCTGTCCACTGCTTGAAACTCTAATAAGTAATCTAAGTAACTAATTTCTACCTTGGAATACTCAACTGTAAATCTCAGAAATGTAGTACCAGCATTAATCTCTTCTATAAACTTAACCAACTCATCTAGTGTGCCCTTTAAAATTAGATCAGTTTGTCACAAGTCAAAGGCTGACTCCTGCATTTCTAAATGGACTCTCCTTAAATCTGGAGACTGGGCGTTAAACACCCAGGCCATTAACAGTATCCTGACTAGGTGTTTAAATCTTAAATATCCTGATCAACTATTACAGAGAGAAAGAGTTCTTAACTGGAAGGAATTTAGAATACAGTCTGCTCTGGAAGAGGGAGATAAAAGTTTATATGAAAAGTTAATAGCTTGGTTTTCACCTAACAAGCTTTCCTTCCATAAATGAGTGGATTGGCCACAGTGGATACAATGATAGGTCGATGTTAAGTGGGTAAATATTCTATGAAAGGATCCATTCTACACTATTCCAATTGTAACCGACTGAGAAGCTGGGTATAATTAATGAGTGCAGGATTGTATGGGAATGCGATCTTAAGATTACTATGGGAACAGTTTATTTTGCTGCCCAGATATGCCTCTTAAATCAAGAAAATTTCATTTTTATTTTTAGGTGGTGGTGGTAGATGGGAGATGGGAGAAAGGAAATTCACCCCAGGGATCACGTCAGTCGCCCTGCTAGTCAGGGGTCCAGGAAAGTAAATAATGTGGGAAGAAATAGCCAGGGAATTGTTATGGCTAGGCTTGTATAGGCCCTAGGGCTGATAGCCTAGTACCAACCTATGAACCTATGGTATATTTTTACACCTATCAGATCATTTCCTGGATTTTTTTTGTACTGTTGGCACGGTGTCCAGCAGGTAAAAGGGTAACTGGATATATCTTTTTTTTTTTTTTGGTGGGGGGGATATCAGTCATTGAACTCTTTGAAACCAGAAATACAGAACATCTGCCATGAACTTTGTCCTTATCAATTACCATATCCCCGGCTTTATTTTTGACTGAGTTTGAGCCTAACCTTTCATAAGCTAAACATGCCAAGTCTCTTTTAGATTTATTAGTGTTAGTAGGCAAAACAATAATCATCTACCACTGATAGAAAACTCACACTGATTGGATTAATGAGTTAAATTTCATCCTAAAAGATCCTTTCACTTTGAAAACCGCAGTAGAGAAGACTTTGGCTCATCAACAAGTTCTCTTTAAATGATCCATCTGAGCCAAGAAATTCTCAGACTGCTTAGAGAAACAAAGAACTTAACCCTTGGGCAGTTGTGTAAATATAGGAATTAATTTGGTTTTGACTTAACTTGTTTTTATGTCAGCTATCAGCAATTCTGAGCTGCATATTGTATTTGCAAATATTTTTTTTGTTGTTGTCAGTAAAGTTGCTTTCATTGTGTTGCATCTAATTGCATTTACTCCAAACTTATGGCATCATTTGTATTATTATGTACAACTGTTTTAGTTTGTTTTGCACTGCTATAATAAAGTGTTTTCAGAAATAAAAAAAAATCATTAAAAGCAAATATGTCACTAGAGTTGTGTCCATATATGCCAGGTTAGACAGCTTATGACTCCTCTTTGCCTCAGCTTCACAAGATTTAAAGATCTGATATTCTTCAGGTGGTTTCATTCCAGCCTTGAGATAATGCTTAATGAAGCAGCAGAATTCTTGCTGGTTTCTCTCGATCTGTACGTGCTACAGTTTTTATACTCTAGCCAACAACAATGAAGACTTGAGCATTATGAAAAATGAGCAGAAACACAGAGAATTCCCAAATCGCAGCAAATCATGATCCACAGCCACTCCTATTAACCATATTGATATATATAATATATAATATTAAGATTATGTTTTATATATATATATATATATATATATATATATATATATATATATATATATATGGATCTGCTTCAAATCACTGAAATCCTATTTCACTGACTTTCATTTCACTGAGACCAAATTACCTAAATTTCACAATACTGACAACTCATTTCACTGAATCTCATTTCAACGACAGCTTACAATGCTAAATTTCAAAAGACTAAATAGGAAACCATAGGCAAACATACTCACAGCACTAATGACTACCTCTTTCCACAACTTAAAAAACTACTTACTTATCCTCTTAACAGAAACCAGACAATATAAAACCAAACTAAGTGGGGGGCTGTGCCCCCCACACAGCCCCTAACTATATATACTAACTCCAGAATCACACTACAGTTGAGAAAAAGGCATATACCTTTTATTTGCCTCACAGTACTCTACACACTGCCACTACTGCTGGGAATGTACAAAACATCCACCATATTACTTTAGATACTTCCCATACAAATGTAAAGAGCCATACTCACTTTTAAAAACACTACAACACCACTTTCTACATTACTATCAGTATTCTGACACTCAGTACTGTAAGTTACAGAAATTCCTTCTATCACAAACAAGTTAAAGGGGAATAGAAACCCACATCAGGTCTATAGCTTGCAATTCAGTGAATTGAGATCCAGTCAAATGAATTTTCAGTATTTTGAAAATTAGGTGATTTGGTCTTGATGAAATGAATTTCAGTGAAATGGGATTTCAGTGATCTAAAGTAGATCCCCCCCCCCCCACACACACACACATATATATATATATATATATATATATATATATATATATATATATATATATAAAATTAAATTGACAGTAGAGAAAGCAGCTTTCAATGTCTAACCATCCAACCACATTTACTCCAAAGGCATTGAAGTAATTCATTTGTCCCACTATGCACAGCTGTCTATTGCCCCTCATCTTCACCACCACTGTGAGTCCAACCTGTTCTGTTCAGTAGACTAAGTTTTTTCTTTATGGTTAACATATTTATTAAATATTTAAGACCCACACATTGATCAAGACACTGGTTAATTTTAGACACATTTTTGTTGTAAATCACTATACACAACATTGAGTAAACCTACCTACAGGAACTTTACACACAGCAGCAAGAGTGTTTTTTTTACCCCAAATAAATGACTCTGGATTTCTTTTTAAAGAAGGTGCTATCAGTAGTTTACTCACTTCACCAGGAATGGTCTAGTATGTGAGAAGGATCTGTTTCCCCCAAAATGGGTCTAATCTGGGGGACCTCCAGAATTATTCAAGTGCCCAAGTCTCTCATAGATCTCACAGGGCTTGGTGATTCTGTCTATAAGCTACACTAGAGCAAGTGCTATGTTCCTGTCATACATTATACTGGATAGGGTCATCTCAGACCTTTCCATTACTGGCAGGCAATTTAATCTACTAGGGAAAAACAATGATCCTTCAAGTTGTAAGGGGCGGGCTGTATTAAGCAGAATGAAGTGCAGTGCAGGATTTCAGATATTGTAGATCCATTTCTTATGCATTTGAAAGCAGTAGGACCCTTTACTCCAATTCACTTGGTCATCTCAAGATAAGGAATAACTTCCATATGCCTTTCAGTCTCTGTACAAAAATTCCAGATATTTGATTCTCATAAGTTCCCATAATTCCCATAAGAAAGTTACTGTTTGTCGTTTTTGCATTTAAGTTACCTGTAACACATTGCATTTAAGTTACCTGGCACTTGCTCACTAAAGCAATTATATAAGTCAGCACTAAAAAATTAAAAGCACTACACCCTCACAAACTCCCCTTGAATACCTTGTTCCCCATTGGCCCTTTTTTTCAATTATAAAGGAATTCCCAATACTATTCTAGCATGTCCAAAGGTCAGTTGTCAATCTCCTCTCTGGTCCAGCTGGTGAATAAGGGAATCTTGAGGCAATGTTACAACTGCCTCATGTACACAGACAACCCTCTCCTCCTCCCAACAAATTCCAACACATGTGAGAGATGCAACCATATAGCCAAACTGGAGGCTAAGCTCTCTCAACTCAGTACTAGCGTAACCAGTCAGGAGGAGAAGGAAACCACACTCACTACAATTCCAGTCTCACATAGACCTACCATGACTGCAAACCAAACACATAAACACAAAAACACATACTCGGAGGCTCTAAATAAAAATCTGCCTAAGCAGCAGAGACCTCCAAAGCAGACACCCAAGCAACTGCTACCCCAAAACAAAACACGTGCAACACATAGCTCACAAAGCCAGTGTGTCAAACAGTCACAGCCCTTAAGGCTAAACAACACACCTGATACACTTGTAATAGGTGACTCTATCGTCAGGCACACTGACGTCCCGATCACCAGGCTGAACAAGGAGAAGGTCACGGTGAGCTGCCTGTCAGATGCTAGGATCCGCCACATAACACAAGCACTCAGGTCACTCCAAGGCAAGTACAAATATGACTCAGTCATTGTCCATGCTGGTGTGAATGACCTGAGACGTACCTCCCTGGACTACATAAAAAGAGACATAGAGGAGCTCTCTGAGCATGTAGCTCAGGCCAGTATGACCCTGACCTTGAGTAGCATCTTACCCTCACCAAGAATGATGTCACAATATGAAGACAAGATGATCAATTTCAACAATTGGCTTAAGTATTGGTGTCATTCAAAGGGGATCCAATGCCTGTCAGCCTGGGATGACATGCTCGACAAGCCACGATGCTTCGCTAGGGATGGCTTGCACCTGTCATCCCTGGGCTTTCGGATATTGGCAAAGGCTCTTGCTACCCCCATAGTGCCATTTTTAGGCAAGGCTCAAAAGACAAACCCACCTCCATAGGTATCACAAGGAATAAGAAACTAAGAGTAATGCTACTCAACGCCAGAAGTCTAAACCTCAAGATGCACGCACTCGAAACTCTCCTTAGCATGGAGAACATCGATATCTGTGCAGTAACAGAAACCTGGTTCAAGGCTCCCAAGAGCACCCCAACACTACCAGGTTATACCTCATACCATGCTTTTCGTCCCAAAAAATTGGACCGTACCACAAAAGGAGGGGGAGTATCAATATTCGTCAAAGATACCCACACCTCCAGGTTGGTGGCACAGCACGAAGCATCAGAGACTATCCATGTGCAACTAACAGTGGGTAAAACTGCCTTCCAGTTTATAGTCTGCTACAGACCACCCTCCCAAACCCAGGAACCCCACTCAGCCTTCCTGAGAACACTGGAAAATATGAAGGTCTCTCCAAACACCATTATTTTGGGCGACTTCAACTACCCAAACATAGACTGGGAGCATTACTCTAGCTCCAACACCCTAGCCCAAAGGTTCCTAGAATTTATAAACTCAAATGCTATGGAACAACTTGTTACCACTCCCACAAGAGGGGAAAACATACTGGACCTGATCATCACCAACATGGGGACTCTATGCTCCAGACCAGAAGTGTATCCTCACTGGTAAGATCAGACCATAAACTAATCTCACTGGATATTCACATCCCGACCCCACCCCCTGCCCAGAAAACCACAGTGAAAAACTTCTCTAAAGCAAATTTCACACTCCTCAAAACCAAGGTGGAATCCTTCAAAGCCACCGAGCCTGTGGAAAATATGGCCCAGACCGCAGAATCCTTTATAAACGCATTCTATGAACACCTTCAGGAATGCATGGATCATGCAATCCCAAATAAAACCAAGACCCAATCCTCCAAAGGCAGACCCCAGCCATAAACAAACTATACAATAGAAGGAGGAAGCTACTACATGATAGAGCAAAATCCCAAAAAGGGAAGGCATCTCTGATCAGTATTAGCAAAAAACTACGGGCACTCATAAAATCGTCTAAGGCCAGCTTCGAGAGAAAAATTGCACAGGACACTAAGGATAATCACAAGGCTTTCTTTAGTTATGTTAGGAACCTGGGTGGTAATTCCCAGATATGCTCAGAATTAGTCCAAAATGACAAAAATACACCAAACCCACAGACATTGCCAACATCCTAGCTGACAGGTTCAGCGCAAACTTCTCCCCACCAAAAGGGCAAATATCTATCCCGGAAGAGTGCTGCCCCCCTGACATCTCAGATGCTCAGGTAAGAGCTGCCCTCTCCAAAGCAAAAAACACAGCATCAATGGGACCAGACGGTGTCCCGGGCTGCATCCTACATGAACTCCAAGAAGAGCTAAACCCAAACCTAAAACTACTGTTCAATCTCAGCCTTACTACGGGATATGTACCCAAAGAGTGGCGAACAGCAACAGTGGTCCCTCTCCACAAAGGTGGTGCCTCAATGGATCCTGGAAACTATTGCCCCATAAGCCTGACTAGCTTGGTCTGCAAAGCTATGGAAACGATCATCATGGACCTCATAAATAAAGATATTGGGGACCTACAGACACTGGATCCTACCCAGTTCGGCTTTGTTAAGGGCAGATCCTGCCTCTTAAACCTGGTTGATTTCTCTGAAACAGTCACCAAGGCCATTGACGAGGGGAAGGTGGTCCACGCAGCCTACCAGGACCTCGTAAAAGCCTTCGATACAATACCCCACTCGGGCATTATAGATAAGCTCACCAGCTTAAATATAAACCCCTATGTCACTAGATGGGTTGCAAACTGGCTCAAGGACAGAACCCACATGGTTAGAATTGCTGGAGCCATGTCAGACTCCAAACCAGTTACAAGTGGCATCCCACAAGGCTCAGTCCTGGGACCTCTCTTGTTCGGTATATATTTCTCGGAGGTACAGGCCAACACAGAAGGACTGTGGCTGACCAAGTTCGCAGATGACTGCAAACTGGGTGCCATAATCGACTCTCCAGCCGACACAAGCATCCTCCAAAAGGGCCTCATAGAATCAGACAACTGGTGCCAGAGCCATGGCCTCAAGCTAAACGCCAAAAAGTGTATAGTCATCCCCATTGGCAAAAACAAAGTGCCCACAAATTACCACATAGGTGGTAATCCATTAAGTACAGAAGAAGTAATTAGGGAACTGGGGACCCAAGTTGATAGCAATCTCTCATTTGACAACCACATGGCCAAAGTGGTTAGAAAAACATTTTATATAGCCCACCTAATCATGAAGGGATTCACATCTAGATCTGGGGAGGTCATCGTGCCTCTTTACTCATCCCTCATCAGGCCCATAATTGAGTACAATGCCCCTTTTGGGATGTAACTTACCAGACACCTGCAGCAACTGGAAAGACCCCAAAAGTACCTCACCAAGAGGATCAAAGGGCTCAAACAGATGCCATATGCTGCCCGGTTAAAGAAACTCCAGCTCTACTCAGTGGCATACCGCCTGCTCAGAGTCGATCTGTGCCTGACGTATAAAGCCATGTCCAACCCGGAATTAATGGACATGCTGCACCTCAGAAAATCAAAATCCATCGAGCTACGAGCTCGAGAGACTTGAACCTCAACACTGAAATAAATAGGACATGCTGGAGGGACAGATTCATAACCCAGAGGCTCCCTTCACTCTGGAATAAAATCCCAGTCCAGGTTAGGCAGAGTCCCCCATTGACTCTCTTCAAGAGGAATCTTGATGAGTGGATGGGAGATCGTAGGTTTACCCCGGGTATCACTTCTGTGTCACTGTTAGACAGAGGCACAGTATACTAACCTCGAAAAAGGGCATAAGCAAAATTCATTTAAAATGGGTGGCAAAAGCCAAACACATTCTGGCTAGGCTTATAAATGCCCTAGGGCAGATAGCCTAGTATGAACCTATGAACCTATAAATAGTACCTAAATTTAAAAGATTATACAGAGTCTTCCTTTCTTGTTATTGGTACCAAGAAATATGAACCCTAAATATGTTAACAAAACTCCAAGTCAGAAGGGCTCACATGGTATAGAGTAATATACTCTGATATTAGGACAGGCCCAAAGCTTTGCACAGGTCTTGCAGTGCTTGACTTTTGGTGCTGTTTGTAATGCTAGTGAACATATAGTCATATATCAAGTTATATAAAGAAGTAAGCAGTCCCATCCTGGTTGCATCATGAGAACAATCCTGGTTTTACTGTAGAAGTTCCGAGCCCTGCAGGGATTCAGAATATTGTAGCATCATTGAAATGGTCAGTGGAGACTTTAGCCAGGTCAGCCTGAACTCACCCTCTCTAATAACCACTGCTGGAAAAATACTGCAGAAAGACAAAGTTGTCTATATGTCCTAAGGCTATACGTCATGGAATGTCCTAGGCTATTGGGCTGATTAACAACACAAACAGAATGAAACCTAGAAGAGACCTCTGGGGACCTCCTGCCCCCATGTGGAGAGTACATCTGTGATATTTACCCAGAAGCTATGTCCAGAAAAGTAATTGTAGAACCAGGGCACAAGGCCTTCATGAAGATCAATATATTCAACTTGCTCAAAAAATATCTTGGAACATTGTGTCAAATGCAATGTGGGGTGTGGATGGAGAGGTGATAAAATCAGCAAGCAAAGGAGAGTAGTATTACTGGAATTGAATTTGTCCTTAAGTCTCTGTGAATACCTTCATGAGGTGGACCCCATTTTTACAAAATCAGACCAAGGTGACACTGATATATATTTTATTTATTTATTTATTTGCAGTTTGTTTTCCATTAATTCTACGGTGGTACAGCAGTTGCGTTGTTACCTCACAGCAAGAGGCTCTCCTGTTCGATTCTCAGCTGGAGTGCCTTCTGTGTGGAGTCTGCATGTCCTCCCTGAGTCGAGTGGCCTCCAAAAGACATGCGTGAATGGGCGTGCCTTCGCTGAAGGTTGGGCGTCGGGCTGGCAACTTGGCACCATAAAAATCGACTGCCAATCATTAGCGGACCGGAGTTCCGCTATGGCAACCCCTAACCGGGAAAAGCCGAAAAGACAAACATTTGCAATTTTTTTCCAGGATAGTCCATTGGGCTACAAGGAGCCCATTTTCAATGCAGTCCTGGGGGGAAAAGCTCCAGAGAAATACAAATACATAGTACAGAAAGAGCACAAATCCATAATATTCATTTCAATTAAACGTTAAATACATATTTTGTATAGTACAAACCCATATTGCACAATTCAAATAGATGTTACATAATACAGAAATAAAAAAATATTTTCATTAGTAAAATTAGATCAGGTTAATTCAGTAAGTAGTTTTTTTTTTTTTAGGGAATTACAATGAGGTCATTTTTTAGTCATTGGTTGAATATGTCCCAAGGGATGTAAAACTTTAGGAGGTAGTGACAGGCAACAAAGTTTGGAAAGCTAGGAAGAAAGTCTGGTAGAATTAGGTTGGATGAGAGCAAGAGCATGTCCATTGTGAAGTAAGGTGCAAATACAGTGAGGTTTTAAACAATGACAGACTGCTGGTGGTGTGGATGGGAGAAGGGGGAGAGTTCCAGAGGCATGCAAGACAGAAGGACATCAATTGATTCCCAGCAGGATGTGTTGGTTTATGCAATTTAATTAGGTTTTGGGGATTGGATCTTAGGAGTCTATCTGGTTTATGCATTTCAAAGGTATCTGCTAGGGAGTGGCAGAGAGACGGGTTATGAATGAGTTTGTGTGCTTGGATGAGCTGGGTATATGTGAGGAAGTTTGGTAATTCTAGCCAACTTAGTTGGTGAGGGGAATTACAGTGGTGAGAAGAGGCTCTATGACCTGCCGCAAATTTGGATTTTTTTATAACAAGATGAGAGTTTTGTTTTGAGCGAAGATTGTAGGCTGGTTGCAATAGATGCACCATATAAAAGGGATGGGATGAGGTATGTATTAGCTAATGTAATCCTGGTGGTGGGAGAGATAAAGTGACTGTGGTGGTAAAGCATACCTAATTTTTTATGGGGTTTTTTGATATTTGCTTGTAGATGCTTATCAAATTTTAGTTGATTGACAATAGTTATTCCTAGTAATTTTGTGTCAGAGACTAATTCTAGGGGGCTATTATTATTGCTGGTAATTATGAAGGATTTTTTTTCTAGGGAAGAGGTTTTGGATGCACTGAATAATAAGAAGTTATATATTCACCATAACATTCCATGTGAGTTGTTCATCTCACCTTCATTCTTTACTGATGGGGTTCGGAGGTGATCCATCAGCTTCAGTATGGCCATTTGCAAAGCTCCAGGTTTAACAGTAGCTCAAGGCCAAGCCCCTTATCCCATGATGCACTGAGAATTACCTCAGATCTTGTTTGCTGCATGTACTATAGCCATATAACTGAGCTATCCTCCCAAGGAGAGGAAGAAGAATTCAGCAACCAGGATGAGATCAACCTCTAAGGAGGTAGGGACGTAAGAATGAAGGCAAGATAAACAACTCACATGGAACATTATGGCGAGTACATAACTTCTTAATATGAAGTTGTTCAATCTCGCCGTTCATTCTTTACTCATGGGTAGCATCCCTAGCACCATCAATCTCGGGTGGCTAACGGGAGTACATTCTTCAGGACTATAGACGCAAAAGAAGCCCTGTCCCTGGAGACCTTATCAACTTTGTAATGAGTGATAAAAGTATGAGGTCTAGACCAAGTGGCTGCAGCACCAATGTTATGAAGGGGCAATTTGGCTTGGAACGCAGAAGATTTAGAAACTGCTCTGGTTGAGTGAGCTTTAATTTTGTGTAGTAAGGGCATATTAGCAGCTGAATAAACAAAGGTGATACAATCAGATAGCCATTTAGAAAGTGTTGTTTTAGCCACTGGTCTATCTTTTCTGGCTTCAGAGAAAGACACAAAGTGCTGGTCTGATTTCCTGAAATCTTTTATTCTATTCAAATAAAATCTGAGCATTCTGTGAACATCAAGTTGGTGCAGCATATACTCTAACTTGTTGGAATGATTAGGGAAGAAAACTGGTAACTCAATGACTTGGTTAATATTAGTTTCTGAACAAACTGTGAGAAAAAAGGAAGGATTTGTCCTAAGAGATAATTTGTCAGCATGAAAAATCAAATAAGGAGGGCTGATAGATAAGGCTTGAAGTTCTGACACTCTGCGGGCAGACATAATAGCTACCAGAAATATAGTCTTCCACGACGAAAATTTGAGGTCACAAGATGATGCTGGTTCAAACGGGGGGAGAATTATATGAGACAGCATAAAGTTTAAATTTCAAGGAGAATAAGGAGTTTTCACTGGAGGCCTCATGTGGAAGGTTCCTCTAAGAAAGGCCTTGGATAACTTGTAGGACATTATGTTTAGCCCATCAGCTCTGAGATGAAAGTTAGATATAGCAGCCAACTGAACCTGAACTGTTGTGGCTGCTGCTCCTTTATTAAAGATCATAGTCAAGAATTCTAGTATGGACGCCAAGGGGGCTTGATAAGGATCAATGTTCTGCTTAGAGGCCCATATGGAAAATCTCTTCCACTTACTAAGATATAATCTTCTGGTGGATGGCTTATGGGAAGACAAAAGGATCTGTTTTGTCTCATTGGAAAAGTTATGAAGCCTGGCTATGAGGGAAATTGGAGCAGCCAAGCTGTCAGCTTCAGTAACTGCAAGGAGGGATGGAGGTCCCCCGATGGATGTGTCAGAAGGTCCGGAACTGGGTCCAGAATCCACGGATCCTCCAAGAGATGATGATGAAGAAATGGGAACCAAATCTGCCGAGGCCAATGAGGGGCTATAAGAATGAGGATCCTTCCCAGTGAGTTTGCTTTCTGTAGAAATTTGGGTATCAGTGGGATAGGAGGAAATGCATAGAGGAGACCCGGGGGCTAATCATGTATGAGTGCGTCTCTCTGGGCTTCTCCCAGAGGAGGAATCAGGGCAAAGTAGCTTCTGCATTTCATGTTGATGTGGCTGGCAAAAAGATCTCAGCAAGGCTGGCCCCATTTGTGGAAAATCCTGTCCTCAATCTCTTTCTTGAGGGACCACTCGTGCGGCAACAAGATTGCCCTTCTCAGTTTGTCTGCTATCATGTTGGACCTCCCCGGGATGTGCGTTGCCAACAGAAAATGCTGGGAGGAAACAGCCCACTGCCAAACTCTGAGGACTTCTCAGCAAAGGGGGTAAGACTTGGTTCTGCCTTGCTTGTTCAAGTATCAGACTACTGACATGTTGTCTGTCTGAACTTCAATCGTTCCTAAAAGAAGAGAGTCCTAGAAGTACTGCAATGCCAGAAGTACTGCTCTCATCTCCAGAACATTGATATGCAAATGTGACTCTTGATCTGTCCATGTGCCTTGGGCAGTCTTTCCCTGAAAACAGCCCTCCCCACCTGATCAGGGAAGTGTCTGTGGTCACAGTGGCTATTGGGGGGTAGTACAAAGGGACATCCTATGGTTGCATTAAAAGACGTCAACCACCACTGGAGAGCTCTCTTGCAAGAGTTTGTAATTAAAATCGTGTGATTCATTGGAAGTTCCTCATAAGACCATTGAGTGAACAACAGCCATTGAAGAATCCGCATATGCATCTTTGCTAATGATGTGGCCAAGATCGCTGCAGTCATCAAACCCAATACTTTTAGAACTTCTGCGGCAGGTGCAATGTCTTTCGATACCAATGTGCTGACATGCTGGTGAAGAAGAAAGACTCTCGATTGGTAGTCTTAGAGTGATGGTTGAAGTGTCTAACTCTGCTCCTATAAAAATTATATGCTGCGATGGTGACAAGACAGACTTTTCTGAGTTGACTGTAATGCCTAAGCAATTGCAGAGTGTCAGAGTGCATTCCCTTGCCTGAATCAGTTGATGCCTGGTGGTGGAGGTAAGGAGCCAATCGTCTAGGTACAGAAACACCTGGAATCCTAAACGCCTCAGGTGAGCCGTGACCACTGCCATGCATTTGGTAAACACTCTGGGGCTGTAGTAAGACCAAAGGGCAGGGCTTGAAATTGATAATGATTGGCTCCCAGCCGGAAAAGCAGGTGATCTCTGGATGGCCTGTCCATTTTTATGCGGTAGTACGCATCCTTGAGATCTATCGAGCACATCCAATTGTCTTTCCCTAAAAAGGGAAGTGTAGACTGTAGCATGACCACCCTGAAGAGTATCTCCCAACTCCTTAAGGAGATCTCTTTGCAACCTAGTGAAATGGGTCAAATAGTTCAGTGAACAGAGTGTAAAAGTCGCTGAACTAAACATGCGTTTCCCATATCTATCCATGATCCTAGACTCTCTATTAGGTGGATGAATAGATGAGTCTCAGACATTTCCTTTTCGGTGGCCGCCACCACCACCATGGCATCAACAGGGACTCCTTTGGACAAAAAGGTTTTAGCTACTGTAGCAGAAATAAAATTATTAGGCCTTCGAGGAACAGGCTCCATGGACTCCGGTGACTCCCACACCCTCCGAGAGACCATGAGCATGAGCTCATCAAAGGGCGGAGACATCCAAAAGGTGGAGGGTTGAGACCTGAAAGCCTTCAGGAGGACTGACTCGTCCTCAGTAGGGCTTTTGGACTGCCAATCACCCCTCTGCCTAAGGATCTCGAGTATCTCCACAAAGGAGATATCCTCAGAGGGGGACTGTGGGGACCCTTCTGACTCATCTAAGTCAGTGTCAGATGTTAAAGACTCCTGTGGGGAGTCCAAGTGTCTCCTCTTGCACAATCTCTTCCTGGGGACCTCCTCAGTGGGAGCCTCTGGGGAGGTCTCAGAAGAGCAGGGGGCACCCTGTGGGGATACCTGAGGCTTAGGGTCTCTACGCCTAGTCTGGACGATGGAAGCAGAAGCAGACGTAGGTGCTTTGGGGGACGAGGAAGGAAGACATGGAGTCAAGGAAGTCTTGGGGGACAAAGCTCTCCTCATGGCTTTGAAGGCATCGCAGCTCCAATGAGAAGGAGCCAATGGACCTGAGGCAACCGCCAACCCACCTGCACTGAGGTCGCGGGCTCCTAGAGTCCCCGGTCAGCGCCGAGGACGTCAGAGTAGATGGAACTGAGGACACTGGAGCAGGTCTCAGCTCCAAAGGCTCCACAATCAACAGGGTGGCTCCCTCTGGCTCCGAAGGTCAGGTACAGCTCGGAGGAGGAGCAGTCAAGTCAGGGGTAGTGGTCTTCAGTTAAGATGCTAGGGTCGGAGCTGACATCAATTTAGCAAGGCCTGGTGCCCGTAAAAGCTTCTGCACCAATCAGTCCATATCCAAATCCAACAGGCTGACAGAAGAACTAGAAGAATGCAACGACAGTGCTGACTGAAGTAGTGGAGATAGAGGCCTCTCAGATACCGGCTCCAGAGCTGTGGGCCGGTTCCGAAAAGAAGACATTCGGCTCCGAGGTCTGTGGAGCCGATGTCACAGGATTTTCCACTTTTTTCAATTTCTTTGACAGTTTGGAGTCCTTAGAGTCCCCTGAGGATTTAGAGGACTTGGAGGACTTACTGGCCACATCCTGGTCACTCAATGCTTCATGAAACGGATTCTTCAACAAGCCTCTATTGACTAACTTTCTTTTCCTCTCCAGTAGCACCCTAGAAGAAAAAGAGGGACAAACGCTGCAAGACTCCTGTAAATGGACAGCTCCTAAGCAGTAAATGCAAGTTACATGGCCATCAGTCTCCGACATTTTTTGCCCGCAGTCTGGACACTTTTTAAATCCAGACTTCGAGTGCTTATCCTTGTCATCAGCCATATCCAATAATCAAAATGCCTTAGGCTTAACACAAGCACACAATAAGCCTAAGGAAAAAATACTCAACATATATACTACTGAAGAACCACACCTAGGCTCTAAAACATACCACACAAATAAGCCTAGAAGAATCCAAAAGTAGAACTATATTCTAAACTGTACAGAGAACACACGTGCTATAAACAATGGCCCAAAAAAACAAAAGGCCAATGCCAAGCTAAATATTTATATATATATATATATATATATATATATATATATATATATATATATATAGTTATAAGCTATGTAAAATGCAAAAAGATCTAAACTAGGCCAAAAAACACAAGGCCAATAAAACTACACTAAGTAACACACACAGGAAAAGAGGAGCTTTTAAGAAGCTACACAAAACTACACTAACAACTATTTAGAAAGAACAATAGAAAACATTTTTTGAAATAACTTGCAAAATACAGTTTGAAGAAATATTGGCTCGAGCAAAAACTGGAACCTCTGATCAGTGCCGCTGCACACTAGATCTGAGGTAATTCTCAGTGCATCATGGGATAAGGGGCTTTGCCTCGAGCTACTGGTAGACCTCAAGCTTAGCAAACGGCCGTACTGGAACCGATGGATTGGCTCAGAACCCCCATCAGTAAAGAATGAACAGCAAGACTGAACAACTTCACATCATACATTTTGTTTTGGTTGCATTAAGGGCTAGATGGTTGTTGAGCATCCACTGTTCAGTGGAAGAGAAGGCAGCTTGTGTTAGATTGTTAAGAGTTGTGATGGAAGGGGAGGAACAGATTATAGTAGAATCATCGGCATATTGGATGAGAATGGTGACTTCAATTACCCTAATATAGACTGGGAACACTACTCAAGCCCAAACACCCTAGCCCAAAAGTTCCTGGAATTCATAAACTCAAATGCCATGGAACAACTAGTCACCATCCCCACAAGAGGAGAAAACATACTTGATCTCATCATCACGAACATGGGAGCACAATGTTCAACACCGGAAGTATACCCCTCACTGGTGAGATCAGATCACAAACTAATCTCGCTGGAGGTCCTCATCCCACCCCACCTGAAATAAAAAGACCACAGTAAAGAACTTCTCGAAGCCGACTTCACGCTTCTAAAGACTAGTGTGGTCTCCTTTAAGGCACGCGAGCCGGTGCAAAACAGTACTCAAGCGGCTGAATCGCTTACAAATGCCTTCTACCAGCACCTGCAGGACTGCATGGATAAGGCAATCCCAAGCAAAACAAAGACTCTTTGTACCAAAGGCAAGCGTCCAGTCTGGTGGACCCCAGCCATAAACAAACTCTACAACAAAAGGAGGAAGCTACTACAAGATAGAGCAAAATCCTTAAAAGGTAAGACACCCTTGATCACTATAAGTAAAAACTAAGAGCTCTCATAAAATCATCCAAAGCAAATTTTGAGAGAAAAATAGCTAAAGACTCAAAAGACAATCATAAGGCCTTCTTTAGCTATGTTAGAAACCTGGGAGGAAACTCCCAGATATGCTCAGAACTAGTTCAAAATGATGTGAAGATTACTGATCCTACAGACATTGCCAACATACTGGCTGACAGGTTCAGTGCAAACTCCCAAAGGAGAGATATCTATACCAAGCGATTGCAGCCCCCAAACATCTCCAACGCCCAAGTGAGAACTGCTCTCTCCAAAGCAAAAACACAGCATCCATGGGACCTGATGGTGTCCCCGGCTGTGTGCTCCACGAACTCAATGAGGAATTAAACCCACAGCTAGGACAGCTGTTTAATCATAGTCTTACCTCTGGATACGTACCCAGGGAGTGGCGCACTGCAACTGTGGTCCCACTTCACAAAGGCGGTGCCTCCACCGACCCTGGAAATTACCGCCCCATTAGCTTGACAAGCCTTATCTGCAAAGCCATGGAGAGGATCATAATGGACCTCATAAATAAAGACATAGGGAATTTGCAGACTTTGGATCCATCCCAGTTTGGCTTTGTCAAAGGCAGATCATGCCTTCTAAACTTGGTTGACTTTTTGAAACAGTCACCAAAGCCATTGATGAGGAAAGGCAGTCCATACAGCCTACCTCGATCTGGCGAAGGCCTTGATACAATACCCCACTTGGGTATCATTGAAAAACTCATCAGCTTAAATGTTAACCCATACATCACAAGATGGGTTGCAAACTGGCTGAGTGACAGAACCCACAGGGTCAGAGTTGCTGGCGCCATGTCAGACTCAAAGCCTGTCACAAGTGGTGTACCACAGGGCTCAGTCCTGGGCCCACTCTTGTTTGGCATCTACTTTTCGAAGTACAAGCAAACACAGGAGGGTTATGACTGACAAAGTTTGCAGATGACTGCAAACTGCCATAGTAGAAAACACATCTGACACAGATATCCTTCAGAAGGGTCTCACGGAAGCGGATAACTGGTGCCAGAGCCATGGCCTAAAGTTAAATGCCAAAAATGCATAGTCATACCCTTGGGAAAAACAAGGTTACCCCTAGCTACCAAATAGGTGGCAATCCACTGAGCACAGAAGAAGTTATCAGGGACCTGGGGACCCAGGTTGATAGTAGTCTGTCATTCGACACCCATGTAGCTAAAGTAGTTAGGAAGACCTTCTACATTGCCCACCTTATCATGAAGGGATTCTCATCTAGATCAAGGGAGGTCATAGTCTCCTATACTCATCACTCATCAGAACAATGATTGAGTACAATGCCCCATTCGAAATGTATCTGACCCGACACTTGCAGCAGCTGGAGAGGCCACAAAAGTTCCTCACCAAAAGGATAAAGGGTCTCAAACATCTGTCCTATGCTGCCCGACTGAAAGAACTCCAGCTCTATTCAGTAACCGCTTGCTCAGAGGTGACCTTTGCCTAACATACAAGGCCATGTCAAACCCAGATTTGATGAATATGCTTCACCTCAAAATATCTAGATCCGTCTGAGCCACAAGGGTGGGAGACTTAAACCTCGACACGGCTATTAATAGGACATGCTGGAGGGATAGATTCATCACCCAAAGGCTCCCTATGTTGTGGAATAAAATCCCGGTATATGTGAGGCAGAGCACCTCGCTGGCCTTGTTCAAGAGAAATCTTGACCAATGGATGGGAGATCGCAGATATACCCCAGGGATTACCTCAGTGTCACTGCTCGACAGAGGCACAGCAAAATAATGGGTATAGTTCCCCATACTAAAGGGGTGGCATAAGCCACAAAACTATGGGCTAGGCTTGTAAATGCCCTCGGGCAGATAGCCTAGTATGAACCTATGAACCTATGAACTTATGGAGTTAGGAATGCCTTGGAAGAAATCATTTATGAATATGTTGAATAGTAGGGGGCCTAGAATGGAACTTTGGGGGACGCCTGTGGATGTATTAAGGAAGGGTGGGTAGGTTTTTTCCATTTAACTGTCTATTGCCTGTTTGAGAGATAGCTTGAGAACCATTGGGTAGAGAAAGGGGATAGGCTAAGTTCAGAGAACTTGGTAAGAAGGAGGTTGTGGGAAATAGTATCAAATGCCTTAGAGAGGTCGAGGAAAAGAGTGGATACAAAGTGACCAGAGTCACGGGCTTTGTTGATTGTTTCTAGGAAGGCGAGGAGGCCTGTGGAGGTACTATGATCTGGTCTTAAGCCATGTTGTGTGGGGGTAAGAAGCTGATTATTGATGAGGTACGGTAAGAGTTGTTGGTGTACACACTTTTCAAGTAGCTTAGAAACAGGGGATAGGATGGCGATAGGGCAAAATTTTGGGATGTCATTATTATTGACACCTTTATGGACAGGAATAATAAAGGCCTTCTTCCAGAGCTGGGGGACCTGGCTTTCTGAGATGGACAGATTAATTAGTACGCTGATAGGGAGAGCAATGGCTTCTGCAGCTACTTTTAGGAAGTAGGAGGGAATTTCATCAGGGACATTGGAACCAGGTTTTAATTTTAGGAGAAGTTTGTTTATGGTGGATATAGAGACGGGATTGATAGAGAAAGGTGGAGGTTGGGGGCAAGGGATGTTAGGGGAAGAAGGGGTGGGAGCACGCTGAGGAGGGGTTGTAGAGGTGCTGGTGAAGGATGATGTTAGCTTGCTTATGGACTCTGTGAAGAAAGAGTTAAATTGTGTGGCCATCCATGTCAGAGGCATCTGGGTTGGGGCAAGGTTTTTCTTTTTCCCGGATTGAGGAGAGATGAGATTCCTTTCCAAAATAGTTTGGGATTGGTGGTGTGGTTGGTTTGGAGAGTGGAGAAATAGGCTTTGTGGTCTAAGGTAATACTTTTTTGACTTTATTTCGTAGTGTTTTATATACATTTAGGGCGATAGTGCTTTTATTTTTATGGCAACGTGTCCAGGCTTTGTCACAGAGTCGCATAGTAGCTAAGGTGTTGTTGATTAACCAGGGTACAGGGTTACTTTTTATATGTTTTGTTTTTAGAGGAGTAAAGGAGTTGAGCAGGTTTGTTAAAGTAGGATACAGCATTATCTAGGGTAAGTGTTTCTAATGGGTTCCAGTTTGTGCTTTTTAGTGCATTTGAGAAGGTTTCAGAATTGAAGTTCTTTAGGTAATGAGTAGAAATATAGGTGTGAGTTAATTGTATAGAAGAGGGGAGACGGTGGACAAAAGTGGGGAAATGGTCAGCTAGTGGGTCTGGGAGAATACCACTATCAGAGATGTAGTGAGGATGGAATACTAGAATCCAGTCTATTGTAGTTCCAGTGATGGGGTTCTTGGAAGGCCTGGTAGTGTAATTGATCAGTTGTGTAAAGTTATACAAGTTAATACTGAGTGAGTAAGGGGGAGATTGGATTGTGGCCCAATTTATGTTCATGTCCCCCAGGATTATGGTTTCATGAGTAATGTTGGTAGAGACCCAAGAGAGAATATCTTCAAGGGATGAGATATTGTCGCCAGGGGAAAGACAGAGGAAGAGACCAAATATGAGTTTGTGCTTGTTTAAGTGGAGTAGGGCTGGTATTATTTCTGTCTTGCCAAATTTGGAAAAGGGTTTGGTATGGGGGTGACTAAGAGGGATGCCGAGTAAAGGAGTGCTACACCACCTCCCTTTTTTGTGTTCTGTCATTCCTTAACATACGGTAGTTGGGAGGAGTTATTTCAGAATCTTGTATGTGGGGCTTAAGCCAGGTTTCTGAGATGGAGAGAATATCAGGCTGGTTATGTAGAAGCTAGGCATGAAGGTTTGGAATTTTGTTACATAGGCTCTGAGCATTTAGAGCTGAGAAGGGGAGGGGTTTGCCTGTTGCTTGGGGGGTTGGATGCAGTGTGGTAGAGGGACCTGGGTTTGGGTGGATGCTCGTGGAGAGATGGATAGAGATAAGATGATGGCTGAGGTATTTGGTTTGTTTGGGGTGTAGTATACAGGGAGAGAGTTTTGTGGACATTGGACTAGTGTAGTTGGGAACAGTGTTTTTAGACTTGGGTAGGAGTCTATAGGGGAAGAGCATTCTAGTGTTGAGGGGTTAGAGACTGGGAGATATAAGGGTAAAAGTAGATGTGTACCTTATAGAGGATGGGCTAGTGGTGTGAAATGTGGGGAGGGGGACTGCATTTTATACGGCATATATCATGGACAGAAGTAGGTTAAAAATAAAAAAGACAGCTGGGTGCACAAGTCCCTGGATAAAAAAGTGCCCAATCCAGGTAGATGCACTGGTGCCAGTAATGGAAAAAAATGACCATGTAGAATCCTCAAGACACAGAAAAATTCCTACAATCAGGCTAGGCCAGGCTGAGGGGGTAGATGTCCCCTCTGTTGTAGGAGGAATAGTAGTCTACAAAAAAACAAAAACTGACAGGCCAAAAAGATGACAGAGTGGACCATCGAGGATAAGAAAATACATATTCTTACTATTATGCAAGAAGCCCAGAAGATCCAAATAGAAAATATTCAAAAAGATTAAGAATGAAACCAGAGGAAAGAAAAATATTTGCACAAGAAAAACTGTCAAAAGCTACAAATGCAAATTTGTATCAATCAATACAACAGGTACAAGAAAAATGCTATATAGACCAAGAAACCTTGAGACATTTGGAAAAAGAAATGACTGAGGAAGTGAAAAATATAAAGAACAAAACCTAGAGATTTTTGAGAGGTATAAAAAAGCAACATGGGCATGGAAAAGAAAGAGAGATCTGATATGGTGAAATATTTATGCAAAGAAGAAAGCCAAACTAATAAATACAAAAAAGCAGCTCCAAAGAAAGATACAGGCAAAGGCACCCAGATATGGAAAATGTCATAATACAAAAAATAAGATCACAAAGGAGGAACATAGAACAGAAGATAAGTAAAGTATAAGTTAAACAAACAGAACCTGAAATTATGGAATACCTGAAAAGTGAAGGATTTAGTACAGGAAGCTTAACACAGGTTATGTTACAGCATGATGGAACAATGAGTCCCCAAAGTAAGGAGAAACAGATGGAGCAGGAGATGTCTGAAAAAGAAATATGGACATAGGAAAGAAGGAGATTTGATATGGTGCAATATTTATGCAAATAAGAAAGCAAAACTAATCAATACAAAAAAGCATCTCCAAAGATATTTGAAGAGAAAAGCAAGCAAAGGCATCAGGATATAGAAAATTTTGAAATACAAAAATAAGAAAAACACAGGGGTAAAGTATAAAAGAGGATTAGTAATACAGAAATAAAAAATAGAAACTGAAATTATGGATTACCTATGAAGTAAAGGATTTAGTGCAGAAAATCTATCTCCAGTAGTATCACAGCATGCTGGAACAATAAGTCTCCAAATTAAGGAGAAACAGGTGGAACAGGAAACATCTGATAGTTGCCACATGAAATAGTCTGGATCCTTCAGTAGGAAACCAGAACAAAAGTTCAGTCGGAGTTGCATAGCAAGGGAAGAAACAGGAAACAGGGGCAACTCTGACTCAGTCAATGTTGTGGAGTGATATGCCAGTGAGTTCCCATGTGAAAGAGCAACAGATTAAGCAGGATGCAGCTGAAGAGAATATGTCACAGGAAGATGCTCTGGAACTTTCTGTAGAAATATATAACCAAAGTAAATTATATTACTGTGCAAGAAATTTAATAATAGATAAAGTCTTACCACAAAAATATAGGGCAATAAGGGAAAGGAAGGGAAGAAATCAAATGCCATCATGGAATTATTGAATAGAGAAAACTTTAAAGCAATTAAGACAAGACGTGTCACTGTTAGAAGAGCATACTACAGAGAACAGATCAACAAAAATACTTAGTCAGATAAATGTGCTAAAAGCAATGCCCATTATTGGAACAAACAAGGATCTATTATGCATTATTGCAAATAATAAAGTAAAAATATCACTTCAGGCAAAAAAATTAGAAGATATGCAGATACATATAAAGGAAAAGTACAAAATAAGGAATTCATTGATGAGCCCAAAAAGTTTTATAAAGAATTGGGAAACAAAGCAAAAGGAATAGAAACACCACCCAAAAAAAGAAGAAATAGACGCACTTTGAAAAAAATATCTATGAAGACTTTGTAGAACATAAAGATGCTGAAGTAAAAGAAACATAAGTTCAAACGTACAGTATATGAAATGGGATCAAGTAACAGCCAGAGAAATTTAAACAAAATTAAGAAAAGCTTAATGGAAAACTCCAGGCCCAGGTGTAGAACCTAACAAGAAGATTTAGCTCTGAGTAATAACTACTTATATGCACACCCCGAACACACACCAGCCTGGCTAACAACAGGAAAAATTATATTCTTCCTTAAGAGTGAACCTGTAAGCCATCCCAAAAACTATAGACCAATATTTTGCCTTCTAATGATGTAGAAACTGTATACTGGAAATGATGCCAACAGAGTTTACAGTCATTTAGAGAAAAACTCAATCATGGCACTAGAATAAAAGGTACTTACGTATTATCGCAACCAGATTTTTTCGATAATACTGGTTGCTTCACGATGTTTAAATTTAACCATTAATGCCGTGAAGATGTCAAGCAATGTGTTTTCTTTCATGTTTTACCTCCTGTTTCTGTCTGCTGAAGTACACAAAGCATTGTGCATTAAATTGCTTTCCTTACACTGGGAATATGTAAGATATCAAGTGACTCCGTATTATCACCACCAGGCATTCACGATAATACCGCTTGCTTCACGATGTCTAAATGTATTCTGTTAATGCTGTGAAGATGTCAGTGTGTTTTCTTTCACAGTGAAGATTTTTATTCATAACCCTGCCTAAAACAAAGGAAAAACGTAGTGGCGCTGTTTATGTATGCACTTTACTGACACCATGTTATCTAGCTGGCAGTAAAGTGCATAGACGCTTCAATTGTCAGGGCTGTTCTCTTACTGACTGCAATTACTCTCACCAAATATTGCTTCACTTCACTTTTCTTCAGCAAGTAAGAACATTGCAATGTTTCTGTTTTTATGTAACTGTGCCCACAGCTTGCTATATTAGTGTACCTAACAGCTTGCACTCACTACTGCAGAACAGATCAACTCGTTCCGCCGTTATATAATGAATTATACTGCCCTAGAAATCTGAGACAATTGAAGCGTGCGTGTGTAATGCATGCAAAACAGAAAGAAGACTAAAATGATTGTTTCTCTCTTCCTGAATGTCTTCCAAATTTACTTTTCATCAGTAAGGACTTCAAATAACAGCTTGCGGTGTTTCCCCCACTCGTTTTCATGCCAGCATGGTATTATCGCAACTGTGAAAATCTGGTTGCGATAATATGTAAATACCGAATAAAATTGTAAAATGGGGAAGAATCTAATTATGGCATGGACAGATTACAAAAAAGCATTTGACAACATCCCATTTTCATAGATAAAGGACTGCGTACACATATACAAGATACACCCTATATTGATTGATGATTACATTACAGTGACCATGAAACACTGGCAAGCCACACTGCAGCTAAGCCATGACAAAGGACCAATTATTATTCCAGTAATAAAAATTCAAAGGGGGGTATTCCAGGGTGACTTTGTTACTGCTGCACCTTTGTCTTGCCCTGAACCCATTAGTCTGTCTACTTAACAGATCAGGTAATGGTTACATATTGGCTCCCAGACAGCAGCAAAGTGTAAAGACTTCTCATCTTCTTTTTGTGGATAATTGAAAACTGTATAGTTCATCGAATGAGGAGCTGAAATACAACTGCAAGTGATCACAACTTTGTCAGATGATATAAGAATGTCCTTTAGTCTTGCTAAATGTGCAAAAGCAACCTTTAAAGCAGGAAAGCTGCAGCACCAAGAAAATATCCGTCTGGGACAGGAAGGTGATGTAAGGAAACTTGACCACGAGGGAGTGTATAAATGTTTGGGAACTGATGAAGGATCAACAATAAAACATGAACAAATGCGAACAAGACTAAAATTAATACTGAAAACAACCCTGACATCTAGGAACAAACTCCAAGCTACAAACCAATTTGCTCTTCCTGTTCTTACAGTTTAGGGGTTAATGACTGGCCACAAAAGGTACTGGATCAGTTGGACAGGAAAACAAGAAAAATGCTTCATGCTTATCAAATGATTTGTAAAAATTAGTGTATACCAAGATTCTATATTCCCCATTCTGAAGGAGGTATGGGCCTCCTTGAAATTGATTACATGTATAGATCTGCAGTCATAGGACTGCAAACATATCTGCTGACCTCACAAGACCCAAACATAGTGAAAATTGTAAAACATGAGAACAATTCTAAGATGACTTAGTTTAGCAGAGGCATATCGGTGTCAAACAAGAATGGAAATCAAACTAGAAGTAGATAAAAATCAGGCAGCAACCGAATGTGCCAAAAATACAAAAAGAATATAAGGTGAAGGATCAGATGAGAAGGCAAGGAATGTGGAAAATGCATAAATATAGTTACAAGTAGAGAAAACTCTTGGAACAACCTCATGTCGATCAGGATTGATCACAGGAATGGTTAAGGAGAGGTGAATTTAAATCAAAAGATGAAAGGTTAATATCGGCAGCCCAAGCTAGTAGACTACATGCATATTGGTTTACAAAATCCTTTGAACATTTCTGAGAAACAGATAACTGCAGGTTCTGTAAAACAGAACTGGAAGCAGTCGTACATCTTGTTGCTGTGTGATACAGTAATGGCACAGGGACTGTATACTGACAGGCATAATAATGTAGCAAGACTGTTGCACTGGGGATTTTGCAAGCATTACAGTACTGAAGTAGCTGAGAAGCATTTGAAACATAAGCTACAAGGCACTATAGAGAATGATGAACAGTTCACATGGCAGACCTCCCCCTCCCTGTAAGCCCACATATCTTCTGTATTCTAACTGGAAGATAACACAGCCATGTAGGAATGTGACAGCATGTTTTCACTTTAAATCTGAATGCTTTTTCACTCTGCTTTTGTGTGAATTTGAAGTTAAACTATAAAAGCTGAATAGTGCAGATGGGTACAGCTCCACACATGGGTGAAGAAAGGGGATTTTCTCAACTCATTGACTGCCAACAGCAAGCTATTTTTATGCTATGCTGTTTTAGGCTCTTATTAAAGCTACTTATATGATTTTCTATTTTAGGCTGTTATCTTGTCAGTGTCTGGTTTTTGGCGTTTAGCATTTTAGTTTTCTGTTTCCCATACATAGCAGGTGGTATTTGTCTGTATAGAATTTTAAGTGCTAAGTCCTGCCCATTTTGTTAATTTGTGCAAATGTCTGATCAGACTCTCCCTTCCAATTTCTACTGTGGCCCTTATTGTTGGACCCTATATAAATAGGCTGTTTCTTTTCTCAGTGCTGTCCAGTAGATTGGATGCAAATACTTCAATGAGTACTTGACCCAAAACAGACCATGGTGGTGCAACACTCATTAGCCCCCCAACATACACACACACACCCTTAAGGGGACCCTTTCACTATAAACCTTCAAGTCTCCCTTTTCTGCAACCTTTTCAGCATTCTGTGTTCCATCTCTAACCACTGGAGCTTATTGAGTATCCTTTGGTAAGGGTCTGGGCCATATGCCTTAATAGAATCAAGTTAGAGCGCGACATGAAATAGTACACTCCTGTACAGCTTCACTGGAACCCCAGTCAGAAAACTGGATCAAGATTTGCAATTTATTTATTTATGGCTACAAATTCACGTTGGTTCAAGTCCTGGAGTTGACTGCCCTCCAGAAACACCACTTCCTTTACCTAGAGTAATTTGTGTCACCTTCTCTGCTACAAGTTCAGGTCGGCTACTCTGCAGTTTCCAGGCTTGGTTCTGTTGCCATCTTTTAGAGACATACACTATCTAATGTCATTCAGTTCACAGAAAACTCTCCAGTGATTATTGATTATTGAATTCCTTTCAGAGGCCTTGTCAGAACTTAAGCCCTGTTTTAGAGGATTTGATGGAACAAACACACCTCATAACTGCACATTGTCCTCCCTCATTTTGGCCAATTACTTTTTCATCTTGTTGGTTTCATTCTCTACCTGACCAAGCTTCTGTCCCTTTCCAGTGTAATACATTCCCTTCTTAGTCCCATTGTGAAGAATAAGACAATAATTGTTTAGTGCATAATTTCATAGGCCAATACTAGGTATGCAGTCTAGGTGTCCATTGAGGAACCAAGCTCAAATTCCCAATGGCCCCAAAGCGCACTGTCTGGTTAAGTGACTTGCTCAAGGTCACACATTAAGCAAGTGTATGTGAGGGAATCGAGCCCTTTACCACAGGAAGCAGCTCATTAACAACTCATAGCCTTAATCCTCTGCATTTCCAGATACATCAAGTATTTCTCTGTTTTATTCGATTATCCATGTTTTCATTCTGCGATATGTGTGAAAATGCATCTGTTCCTCTTCCTTAATCCACCCTTTCCACTTTGGCCTTAACTGCTCTGGTAAGAAGAAAGAGTTGTGTGCCTACCATAAATGTAGATGTTCGAGTGTATTCACTGTTGCAGTCATTACAATTGGGTTATCCTGCTGGCAGGTTACCCGCAGTCAACCTGAGTTCCAAAGTCTAGGTCCGGCATCGGTTGCTGTCGCCTCTTCCCTGACGTCAGTGCACCAGGGGTATATAAGTTGCAGCCAACACCATTTTCTTCAGTTTTTCTTGCCCCAGATGTCAGGTGCCCCTAAAAAGATAGGCTAAATTATGCCAATAAGCATGCATGCACAAAAAAAGTACAGTTGTGTACACTTACCATAAATGTAGATGTTCGAATGTCTTCACTGTTGCAGTCATCACTGTAGGGTTCTTCCTGCCGGCAGGCAGCCCTCGGTCATCCATAATCCCAAAGTCTGGGTCCAGCATTGGCTGTTCAGTCATGCTCCCTGACATCAGAGCGCCAGGAGTACAAAGCTGCCAGCCGATGCCATGTTCTCCAGTTTTTCTTGCCCCAGATGTCAGGTGCCCAAAAGTGAAGGCTAATAGTAAAACAAAAATGTAACATACAACAAACCCCATACCCTGTAGCAAATACACCTCAGAAGAAGGGTGAAGTAGGAAACCACACTAATGAAAGTATAAGAGGGGACAGGAGGGTGGGTAACCCAGACTGCAACAGTGAAGACACTCGAACATCTACATTTATGGTAAGTGTACACAACTGTACTATGTTCATCATGTTTCACTGTTGCAGTCATCACTGTAGGGTTGAATCCCAAAGCTGAGGTAAAGGGTGGTGGTTATAGAGTAGAAGGGCGGCTAGAAGGCCCTGCAAGACTGCAGAAGCAAAGCCTGCCCTAGACTTAGAGTAAAGAGGGAGATTATAGTGCTTAGAGAAAGTATGCACTGAACTCCAAGTTGCAGCTTCCAAAATATCTTTGGTAGGTACTCCTCTGAGAAAGTCAGCTGAAGTAGCAGCAGCTCTGGTAGAGTGAGTCCTAATTTTTCCTGGGATTTGCTTTCCATGATGAGAGTAACAAAATCTGATTCCATGAGCAATCCATTTAGAAATGGTCTGTTTTGAAATAGCTTTGCCTTGGGAATTTGCTGCATAAGAAACAAACAGTTGCTCTGTTTTCCTGATATCCTTGGTTCTGTCCAGGTAAAAACGAAGCTGCCTGTGCACATCCAAGGAATGCAAGATCCTTTCCCCCTTATTTTGTGGATTAGTGTAAAAAGTTGGCAGGTGAATAGTTTGGGTTAAAGCCACTTTAGAAACCACTTTAGGCATGAAAGTAGGATTAGTCCTCAAAGACAACCTGTCTTGATGAAAAATAATATAAGGTTCCACAGCTATGAGTGCTTGTAACTCCGAGACTCTCCTGGCTAAAGTCAAAGCCAGTAGGATAGCTGTGTTCCATGATAAATACTTAATATCAGATGTGGCAGCAGGCTCAAAAGGAGGCAGAGTAAGTTTTTCCAGAACATAGTTGAGGTCCCAGGTAGGTATGGGTGGTGTCCGAGGGGGCCTTAAATTCTTTGCTCCTCTGAGATATTGTTTCAGAAGTGGATGCGAAAAGATTGGAGGATCTGTATTGTAATGTGCAGAGATAGCTGAGGCATGTATTTTTATGGAGGAAAAGGATAAACCCTTATGTAGCATGTCTGTCAGGTAATGTAAAATCAATGGGATATTAGGAATGAGAGGATCCGAATCCTGAGCATGCATCCAGGTGCAAAATCTCTTCCATTTACCTTCATAAGATTTTCTAGTGCTAGGCCATCTGGCTTCTAAGATGACATCCATGACCTGTTTGAGAAGGGTAGGATTAATCAGAGACCCTGAATACGCCAGGCTGCCAGGCTGAGAGTTTTGATATGAGAGTGCAGAACCTGGCCCTGGTGTTGGGATAAAAGATTTGGAATCTGAGATAGAATCCAAGGAGGCTCCTGGGATAGATTCATCAGTGTTGAGTACCAAAATTGATGAGGCCAATTTGGGGCCAGTAAAATCATCTTGGGTTTGTCCTGATTTATCTTTAATAACACCCGTGGAAGAAGAGGTAGAGGAGGAAAGGCATACCCGAGAGGTTCCTCCAACTGAATGAGAGAGCATCCACTTTCCATGCTAGTTTGTGATATGTCCTTGTGCAAAAAATCTGTAACTGGTAGTTGAGGGGGGATGCAAATAGATCTATGTCCGGGCAGCCCCAGGCTTCTGTAATCATCTTGAATATTTGGGTGTCTAGCATCCACTCATGTGGGTCTGACAGGTTCCTGCTCAGGCTGTCTGCCAGAATATTTTGTTTCCCTGGCAGGAACTGAGCTTGACTTTGCAAGCTAGAGCTGTGTTCCATAGAGTCATGGCTAGTCTGCAAAGGGGGTAAGAGTGTGAACCCCCTTGCTTGTTTATGTACCACATAACTGTGGTGTTGTCTGTCTGTATCAGTAGTTGTCCTGGCTGTAGAAGATCCCTGAAAGCCAAGAGAGCATTCTGTACAGCTAACATCTCTTTTAAATTGATATGTAGGTGCTTCTGATCCTCTGTCCAAAAACCTTGCAGGCCTTTCCCCTGCAAGTGGGCTCCCCATGCATAATCCAAGGTGTCCGTGGTTAACACTTGGTTGGTTGGAGGCAGACTGAAGGCTTTCCCCTTGTTTTGAAGACATGCCATGGTCCACCAATGGAATTCCTTTTGTAGGCAAGGCAAGACAGCAATCTGTGTGTCTAGACTGTGGCAATGCTGGGACCACACACTTTTTAGGTACCATTGTATTTTTCTCATATGCAGTCTTGCATATGGTATGAGTAGGATGCAGGAGGTCATGTAACCCAAAGCCTGCAGGAATTTCCTTGCAGTTAGCTAAGACATTAATGCCAGGGTTTTGAAAGTTGAAGCCAGCTGAAATTGCTTTTCGGATGTCAGGAATGCCATCTGGGTTGTTGTGTTTATAGGTTCATAGGTTCATAGATTCATACTAGGCTTTCTGCCCAAGGGCATTTATAAGCCTAGCCCATAGTTATGTGGCTTTCGCCACCCCTTTAGTTTGAATAAAAACTATGCCTATCATTTTTCTGTGCCTCTGTCAAGCAGTGACACTGAAGTAATCCCTGGGGTATATCTGTGATCTCCCATCCATTGGTCAAGATTCCTCTTGAACAAGGCCAGCGAGGTGCTCTGCCTCACATGTACCGGGATTTTGTTCCACAGCATAGGGAGTCTCTGGGTGATGAATCTGTCCCTCCAGCACATTCTATTTATAACCGTGTCAAGGTTTAAGTCTCCGCCTTGTGGTTCTGAGGGATCTAGATTTTTTGAGGTGAAGCATATTCATCAAATCTGGGTTTGACATGGCCTTATATGTCAGGCACAGGTCACCTCTGGGCAAGCGGTATGAGACTGAATAGAGCTGGAGTTCTTTCAGTCGGGCAGCATAAGACATATTTTTGAGACCCTTTATCCTTTTGGTGATGAACTTTTGGGGCCTTTCAAGCTGCATCAGGTGTCTGGTCAGATACATTCCAAACGGGGCATTGTACTCAATCATAGGTCTAATGAGTGATGAGTACAGGGGGACGATGACCTCCCTTGATCTAGATGTGAATCCCTTCATGATCAGGTGGGCGATATAGAAGGTTTTCCTAACTACTTTAGCAACATGAGTGTCAAACGAAAGGCTACTGTCAACTTGGGTCCCCTACTGTCAACTTGGGTAGACAAGCCAAAGGGCAACTCAGAGAATTGGTAATGTTTTGAGCCGGCCTTGAACCTGAGGTATTTTCTGCACTCCTGTCTGATAGGGATGTGTAGGTAAGCCTCCTTTAAATCCACTGTCACCATCCATGCATTTTTGCTCAACATTGGCAAGAGCTGCTGCAGAGTAAGCATCTTGAACTTTGGTATCTCCAGGAAAGTATTTAAGACTGACAGATCCAGGATGGGTCTCCAGGAATTTTGTTTTCTGGGAACTAGAAAGAGCCTTGAGTAAAAGCCTTGCCCCATCTCTGATTGTGGAACCAGTTCTATGGCCCTCATAGCCATGAGGGATCCCACCTGGTTTAATGCCTCTACCCATTGGTGTTTTGGTAGGTCTGGCCATCTGTTTGGTCTTGGCAAGGTATGAAAGTGGAATTTGTAACCTCTTGAAACTACATCCAGAACCCACTTGTCTTGAGTTATGTAAGTCCAATTTTGGTGAAAAAGAGAGAGTTTTCCTCCTAGAGGGGCTTCCAGGAGAGAGGTTCCTGGAGCCATGCAGGGGGAGTCATTCAGCCTGTTTTCTATAAGATTGAGGTCTGTCCTCTCCACCCCTGGGGGTGGAAGCACTCCACTGTCTAGGTCTGTAAGAGGTCTGTGCTTGAGCCCTCCCTCTGGAGCACCTATATCTACCCCTCTGAGGCCTGTCTGAGCTTGGAAAGGACCAATTTTTAGTTGGCGAATTTCTACTGAATCTTGGGGGCTGAACTTGTAAGAAATCCTTTGCATGGATTTTGCCTTATCCTCCATTTTCTTTATCACCACTTCAGCCTTAGACCCAAACAAAACATTATGCTGAACAGGAGCATCCAGTAACTTTGCTTTCACTTGATCAGGCAAGTTTTGTTCCTTTAACCAAGCATGCCTTCTAATGACTGTGCCAGTGGCAGCCGCCCTGCATGAAGCCTCCAAGGCATCAAAACCACAGTGTAAGCCATGCTTCCCCACCTGCTCAGTAGCATGCATCAAATCGTGTAATTCCTTATCTGCACATGCAGAAATGGTACCTAGCTTTTGTTTCATAACAGACAGCAGAAATTGTTGATATTTTAGCATATGAAATTGACAATTTAAAGCCCTAATGGATAAAGTAGCAGAAGTGTACACTTTTTTGCCCCATCTCTCCAAAGCTCTAGAATCCTTATCTGATGGAATAGGGTTTTTAGCAGAGGTGGCCTTAACACCCTTAGGACCCTGAGAAATGGTTTCTGGATCAGCAGCAGGATTTTTATAAAGGAACTGGTGGGAGTCAGGGACCCTGTAATATCTGTCAGGCTTTGCAGGGGCTGGAGGAAAGGAGTCAGGAATTAAATTAGCCTCTGAAAAGACATCAACCACAATATCCAAAATAGGAGGAATAGCCAGGGGTCTGTGTTGGGGAAGAAGAAGGAAATCACTAAGCCTTCTCTTAGATTCAGAGTACTCCTGTCCTTCCCAGTGAAAATGTTCCCTCATGTCATGTAAAGTTTCCCCAAAAGAAAAATCCTCAGGGGGAGAAGCTGAAGGAATGGATTCCTCAGCATCAGAATCCTCATAAGGAGGGAAAGTATATTCCTGTTCAGAGGAAGACACTGAAGAAATAGATGCCTGATCAGAAGATTCATAATCCAATTCTTGCCTTGGCCTTTTGTCTGGAGGGGGATGTGAATCCCTAATCATAGTTAGTAAGTCTTCCGCCATTTTAAGCATTTGTTTCTGAGATTTGGGTCCCGGATCAGAGGAGGCCTGGGCTTGAGTCTTTGATTTAGAAGTAGTCTTTGCCTTTCTCTTTGCCTTTGCCTTTATCTGAAGCTGTGTAGGCCTGAAAACCCCCTCGGAAGCCGGTACCTGCACAGCGGCTCCGGACCCATACGAGGGAGCATTGTCCGAAGGTCCTGCACCTGGAGTACTCAAAGGCCTAGTTGGCTCCTCGTGGGAGTCTGTTTCGGCAATCGGTTCTGTAATGGCAGACGACAGGGGCTGCGAAAGTGCCTCACTGACGACGGCCGAACCTGTAGCTGTCTCTGCTTGTAAACCATCGTCTGATTTGGACCTCAGAGGCCTGTCCTTATCCTTGCGTCGTTTGTGAACTCCAGTAGTTGGATGCGTGTCCGACAACATATTGTAATTAAATCGCCTGACAAAGTAGTGAAAAGCAAAATCGTATCTCCGCTTAATAGTACGTTGGTTAAATCTAGCACAAACCTGACAACTAGCTACGTCGTGGTCAGGGCCTAAACAAGGAATACAGTAAGAGTGGAAATCCTTATGAGGTATTTGCTTCCCACAAGAAATGCAATTATTAACTTTTTCTGACATCGGACTGGAGCAAGAAAAAAGTTTCCCCAATGGGGTACTTAGCTTTGAGAAGAAGAAGAAAGTCTTCGGAATGAAGCACAAAAAATATCAGGAGTCAGCCGACCGGCACTTGTGAACTGCTTCCACCACACGGCAAGAAAGACTGGAGAACATGGCGTCGGCTTGCAGCTTTGTATTCCTGGCGCTCTGACGTCAGGGAGCATGACTGAACAGCCGATGCTGGACACAGACTTTGGGATTCTGGCCGACCAAGGGCTGCCTGCCGGCAGGAAGAACCCTACAACGATGACTGCAACAGTGAAACATGATGAACATCAGCTTTTCCTTCATCTACAAGCAAATACACCGCATAGGTTGTATAGAGTAGAAAAGTACAGTTAGGTCCCAGCAAAGAAAGAAGAAAGATGACTGCAATAGTGAATACACTCGAACATCTACATTTATGGTAGGTACACAACTATACTATGTTCATTGTATTTCACTGTTGCAGTCATTACAATTGGGTTGAATCCCAAAGCTAAGGTTGAGAGGCTGGAGCTAAATAGTATTAGGAGTGGCTATAAGGCCCTGCAGAACTGCAGTGGCAAAGCCTGCCCTGGATTTAGAGTAGAGAGGTAAGTGATAGTGCTTTGTAAAGGTATGAACTGAACTCCAAGTTGCAGCCTCTAAGATGTCTTTGGTCGGTACTCCTCTGAGGAAGGCTGCTGAAGTGGTTGCTGCTCTGGTTGAATGTGGCCTAATGCCCTTAGGCACTGATTTGCCATGCTGTGAATAGCAGAAACAAATGCAATGGCCTATCCACTTTGAAATAGTCTGTTTAGAGATAGGCTTTCCTTGTGATGCTGCAGCATATGCCACTAGAAGTTGATCAGTCTTTCTGAAAGCTTTAGTTCTGTCCATGTAGAAGCGTAGCTGTCTGTGAATGTCCAAAGAATGCAGAATTTTCTCACCCTTATTCTGTGGGTTAGGATAGAAGGTAGGCAAATGAATTGTTTGGTTTAGGGCCACACTGGACACTATCTTAGGCATAAATGTAGGGTTTGTCCTCAGCAAAACCCTGTCAGGATGGAAAATGATAAAAGGTTCCACAGCCATGAGTGCCTGTAACTCTGAGACTCTTCTAGCGGAGGTTATTGCTAGGAGCAGAGCTGTTTTCCAGGATAAGTATTTTATGTCAGCTGCAGAGGCTGGCTCAAACAGAGGTAGTGTGAGTTTTTCCAAGACATAGTTGAGGTCCCATGCAGGTATTGGCGCCTAACTTGGAGGTCTTATGTTTTTGGCCCTCTGAGGTACTGCCTCATTAACGGATGAGAAAAGATAAGTGGTTCTGTATTGTAATGAGCTGAAATGGCAGAGGCATGCATTTTATCCAGCATCTCAGTTAAGTATTGCAAAATCTGAGGAATATTTGGAACAATCGTGTCAGTACCTTCTGTTTGGTTCCAAGCACAGAATCTCTTCCATTTGTCTGCATAAGATTTTCTGGTGCTAGGCCTCCTGGCCTCCAAAATTACATCCATCACTGCTTTAGCGAGAGGTGTGTCTTGAGAGGCTATATTATCTGCCATGCCGCCAGGTTTAAGGTTTTGAGTTGGCTGTGCAGTATCTGGCTGTCTTGTTGGGTCAATAAGTGAGGAATTTGAGATAATGCCCAGGCTGGGCAGTGAGACAAGCTCTTTAGGATTGGGTACCAGTGCTGGTGGGGCCAGTCTGGGGCAATCAGTATAATTTTTGGTTTCTCTTGTCTGACATTGAGGAGTACCTTGAGGAGGAGAGGCAGAGGAGGAAAGGCATATACTGTTAGATTTTTCCAGCTGAAAGATAGAGCATCCACTTTCCATGCTTGCTTGTGATAAGTCCTTGTACAGAATCTTTGTAGTTGGTAGTTGTGAGGGGAGGCAAATAGGTCTATGTCTGGGCATCCCCAGGTCCTTGTTATCATGCTGAAGACTTGTGGATCCAATTTCCACTCTTGGGGATCCATTAGGTTTCTGCTTAGTTCGTCTGCCAAAGTATTTTTCCTTCCTGGCAGGAATTGAGCTTGCAGATGTACTTGGTAAGTCAATGCTGTGTGCCAGAAGTTCATGGCTAGCCTGCAGAGGGTGTAGGGATGTGTGCCTCCCTGCTTGTTTATATACCACATGACTGTAGTATTGTCCGTCTTTATTAGTAGTTGTCCTGGATGAAGTTTATCCTTAAAGGCTGTTAGGGCATTCTGAACAGCTAGCATCTCTTTTTGATTGATATGCAGATGCATTTGACTTGCGGACCATGTACCCTGAATACATCTTCCTGCCATATGGGCCCCCCAGGCGTAATCTGATGCATCTGTTGTCAATGTCTGCCTGGCTGTGGGTAAGATGAATGGCTGTCCCGTGTTGTGGTGACAGGCTTTTGCCCACCATCAAAACTCCTGTTGCAGGCAGGGAATGGGGGTAATTATTGTTTCCAGGCTGTGGCAATGTTGAGTCCAAACACTTTTTAGATACCATTGAAGTTTCCTCATATACAGTCTTGCATATGGAATTAGCAGAATGCAGGATGCCATGAAACCCAAGGCCTGCAGAATTTTTCTTTCAGATAACTGGGTCTTTGTTGCCAACATTTTGAAATAAGTAGTCAGTTGTATGTGTTTGTCTGGCGTGAGATAAGCCATCTGGAGAGTTGTATTTAAGCTTGCACCCAGGAATATTATCTGTTGAGAGGATACGAGTTTTGAGTTCTTCTCATTTACTGTTTACCCTAGACTTGTCAGTAATCTTTTTACAAACACCAGATGCTGTAGTAGAATGTCCTTGTTCTCCACATGAATAAGGCAGTCGTCCAAGTAAGAATATATTTGTATTCCTCTGTCTGCAAAATGCAAATAATGGTGCCAGGCACTTTGTGAAGACCCTGGGCGCAGTAGATAAGCCAAAGGGCAGTGCAGAGAATTGGTAGTGCATTGAGCCAGCTTTGAATCTGAGGTATCTTATGCATGTTTGCCTGATTGGGACATGCAGGTATGCCTCTTTTAGATCTAAAGTCACACGCCAAGCCTTTTTGACCAACATGGGCAGAAGCTGCTTTCCAGGATAAGTATTTTATGTCAGCTGCAGAGGCTGGCTCAAACAGAGTCAACATTTTGAATTTTGGAATATCCAGATATGTGTTTAGAAGAGATAGGTCCATTATTGGTCTCCAGGCTTTGTCTTTTCTGGGTACCAAGAACAGTCTTGAATAGAATCCATGACCCTGCTTTTGTTCTGGTACTTGTTGAATGGCCCTCATGTCCATGAGGGATGAAACTTGTTTTTGTGCCTCTGCCCATTGATTGTATGGCAGGTCTGGCATATCGTTTTGCCTTGGCAGGGTGTGAAAGTGGAACCTGTAGCCTTGTGAAACTATATTTAGAACCCTTTTGTCCTGGGTGATCATGTGCCAATTTTATGAAAAAAGTGCTAGCTTTCCCCGCAAAGGGGCTGCCAAAAGATAAGTGCTTGGTGCTGAAAGTGGAAAGTCATTGAGACTGTTTCCTGTATGGCTGTTATTTTTCCTCTCCGCTCTTGGAGGTAGAAGCGCCCCATTGTTTAGGCCTGTATGAGCCTTGGGGCTGTGATCTGCCTCTGGGGTGTCTGTATCTGCCCCTTTGTGGTCTATCTGACACTGTAAAGGACCAATTTTTTGTAGGCCAGTTCCTGCGAAATCTGGGAGGCTGTACCTGCAAGAAATCCTTGACTGTTTGCATAGATTTAGCTTTGTCCTCCATTTTCATCAACACTTCTTCTGCTTTAGCACCAAACAAAGTATCATGCTGTAAAGGAGCGTCTAATAGTTTTCCTTTAACATGATCCGGTAAATTTTGTTCTTTTAACCAAGCATGCCTCCTAATGACAAAACCTGTAACAGCGGCCCTGCAGGAGGCCTCAAGAGAATCAAAACCACATTGCAAAGTATGCTTTCCAACTTGTTCAGCTGCATGCAATAAATCCTGCAATTCCTTATTGTCTGCACATTCTGTATTTGCTGGCATTTTCTGTTTAAGCAAAGATATAAGATATTGCTGATACTTAAGCATATGAAATTGGCAATTTAATGCTCTTACCTACAGCCAAGGTAGCAGAGGTATAATTCTTTTTGCCCCATCTGTCTAGGGCCCTAGAATCCCTATCAGAGGGGATAGGATTTTTTGCAGTAGAAGCCTTGACCCCTTTGGGACCCTGTGAAATGGTTTCTGGGTCAGCTGCAGGGTTCTTATAGAGAAATTTATGTGAATCAGGAACCCTGTAGTATCTGTCTGGCTTAACAGGGGCTGGTGGTAAAGAGTCTGGAGAAAAACTGGACTCTGAAAATACATCATCTACAATGTGTAAAACAGGTGGGATAGCAAGGGGCCTGTGCTGGGGCAATAAAAGGAAATCTCTGAGCCTTTTCTTGGATTCTGAGTAATCTTGGCTCTCCCAGTGGAAATGCTCCCTCATAGTATGCAGTGTTTCCACAAAAGAATAATCCTCAGGAGGAGAGGTTGAAGGGATAAATTCTTCAGCATCAGAAACCTCATAGGGAGGAATAGAGTAATCCTGTTCAGAGAAGGAATCAGAGGAAATGGAAACCTGGTCTGAAGATTCATATTCTAACTCTTGCCTAGGCCTCTTTTCAGGAGGGGGATGGGTACCCCTGATCAAAGTAATAAGGTCTTCGGCCATTTTAAGCATCTGTTTTTTAGGCATGGAGGCCTGTCCAGGTGAATGCTGTACTTGTTTCTTTGTCTTTATAGCTGCTTTAGTCTTTGTCTTTGTAGCTGAAGTAGGTTTCACATATAACTGTGTAGGCCTGAAAACACCCTCAGAAGCCGATGCCTGCTCAGCGGCTCCGGACCCATCTGAGAGAATAGTTTCCGAGTGTCCAATACCTTGAGTTTCCAGAGGCCCAATCGGCTCCACGTGGGAGTCGGAAGCGGCCTGTGGCTCTGAGGTAGTGGGCGTCAGGGGCTGCGAAAGTGCCTCACTGAGAACCAGCGAACCGGTGACAGGCCTAGAAGAAGCCTCGTCATCGGTTTTGGATCTTGGATACCTGTCCTTTTCTTTTTCTTTTCATTTTTTGTAAACTCCGGTAGTCTACTGATCTGACAGCATTATATAATTAAATCTTCTGCCAAAGAAATGAAATGTAAAATTGTACCGACGCTTAATAGTGCGTTGGTTAAATCTAACATAAAACCGACAACTAGCAACGTTATGGTCAGGGCCTAGGCAAGGAATATAGTAAAAATGAAAATCCTTATGCGGTATTTGCTTCCCACAAGAAATACAGTTATTAACGTTTTCTGACATCGGTCTGGAGCAAGAAAAAAGTTTCCCCAATGGGGTACTTCGCTTTAATGAAGACTTCGGATCTGAAATTCGAATTTGAAAACTTCAGGAGTCGGCCGACCGTCACTTGCGAACTGCTTTTGCTTCGGGTACCGCTCGGCAAGAAAGACTGGAGAAAATGGTGTCGGCTGCAACTTATATACATCTGGCGCACTGACATCAGGGAAGAGGCGACAGCAGCCGACGCCGGACCTAGACTTTGGAACTCAGGCTGACTGCGGGTAGCCTGCCAGCAGGATAACCCAATTGTAATGACTGCAACAGTGAAACACGATGAACATCTTGCAATATTCTGCAGAGACCGCATATTTAATTTCAGTTCAGCACTTTCATAGGCTCATATGTTCATAGGTAAGTAGTAGGCTTGCTGTCCTGAAGAGCCATTTTAAGCCCAGGCAATATCCTGAAATCAGAGTCATACCCTGTACATACAGTAGGGGCAGGCAACAGCAAAAGACACAAACTATAAGAACAGAACAGCAATTAGGTGGGAGGGGGGAGAAGAGAAAACTTCACCCACAGATCAGCAAATATATAAATGGAGACACAGAAAAGTAAATAATTCAGTCAAACAAATAAATAAAAACAGTGCAGTAAACTAGTGCAGAACTATTACTCAAATAAATAAAAAACAATACAGTACTTATAAGCAAATAAATACAACCAGTGCATTGCTGATAAGAAACACTGAACAATTAGATAAAGTGCAAAAAATATACTTATGTAGCTATGTAATTCGGATTAAGAAGAACTTTCCGTCAGGCACAAATGGAGCTCTAGCAGGATAAGCAGGGATTCACTCAAATGTAATATTTTTATACCAGCAAAATAAAAGATCCTTCCAAATCCACACCCTGAGACAAACAGATAACACAGAAGCTGTTTGACCAGTTTTAGCAATCTGGACTGAGTACACCACAAACTCCCAGTAGGGGCAGCCAACAGCAAAAGCCACCAATTTTAAGAACACAACAGCAGTTGGGTAGGTGGGGAGAAAACAAAAATTCAGCCACAGATCAGCAAATATATAAATGGAGACACGGAAAAGTAAATAATTCAGTCAAACAAATAAAGAAAAACAGTGCAGTAAATTAGTGCAGAACTGTTACACAAATAAATAAAAAATAATGCAGTACTGATAAGCAAATAAATAGTTTGATTGCGGGTTTAACCTGTAGGCAGGATTTGATTGGTTATTTCTGCTTTATATATTTTTTTATTGTATAATGTTTGTATTTTATTAAAGTTCGTTTTTGTTGAAAGGACCTCATCTGTCTCATTTCAGTCACAAACCTGGACTGTGGTTTGGTTTCACTCGTATTGTTTATTAAGTAGATGGAAAAAAAAATCATACTATAGATAGGGCAATACGGGAGTGATTTCCCAAAATAAACTACAAGGAGTGGAAAAAGAAGATGAAGACACCTTGCAAAGGCTAGAAAACAGAGTTACAGTGGAGGCTGCAGATTTAGGGAAAACCTAATAGCACCAAATTCCAGCAGAGAATTCTGACAGTTCACAGGTTCCAGTAAGGAATAATGACAATTCAGTCCTATATGCATACTACAACATATACTGTCATATTGACCAAAGAAACAAAAGCAAACATACACAAAGTACCATGTGTAAGTGTGTGCATATATTTGTGCATGTGCATGCATGTGTTTTAGCACATGCATGTGTTTGTGTGTTATGTGTGAGCATATGTGCATTTATGTCTGTGGATGAGTATGTGCATATGTTGTGAGTTACAAACCATCCTTTGTATATTATTGAGTGGACCTGTACAATTCACCAATGACAATACTAATATCCGCTTTTCAGTGGACACTGCAAAAGTTGCTACATCTACTACATAGGACCCCTAAACATCCACAATTTTAATATGAACTATATAGTGCTATATTCATTAGGACTGCTTGGCATAAAAAAAGCTTAACCTGACCACTTACCCCAGTCGCTCCTCTTCCTTATGTCTCAAGTCAAAGTCACGCTGAATAACTTGCCAGACATGTTGAGCCTCTTCATCTGTCAGCTTGGAGAGGTCGAGCTTCCTTCTTTTGTCAGCAAGCATTTTGAAAGTGCTAAATCACTACCAGTGAATCTACAACAGTAACAAACTCACCATCAGAATTAAGTATTACTGCACTTTGAGTACAAAGGTAACTATGAGAGTGCTAAAAGGAGACAGAGAGAGAGTGTAACTGAAACTAAAACATATTGCCACCTTTAATTCAGATATATGCTTTAAAGCTACATGATAGACTAAACAAGGATCTACAAACATGTTCTCAATGACTGGATGGTGCAAGATTCTCAGTCCCTGAAAATGAGCACAATTATTTTTCTGACAATGCTTCTCATTACAAAGGAAATCAACACATTAATTCTGTTTTGATCCAGCTGAAGAATTGTTTGATAAGTAACAATTGTCCTAATTAATTCTTTCCAGTACTTATTTCCCATATTCTCATAAAGAAGCAAATAAGATGATTGGAAAAAAAAAAAAATATATATATATATATATATATATATATAGAGAGAGAGAGAGAGAAAGAGATTTATTTGAAAATCTGTGTGTGTGTGTGTGTGTGTGTGTGTGTGTGTGTGTGTGTGTGTGTGTGTGTGTGTGTGTGCATGTATATACTCACTGCTAAATTTAATGAAAAAATATACTCTCCTTGTAAGCTGAATGCACTCCAGCTCAGTATAATTATTTTTTTGCAAGTTGCGCCCTTGTCCAACATGTTTTTCATTTTTTTTTTTCATTCGTTCTTGTATATGATGCAATTGGGCTTGTAGAGCTGAATTTCTAATTTAGAATTGCTATATTTACCTTCTTTGACTTGCTAAGTATGATAGAGATAATATACCCTTTTAAGATGCTAACACTCTGTATCAGATTTTTTCTACTTATTTTTTTAACTTTTTCATATTGTATTGTGTTAATACTAACATTGGAGTTTTTCTTTCTCTTTTTCTATTGAAAATGGACCTCAACCCAATAGACACCCCACTAATCAAACCATAAGTAAAGTGAAATACATTTAAACTCAAAATGAAATGTGTTCTTGCTTTTGCCATGAGCAGCTTTGAATAAACCAGTCCTCTCTGTATCATGAATCCTGGAACAAGCCAAATGATAGCTGGGAAAAAGAATGCATCACTGAATGCTCTACAAACAAACTTCTCACCCTACTCAAATTAATTATATTCCTGGAAATGATATCTTTAGCTTCTCCATACATTTCTGAAACAGATAGTCTTATAATAAAAATATGGGCTGGCCATGCCAGTGATAAATTGCAATTTCTTTTTTATTTTTTAATATTTCAGCAAATCATGTTGCAGTAAGCACTATCAGCCCAGGTGACAAAGATTGCTGTTTCGGAAATAGCCCCTTATACTGTAGGACTACATCAGTTTAGTTATTGGCTATTTTTTCTGTGATCGTGCAAGGCATCAATGTATATATGCACATGTGTACTCATATATATATATATATATATATATATATATATATATATATATATATATATATACACACACACACACACACACACACACACACACACACACACACACACACACACACAGATACTATATTTACATTCATAAGCCCACGAGTAAAGCTAGATTTAGGAAACAATATTTTGAATTTGTAGTTTTTGCAATATTTAGCATAAATTGTGGTATATATTATTCATAATTATAATTAACATTCCCTGTGATGTCTCACCAATAACTGTTGTTTTAAAAATACTCTGTTTAATGCAACAATAAATTCTTCCTGTCTTTAATTTGAGCAGTAATTAGGAAACAGCATACACAGGTGCTGAAAAATACGGTTCATAAAATGCACTCTAACATCACAAAAATTGTCATTTCTCATTCACTGAAACAATATATCTGTGTTGCTTAACACTAACAATGAAAGTAAAGATTATTTGCCGATTTTGAAGTCAGGAAACATTTTATTAATGAATCTTCATATTACTATATTACCTAATAAATGAGAAGAAATTAATTTATGCAGGAGGAAAAGTGGTTAGCCACAAACAAGTACGTTTTTCATGCGCTCAGGCATAGATCCCACTACTGGGACCCAATTACCTCCATATAAAAATCTAGCTGTTATTATTTGTTAGAGATTCTATATGCATCAGTAACGGAGAACTGATGTGATTGGTTGCAGCAGCATCCAGCCAGGCAATGGGAATGTAGATGCCTAGAAAATGGAGTGTGTGTGTGTGTGTGTGTGTGTGTGTGTGTGTGTGTGTGTGTGTGTGTGTGTGTGTGTGTGTGTGTGTGTGTGTGTGTGTGTGTGTGTGTGTGTGTGTGTGTGCGTGTGTGTGTGTGTGTGTATGGTGTAGGGTAAGTGAAGCAACAATGTGCTTTAGGGAGTTATGGATAGAAAGAGGAGCAAATTATAAATGGTGGGAGGTGTGGACTAAGGGTTTCAGATTCTTTAAAGAAGATTAAGTGCTAGGTAAGTGAGGAAACAGGACTCTAGGGCTTGCATATGCAGTAAGTAATTAGATACACAGATAGCTGTGGGGAAGAAGTTATACGGATGAATGTGGGCACACCAGTAGAATAAACCATAGTTGTGGGGTTCGGTTTTTGAAGGGAGGGTGTAAACACATGCAGGCAGAATAATGATAACTGATGAAAGTGTATGTCATGCCATGGTTTGGACTAGAGTTAAGGCTGTGTAAAGCAAGCAATCATGAAGATGAAAGGATAATGTATGCAAAGTCAAGCGAAACACATTGTGTTACTCCATTACACAAAGATGGTTCTATCACCACTCTGGCAATATCACATGAGGTTCTAGACGGCCTCCAGATAAAATGGTGTCAAACTGTTGGAAAACAGAGTACAGTCAATAAAATAGTCTATGGTAAGACAAATGGAGGAGACGGAAAGCTGGGAATGGAAGAATATGATACATGGTGTGATGCTCCAGCACTGGCCCAGTAATCAAGGGAACTCAATCCTCACCACTGGCAACAGTGGCGGACATACACACTAGGAGGATTACAAGTACACACACAGTAAACTGCAATTCCCCTTAAGAGCACACAGAGATTACAATCAATCTGGGGCTGGTTTCTCCCTCTTTCTCCATATCCCCAATAAGACTCCCCACTGGCACAGCTATAGGGTTGAGAAATCAGCTGAGTGGCCACACTCTCTCTGTCCAACCAGTGCTTCATGTCCCTGCCCAAATAGCTGACATACTCACACTCTTTGAGATTAGTTTTATAGACAGACAGACAGACACACACACACACACACACACACACACACACACACACACATGCACACACACCTGGCAAAGGCTGGTACAAGTTTACTGCCTATGCCCCCTTCTGCCCAGGCTATAAGGTAGTTTTCACTGCCACCAGGCAACACATATCAGCTACTTTAAGACATTTAACACTTCTGTATAAATCATATAATTCTCTAAGTGACCACTACCCAACCTATCTTATCAGAAAACATACACAGGGTATCAATAATGTTATATATCGATATGTACACAATAAAAAACAGTTCCCCCCTCTTTATTCAACACCTTTTTACGTGAATATGGATAGTCACCTCTAAAAACCCTACAATTCGATCTTGCAGTACAGCGCTTCAATAATACTTTCCTGAAAATACTTAAAAACCTTATTCCAATCAGGAAAATTCGTATTAAGTCGAAACAACTTCCATACTTATCTAAAGAAACAAACTTTCACCCCTTCTACCCATCACTTGGCGTACAACAAGGCTCTATCTTGGGCCCACTTCCCTTTATTATTTTTACTAATGATCTTTATTCCACAGCTAAACATGCCCTCATCATTCAATATGCAGACAATGCTTCCCTTATCTGCTCCACCCCCACCTTAAATGAACTCCAAGAAAAGACTCAGACTGCCCTCCATAACACTGAAAAATACCTATCAGACCACCAACTCATTTTAAACCCTAACAAAACTAAACTTATGGTACTTTCCAATTCCTCCAGAAAAAACAAACAAACACATCTCTCTATCTTCACCTCCAGTAGCACAACAATTGGACCCATAGAACAGACAAAACTCCTCGGTGTTACCCTAGACAGCAGCCTAAAATTTGACAGACATATTGCATTAACAATCAAAAATGTCCATATAAAACTTGGTGCTCTGTATAGAGCTAAACCATATCTATCTAATTATGCCAGAATAGCTACAGCCAGGACTCATCTCCTAACCACCCTTTTCTACTGTTCACAGGTCTTCACAAACCTTTGTAAATTAGACTTGAATAACCTCAAATCTTGTTATAATATAATAGCTAAATTTGCTGCTAACCTCCCCCATAGATTCCATCATTGCACTGCCCTACAATAACTAAACTGGATTGAACTCCAAAACTTACTCACCCTAAACCAACTAATGGTAGCCCAGTCTGTTATCTATAAACCAGACTACTGTCCAGCCCTATCTGACCTTGTTCAACCCTATACTAATCTTACCTCACTCAGGTCAACAGATTATCAAAACCCGCAACTTTCATGGTGATTCATTATATATCCTCACTGTAGCCAAATCTTGGAATTCTCTTCCTCAGCATATTCTATCCATTCCTGATACTCACAACTTCAAACAGCTCCTAAAAGAATATTCCTGAAATCACTGGTTATGTTCCTGCAGCTACTCTGGCTAAGCTAATTCCTACCCTGCTTTTCTGTCTCCTCTTACTCTCCTCTCACGTTTTGCTCTTAGCAATATTATTCTCTTATCAGACGTATATTATTCATTAAAAAAAATCTATGACTTAAGATGTTGATTTATATGTTGTTTTATCTCTATTACAATTACGTGTATATTTCGACTTTTGTTCTTATTCTTGCCTATATTGTACTATGTATTATGTATAACATTTTTGTAACCTTACTCACTGTATCATGTTTTTTTTTGCTCTTTAACTATTGTAACTTCACTTGGGAGCTTTTCTCTCCGGGTCTCCACTGAAAATAGGCTATTTGCCCAGCTGACACTACCCAGTTATCAAATGTAAATAAATAAATAAATATCAATATTCACAAATGACATAGAATTATTTACAAAATTCCCCGATAGCTGGGCTGGCAGCGAGACACATGGTTCCCTATCTCACATTCCAGGAATGCACTTCAAGTCACTAAACAATGAAACAAACAATCTGACTTGAATATGCAAGAATAGAAATGTAGGCCATTAGCAATAATGACTGTGATACAACGCATTGGCCAAAGCTGAATGAAGATTTGCTAGAGGAAAAATGAGAGTTCTTTAAAAGTATTTACAATATATGAAATATATATAAAAAACATATAATAAACAAAAACAAACAAAAATAGGTTGAACATTTTTCTAGATGAAGGCTGCATCCTTATGCTTCCCCGTTTAGAAGGTGCAGCCCCCAAATAACCATGCAGTTATATTTACTAACACCAAAGTGTCTGTATCTTGGAATTATGAGGAAACTTCAAAGGCATGACAACAGTAAATTATAGCTCATCTATCACTTTTGGAATGAAGTTGGGAAGGAGCAGTTAAGAGGCATCGATACACGGCAAAGGAGATATCCAGAAAAAGGAGCTGAGTAGTGAGCCCAGGAAAGGTATCCCAGGGAAAGTCAAATGTAAAAACAGGGATTTAAGGGAGCTTGGCATGAACAGAAGATTGGGCAAGGTGAAAGGGAAGAAACTGCTTAAGATCAAGCAGCAACAATCAGATGGAGATGGACCCCCTTCCATCAAAGGATCTAAGCATCTGCTTTAGAATTCTACTGCAGCATTCATCAGCAATGCAAACAAAGCAAAGCCAATACATGTCCTGTAAAATGTTCTCCAAAATATTGTTTTCTTGAAAATAATCTTATCAGAATCAAGCATAGAAAATTATACATTTTATGATGGGGTACACCATAACTACCCCTGAAGGTTTGAACCCCCTCACACCAAATTTACTCCTAAGTAAAATATTCAGCTCTGAGGTCACCACAACTCAGATGAAGAAATATATTCCCTCAGCTGTAGTAATCCTGGAGCTGATGTCCAGTTCATGTAACTGCTTTATACTACAGTAACAGTGAACAATGTTTTGTGTTTGCACACCAGAATTGTTTTCCATCAATAGAGTGATGAAAATTTTATTGCAATATGGACTAAATTCTCATCTTAAGTTTACAAAATATTTTAGGAGATCAAAGGCTTGAAGAATTTTTTAATAGAAGAGTTTAGATCTGAGTGCATGGCTAATAACACAGAAGATGATGCAAAGGAAATACATCTGGCATAAATAGAATGTGTTCTGTACTTATGTAACTTAAAGGTGTCAATCTGATTTATTTTATAGGGCTAAAAAGAAACTAGAATTATGTGAAAAGACATTCAGAAACAGAAGTAAATGAAAGTGTTTTGCAGTGAAATGCCATGAATTTAAATGCAGTTAAAGCATAATGCATGTTGTCCATCGGATGTAACTAGTATGACCAGTGTGGTCAGCAGGGTCATGAGAAACTCTTGCTCACCAAAGCACAAGGCTGATTTGTTTTATAGTTTGCTATCCTACTCATGCCTTTTTCATATTATTGCATTATTGTAAGTGCTTAAAACTTGCCCGGTTCACCCTGTTGATTACATGTTTCAGTACTTATCATCCAGCACTTCCTTTTTATCAATAAACTGCCAATGTCTGTAGCAAAATATGAATCAAATAATATATCATCACTTCCAGAATTCTGCACCATGTTTAAAGGTCACAGGCTTCAATGATGATGTAGAAGATGAGGATGATAAAGGGTCACATGTTTCACTGATGATGTAGAAGATGAGGATGATAAAGGGTCACATGCTTCACTGATGATGTAGAAGATGAGGATGATAAAGGGTCACATGCTTCACTGATGATGTAGAAGATGAGGATGATAAAGGGTCACATGCTTCACTGATGATGAAGAAGATGAGGATGATAAAGGGTCACATGCTTCACTGATGAAGTAGAAGATGAGGATGATAAAGGTCACATGCTTCACTGATGATGTAGAAGATGAGGATGATAAAGGGTCACATGATTCACTGATGATGTAGAAGATGAGGATGAGGGTCACATGCTTCACTGATGATGTAGAAGATGAGGATGATAAAGGGTCACATGCTTCACTGATGATGTAGAAGATGAGGATGATAAAGGGTCACATGCTTTACTGAGGATGATAAAGGGTCACATGCTTCACTGATGATGTAGAAGATGAGGATGATAAAGGGTCACATGCTTCACTGATGATGTAGAAGATGAGGATGATAAAGGGTCACATGCTTCACTGATGATGTAGAAGATGAGGATGATAAAGGGTCACATGCTTCACTGATGATGTAGAAGATGAGGATGATAAAGGTCACATGCTTCACTGATGATGTAGAAGATGAGGATGATAAAGGGTCACATGCTTTACTGAGGATGATAAAGGGTCACATGCTTCACTGATGTAGAAGATGAGGATGATAAAGGGTCACATGCTTTACTGAGGATGATAAAGGGTCACATGCTTCACTGATGATGTAGAAGATGAGGATGATAATGGTGATAATTTATTTCCCAGGCACTAGTTCTATAATCTTCTAACATAGTCTTAAGTTTAAACAAAATAGACCCTTAGCAGAAAAGGACTCCGCTACAGGATTTAGTGTTGAACCTGACCTCCATTTACAGTCTGTGGGAAGTTTACATGTTTTCCCTGTATTTGTGCAGGTTTTTCTCCAGGTACACTAATTTTCCCCCAGCTCTTAAGCTTTATTCTTTGGCTGTGCTAAATTGTCCATCTGTATTGCATTTATATTTGCTTTTGTGATCCAGTTCATGACTGAAAAGGATCAGACACAAAACAGTCCACCAACCCATTTAATGAATCAATAATGTAACAGACATTAATCAGTTGATTAATATAAGGCATACAGATTATCCACAGAGCAGGTTTATAATCAGAAGGACCTTGAGAGTGTGATCCATGTAATGGTTGTGTTTTTTTAATTCTCTTACACAATAAGTGCGATGTGTGAGTTCTGCTGCTGGGTCCCATTGCAGTTAAACTCCATAACTCAGTGCTAAGAAATCAGTTGATTAGCTGTTGTGGAAATTTAACTGCACCTAATGAGTAAAGTAGCCTAATGAAAGCAAATAAGAACATGACTCAAGAAAGAAACACTTCATTTGAATTGTATTCCAAAAAAGCTGGGTATACCTGCATCTTGCTTGCTGAGTATTCAGCAGCCAGAAAAAAGCAGGAAGAGAAAGGTCTGATGGGCAAAAAAAATTGGTGTTTAGAAGTGCAAGTCCAGAAATTTTTATAATTAGAAAAAATAATATTTACACTGTCTGAATCTGATTGCTGATAAAGTCTGTAAACTGCAGAAATTATTGAAATGAAAATGAGTCACTGCCCTTATGTGATAATAGGTGGGCCAGTACACAGGCCAGACTAGCAATTTTACATTTATCTGTGGGACCCATGATACCATTTTAGCAGTGTCTGTGATGTTAGTTTGTGTAAAGTTTGCTGACTTCATCTGCCTTTCATTTTTCATAGTTTTAAGTTCTTCATTTCATCTACGTCAACAGCTAAATATGTTCCTCCGTAGTAAAACAGAACACACATTCTGGTGCTGCAGTCATATTTTTTTTCAAGTCAGTTGGCTTCACTTTCATTTGCTATGATATATGGCAAGCAAAGAGACAAAGCAAAAGAAATTAACCCCAACAACAGCTGAAATGAGATTACAAAGTAGAAATTAAGTTTATCAAAAAATCTATTCAGCAAGAATGCCTCTACTCCATCCCACCCACACAAGCCAGTATAGTAGATGTTTTACTAATTCACTCATATATTTGTTCTACCAAACACCAATTCCAATTTATCTAGAATTATTAAAAGTAATCAGTAGACACCTACATTCCTCTCATCAATGTATTAGTCACAGCTCAACAATTACGTGATGACTGGCTTAGTTACACAGCTCTAGGTGTTCCTTAGTAATGATGATTAAAGTCCAGCAGGAAGAAAATAGGACATATCAGCTCATTACAATTCATATTTAATATAATTCATAGCAGCAATATATTTAGAGAAATGTACTGTTTCCTTGTATTATGTCAGGAGATCATCGGAGTATTTTCAGTCAGTATTTCTGAATACTATACAAGAGTATGCAGATAATAACAATTGAGTCTGCACAGGTAATAAATACATACCATTAAGACTCACTGCATTTTGTATCTAAATATACTTTGTAAATTTTGTAGTTTTTTTGTTACGTTATTCATATCTGTGGAGCTTTTCTCCCCAGACCTCCACTGAAAATGGACCTATGTCCAGTGGACTATCCTGGTTAACAAATTTAATAAAATAAAATAAATAAATATGGATATGTAAAAAAAATATGTTTACTGAATGGAACTCAGTTTCTTTGACAGTCTCTGGGGTTTTGAAAATTGTTCTCATTCTTGAGCTCAAGATGTAATGCAGCTGATGTTTAACTTAACAAGGATTAATCTCACCAAGTTAAACTTGCTGGGATTCAACCTGCTGAATAAAATTGAAAATAAGTATGTTTATGGGGGGATGGGGCAAGCCCCCCCCCTGCATCTTGTACATTCCTCAAATATGTGCATTTGTGTATACCAACCCACCAGTCACGCGAACATGAAGAAGGAAAAAAACATCATAAATCAAAGTAACCACTGTCAGTGTATACATGAAAAATGCACAGTGATTGTCTATAGAAAACAAAAACCTGGAAGTTCAACACGTAGGAGGTCGCATTTCAGGAAGTATAGAGAAGGTGCTGTATTCACATGGATTGAAATGTGACTTGAGTACAAACAGTGCTTTCCCCTTGTAAGACTTTATCTGTGATACTATAAAGTCAGTTGACGTATCATGTACTGGTTGTACAGTCTGCTGTGATATGGGACTAAAAGTCATGAAAACTTTAGTAAAGATAGGTATACAAATTAGGGAAAGGAAGAGTCCCTTATGCATCATGAATAGACAATGGCAACAGAGGATCTCTTTGAGATGTTTTCCAGGCTTCTGCAAATCAGACCAAAAATAAACCACCAGCTTGCATTAACATGTGTCATTATAAAACACATTTAGAAAAAAGAAATTGAACATTCAACATGATTTTTTAAAAATACCAACGATTGTCCTAAACGGATAAATACCTCACGATACACGGCAGAAATATCACATATATAAAAAACCAAGCAAACAATCCGTGGTGAAGTACAGCTGACCAGGTATAAGAGAGACACTGTTGATGTATAAAAAACTTTTAATCCAACGTATTGTAACACACACAATACATATATAGATGCAGTCGATAAGCGCTTTCACTCAGAATGAGCTTCCTCAGATCGTAATACTGCTACTCATCAATTCTATATTTATAGTAACACAAGCATCTCAATTACTCAATAATTCAATGAAACAATCATTCTCCTTAAAGGTATATATAAAAAATTATTGAGTAATTGATTGTTTGCATGATTTTTTAAACATCTGAAAGCACATCATAAACAAGTTAGGCTAATTAAACAGAAAGTACAGTTGTGTACCTACCATAAATGTAGATGTTCGAGTGTATTCACTGTTGCAGTCATTACACTTGGGTTATCCGCCGGCAGGCAACCCGCAGTCGGCTCGAGTTCCAAAGTCTTGGTCCGGCATCGGTTGTTGTCACCTCTTCCCTGAAGTCAGTGCACCAGGGGTATAAAAGTTGCAACCAACGCTGTTTTCTTCAGTTTTTCTTGCCCCAGATTTCAGGTGCCCCCAGGTAGGAAGGCTGAAAAGATAAAATTATGCCCAAATACATGCATATATCACTATAAACATTTCCTTCATCTACAAGCAAATACACCACATAGGTTGTATAGAGTTGAGAAGTACAGAAGAGTCCCAGCAAAGAGGGGGATGGTGGGCGGGTAACCTGGACTGTAACAGTGAATACACTCGAACATCTACATTTATGGTGGGTACACAGCTGTACTATGTTCATCGTGTTTCACTGTTGCAGTCATTACACTTGGGTAGAATCCCAAAGCTGAGGTTGGGTGGCTGGGTCTAAACTGGATTTGAAGAGGCTACCAGGCCCTGCAGAACTGCAGTGGCAAAGCCTGCTCTGGATTTAGAGGAGAGAGGTAAGTGGTAGTGCTTGGTGAAAGTGTGCACTAAGCTCCAGGTTGCAGCTTCTAAAATATCTTTGGTTGGTACCCCTCTGAGGAAAGCTGCTGAAGTGGCTGCTGCTCTGGTAGAATGAGGCCTAATGCCCTTAGGCACAGATTTGCCATGTTGTGCATAACAGAAGTGGATGCAGTGTCCTATCCATTTGGAGATTGTCTGCTTTGTAATTGGCTTTCCTTGTGATCCTGCAGCATAAGCTACAAACAGTTGCTCAGTTTTTCTGAAAGCTTTTGTTTTGTCCAAGTAAAATCGTAGCTGCCTGTGTATATTCAAAGCATGCAGAAGTTTTTCCCCTTTATTCTGGGGATTTGGGTAGAAAGTAGGCAAATGTAAGGTTTGGTTTAAGGCCACATTGGAGACCACTTTTGGCATAAATGTGGGGTTTGTTCTAAGAGAAACTCTGTCGTGATGAAAAATGAGGAAAGGTTCTACAGCCATCAATGCCTGTAACTCTGAGACTCTTCTTGCTGAAGTTATTGCTAGGAGAGAACAGTTTTCCATGACAGAAATTTAAGATCAGCTGTGCTGGCTGGTTCAAATGGAGGCAGTGTTAGTTTCTCTAAAACAAAATTGAGGTCCCAAGTTGGTACTGGTGCTCTTCTAAGGGGTCTTATATTCTTTGCCCCTCTGAAGTACTACCGTAGTAGAGGATATGAAAAAATAGGAGGATCCGCACTGTAATGAGCTGAAATGGCAGAGGCATGGATTTTAATAGATGAAAAAGATAGGCCTTTGTCTAATATCTCAGTCAAGTATTGTAAAATCTGAGGTATATTAGGGACCAGTGGGTCAAGTCCTTGTGCCTGGTTCCAAGCACAGAATCTTTTCCATTTTTCTGCATAAGATTTCCTAGTGCTGGGCCTCCTGGCTTCCAAAATTACATCCATTGCAGCTTTAGAGAGAGTTGCAGTCTGAGTGGCTACATTATTCGCCATGCTGACAGGTGTAAGGTACTGAGTTGACTGTGCAGCATCTGATAGTTTTGCTGTGTCAGAAGATGAGGGATTAAAGGAAGAGGCCAAGGTGGGTCCTGAGACAGAGTTTTTAGGATTGGATACCAGTTCTGGTGTGGCCAGTCTGGTGCAATTAGGATCATTTTTGGCCTCTCTTGTCTGACTTTTAGAAGTACTTTGGTGAGAATAGGCATCGAAGGGAAGGCATAGACTGTCAGGTTTTTCCAGCTGAATAATAGAGCATTCAGTTTCCATGCTTGAGAGTGATAAGTCCTTGTGCAAAATGTCTGTATTTGGTAATTGTGAGGGGAGGCAAACAGATCTATGTCTGGGCGTCCCCACTCCATTGTTATCATGTTGAACACTTGTGGATTTAGCTTCCATTCGTGAGGATCCATGAGATTTCTGCTTAGTTCATCTGCCAGTGTATTTTTTGTTCCTGGCAGGAATTGTGCTTGCAGGTGTACTTGGTAGGTCAGTGCTGTGCTCCACAAAGTCATGGCTTGTCTGCATAGGGGGTAGGAATGAGTGCCCCCTTGCTTGTTTATGTATCACATAACTGTGGTATTGTCCATCTTTATTAGTAGTTGTCCTGGATGTATTAGGTCCTTGAAGGCTGTCAGGGCATTTTGTACAGCTAGCATCTCTTTTTGATTGATGTGAAGATGCATTTGTTCCCTGGACCACGTGCCCTGAATACATTTTCCTGCCATGTGTGGTCCCCAGGCATAATCCGATGCATCCGTTGTTACTGTTTGCCTGGCTGTAGGTAAGGTGAAAGGCTGCCCCTTGTTGTGGTGACAGGCCTGGGACCACCATCGAAACTCCTGTTGTAGAGAGGGGATCAAGGTTATGATTGTCTCTAGACTTTGACAATGCTGAGTCCAAACACTTTTTAGATACCATTGTAGTTTCCTCATATGCAGCTTTGTATATGGAATTAGTAGTATGCAGGATGCCATGAAACCCAGGGCCTGCAGAATTTTTCTTGCAGGGAGCTGGGTCTTTTTTGCCATCATTTGAAAGTAATGAGTCAGTTGCCTTTGTTTGTCTGGCATGAGATAAGCCATCTGGGCAGATGTATTTAAGCTTGCACCCAGGAATATTATCTCTTGAGAGGGCACTAGTTTTGATTTCTTTTCATTTACTGTGTACCCTAGGCAAATTAGTAACTTTTTTACAAACGCCAGGTGCTTTAGAAGAATGTCCTTGCTCTCTGCTTGAATAAGGTAGTGGTCCAAGTAGGGATATATTTGAATTCCTTTTTGTCTGCAAAATGCAATTACTGGAGTCAGGCATTTTGTGAAGACCCTGGGCGCAGTAGATAAGCCAAAGGGCAGTGCAGAGAAATGGTAATGCATTGAGCCTGCTATAAATCTGAGGTATCTTCTGCACAATTGTCTGATTGGGACATGCAGGTATGCCTCCTTGAGATCCAAAGTAACTAGCCAAGCGTCCTTACCCAGCATGGGCAGGAGTTGTTGTAGTGTTAACATTTTGAATTTTGGTACATCCAGGAAGGTATTTAAAATTGACAGGTCGAGTACTGGCCTCCAGACCTTGTCTTTTCTGGGTACTAAGAAAAGTCTTGAGTAAAATCCTTGTCCCTGTTCTCCTTGTGGAACTTTTTGAATAGCTCCCATTTCCATAAGAGCAGCAATCTGTTTTTGTGCCTCTGCCCATTGGTTTTGTGGCAGGTTTGGCATACCTTTTAGTTTTGTAAGCATGTGGAAGTGGAACCTGTACCCCTGAGAAACTATATTCAGCACCCATTGGTCTTGTGTGATCATGTGCCAATTGTTTGAGAAAAGTGCTAGCTTTCCCCCTAGGGGTGCTATCAACTGGAAAGAGCTTGGCATTTGCAGAGGGAAGTCATTGTGTTTGTTTCCTATAGGGTTGTGATTTGTCTTCTCCTCCTTTGGGGGCTGAAGCACCCCATTGCTTAGGTCTGTAGGAGCCTTGGGGCTGAGATCTGCCTCTTGGGTGTCAGTATCTGCCTCTTTGTGGCCTGTCTGACACTGGAAAGGACCAATTTTTTGAAGGCCAGTTTCTGCTAAATCTAGGTGGTTGAACCTGTAAGAAATCTTTCACCGTTTCCATTGACTTTGCTTTATCCCCCATTTTCTTTAACACCTCTTCTGCCTTAACACCAAACAAAGTATCATGCTGTAGTGGTGCATCCAATAACTTTACCTTAACATAGTCAGGTAAACTTTGTTCTTTCAACCAAGCGTGTCTTCGAATAACTGAGCCTGTAACTGCAGCTCTACAAGAAGCCTCTAATGAATCAAAACCACATTGCAGAGTATGCTTTCCCACTTGTTCAACTGCATGCAATAATTCCTACATTTCTTTACTGTCTGGACTTTCTGTAATTGTAACCATTTTCTGCTTTATCAATGACATGAGATACTGCTGATATTTAAGCATGTGAAACTGACAGTTTAAAGCTCTTACAGCTAAAGTAGCAGAAGTGTAAACTTTTCCCCCATCTGTCCAGAGCTCTGGAATCCCTATCTAAGGGGACAGGATTTTTGGCAGTGGAAGCTTTAACCCCTTTAGGATCGTGAGAAATTGTTTCTGGGTCTGCAGCAGGATTTTTGTAAAGGAATTTATGAGAGTCAGGGACCCTGTAGTACCTGTCTGGCTTTACTGGTGCAGGGGGTAAAGAATCTGGAGACAGACTGGATTCAGAAAAATATCAAGCACAGGAGGGATAGCCAGAGGCCTGTGCTGAGGCAGTAAAAGGAAATCTCTGAGCCTTTACTTGGATTCTGAGTAATCCTGGCTCTCCCAGTGGAAATGCTCCCTCATGGTGTGCAGGGTTTCCCCAAAAGAATAATCCTCAGGTGAAGAGGCTGAAGAAATGGACTCTTCAGCATCAGAGTTCTCATAAGGAGGGAGAGAATAGCCCTGATCAGAAGAAGAATCAGAGGAAATGGAAACTTGATCAGAGGAATCATAATCAGTGTCTTGCCTAGGCCTTTTGTCAGGAGGGGGATGGGAGCCCCTGATTAAAGTAATAAGGTACTCAGCCATTTTTAGCATCTGTTTCTTTGGCATGGATGACTGTTCTGGAGAATGCTGCACTTGTTTCCTTGTCTTTGACTTTGCCTTTGTTGCTGTAGTAGTCTTAATTGTAAGTTGTGAAGGTCTGAAGACGCCCTCAGAAGCCGGTGCCTGCTCAGCGGCTCTGGACCCATCTGAGGGCATAGTTTCCGTAGGCCCAGTACCTTGAGTTTCCACAGGCCTCAGGGTCTCCATGTGGCTGTCGGTTACGGCCTGTGGCTCTGAGGTAGCGGGTGTCAGATTCTGCAAAAGTGCCTCACTGAGAACTGGCAAACCGGCGACTGGCCTAGAAGAGGCTTCGTCGTTGGTTTTGGACCTCGAATGCCTGTCTCTTTCTTTGTCTTTGCGTTTTTTTATATATAGCAGTCATCAGCTGATCCCATGGCATTATATAGTTAAATCTTCATCCAAAGTAATGTAAAGCAAATTCAAACCGACGTTTAATAGTGCGTTTATTGAATCTAGCACAAAACCAACAACTAGTAACGTTGTGATCAGGGCCTAGGCAAGGAATGCAGTAAGAGTGAAAGTCCTTATGAGGTATTTGCTTCCCACAAGAAATACAATTATTAACTTTTACTGACATCGGTCTGGAACAAGAAAAAGTTTCCCCAACGGGGTACTTAGCTTTATTGAAAACTTCGGTTCTGAAATTCAATTTTGAAAATCTCAGGAGTCGGCCGACCGGCACTTGCAAACTGCTTTTGCTTCAGGCACCGCGCGGCAAGAAAAACTGAAGAAAATGGTGTCGGTTGCAACTTTTATACCCTTGTCGCACTGACGTCAGGGAAGAGGCGATAGCAACCGACGCCGGACCAAGACTTTGGAACTCGGGTCACCTGCAGGCCGATAACTCAAGTGTAATGACTGCAACAGTGAAACACGATGAACATCAATTTTTTACAAAACAAACGCATTTCACATCTATGATCTATCTATGTAAATAATATCTGGATAAAGAGCACCAGACAAAATTCTGGATTCTACAACAAGCTTTATGCAATATTTAGATATGTGAACAGTAGACAATAGGTTCAAACTTGGATATGATCTATCTTGCTTAGCCACAAGAGATGAAGGTATTTCATCTTATGTCCATTTTTGCATTCTGTTTCTGTATTCCAACAGAATTCATAAAAAGGATAAATTCTTCAGTTTCACCTTTCCTAAAATGCTTTAAAGCATTCTCACAAGTGCAGTGCACCAGTATGTTGTCTCAGTGCATTCTCCTTGACTCAGCCTTGAAAATACTCATGTTTGTAGCTGGTAAGCAATTGCAAGGAAGCTATTCTGTAGGGGTAGATGACCATGACTGAAGAAGGATGGATGGACAGATGAATGGAATAGCTCATTAAAATCCAGCTATCCAGTATGTATGCCACTTGTACTGGAGAACGTTGAGGTTGAAACAAGCTGAGCAAGGCAGATTAGACTTTGCTGCCCTGTTCATATCCTGATAAATCCGAAGACATTCAGAAACAAGCTGATATATTATCTATCCAGCATGTCCTTGTCTGCCCCACGGTCTTCTTCCAATGAAAGATGCTGCCATCCTCAACACCAGCTCAAACCACCTCAATTAATGCCTATTAACCAGAAGGAGTGGGTCAACTCCAAGATCCTCACACATTGCTAAGTTTAGTACTATAAGACAAAGATTGAACCCACTAACCCTGCATATGAACCATAATTCCACCTCTCAAATATGTGATGTCATACTTTTTGTCAGTACCCAATGTACATGGGCACAGCTGAGGGTGTGACAGAGACTGACTGCAAAAATGAGTGTTTCAGCCTATGATTCAGGTCTTGTTTAGTCAACAGAGTCCAGTACAATAAAAGCAGGGAGTTACTATTGCACCCATCAACTGGTCTAACCTCCTTAGCAAGGCCCAACATACATAACAATCTCCTCCACTTGCAGCAGCTGTTCCACTCTGAAGCACGAAGAGCAACCTCCAATTTTCAAGGGGATGACCATGACCTTTGATTTGGAGATGCTAATTTTCAGCCCCTCCTGCATACTATGCACAGGTCAACCACTCCACAGGACGTCAGAGCTTACAGTCTCTGGAGTCAAAAAGAGATATTCTTGCCCATTAAAATTATGAATAGAAGTCAAAACACCACACGCTTTTGGCAGATTTCTTTGCCCACCTTAAATATATTGAACTTAGGAATGCCAATGCAACTATTGTTGTACAAGTACAAGGAGTAACTTGCACTCATGAGTGGGTCCAGTACCCAGACAATTCAAATACATTGCAGAGGATATTGCTGGATACATGGTTATATTCATTCTCCATGTTCACTAAACATGACGGACTCCCACAACCCCTCCATTATCCATACAAGGGCAGAGAGTTTATCCATTGTTCTGCTCCTGTGATGGACTTAGAATCATTCCTCCTTACAGGATATAGCTTCACAGGTATTTTCTGGGCTATTCATCTGTGAAAATCTCAAAGAAGCCTAGCCTTAGAGTCCCATGGTAGTTTTTTAGCCCTTATATTTTTATATGAACAATCCAGAGTTAAGCAGTACAAGGATTTGTTGGGACATTTACTCATTTCCCTATCTATAAGGATATGGGTGCTAAACTGGACATGAATTTGCATTTTCCTATCTGTCAAAATTATGTTTGAGCAGAGTAAGAGAAGTACTTTACTTTATATAGAGTGGGAGACATTCCATAAAACAGGTATTGTCTGTGATACATCCCTATCCCTCCAATGTGCTCTATTTATGTTGCAAAACAGATTGAGATCAAGTGAGAGTAGGTATTCATGCTACCATTGGACTTGCGAATGTGTAATAGGTCTGACAAGATAGGGCCTGTTGAGGGACTATACATGCAGAGGTCACTTCTTAGTGGCCTGTATGATAACAAGAAAATGGAAAAGATTTTGCAAGTTTTTGAGATTTAGGCCCTTGATTTCTGTTTCTGGGAAACTATTGGGATCACTCCAGTTATAACAAATGTTTGGGCAGATACATACCAAATGTGACATTAAATTCAATGATTGGGCTGATGAGAACTGAGTAGAGGGGAATGATTACATCCTTGGACCTAGATTATATATCTTTAGATATAAGCTGTGTGACAAATTACAATAGTGAAGGTTTTGGAATTAAAGGGCAGTTCATTGTTGGCATAGCTTTGCAGATCCCTGGCTACAGGATTAACTTTCTGGAGTGTGTTGCCAATGTGCTAGTTACAAGGGAAGTCATGCTTGCAGAAGGATACAGATATATATTTCTTCCTATTTAGGTTTAGTCCATGGTTTTGACATTTGGTTTTAGTCTGTGGTTTTCACACCCTTTAATAAGGTTTTGTTGTACTCTGGAGAGTTTATGATGGCATAAAGTTTAGAGTTGTCTGCAGACTTGGCTAGCCATAAACACTTAACATTTGTTTTCACATTCAAGAAGTAAATGACAAAGAGGCAGGCCCAAGGACTGAACCTTGGGGTATGCCTCCAGTTACAGGTCTTTTGGAAGAGGTAGCGTGTCCTCACCCTTATTTTCTGGGTTATATTTTTGAGCCAATTTGCTATCCAATGAGTCCTATAAGGATTTTACATTTGAGAGACTTTATCTACAATACCCAAGTATGAAATGGTGTTGAATGCCTTTGCACAACTAGATATGTTGTGTGTACTGATTTGCCCTCATCCATTGTTTCAGTAACCTTCTTGAAGAAGTTGACCAGGTTAAGTAGGCAATATCTGCCCTTAACAAATATTAATTGGTGTGGGTCATGAGTTTGTAGGTTACCTGCATTGTTATTTATTAATTCCATAATGATCCTTTTCCTAGCCTTACAGAAGCGGGTCAGGCTCCTGATTCTGATGTTCAGTTTTTGGATGGAGGCTCCATTGCTGTAGTCCAGTGTAGGCTTTTCCAGGGAAGGTGATGAGCATCACCACTCTGTAATTAAACACACCCTCCTCTCTCACTTTCTGAAAATGGGGACCATTATCAATGTTTGTCAGTCTTGGGGTGCTGTTTTTTTTCTCTTCCATAAAACACTGAAAATGCAAATCAACCATCACACCTAAACAGCATGCAACACTTTTAACATCTCTGAATGGATTTCATCCACTCTCACCATTTGGCTACTATGGAACTCCCCCAATCCAGAGAAATGGACTCAATTCCACTAGCTGATTCTGGTATTATTTCCTCAAAGAAGGGTGTGCCAGTAGGTTTCAGGAGTTCTTTAAAGCATCTCTTTCACTTCTCAAAACTGCCCAAATCTGAAGTCAGCATTTCTACAACCTTCTTAAAAAGAACCTGAGGTGTTTCCCATCACCCTCTCGTGATTCACCATATGTTTTGAGAAAATCATTCTCAGGATATCTGTCATGATCACCTAGTGTAGTGACTTGACATAAGCAGAAAAGAAATACAAAATTACATCAGCTTTTTTGAAGTTCTATAATTCATTTGTTTTCCTCTGGGGCGTCAGGGCACATCAGGGTTTGTAATCTGTTACTAACCTTTCCTGGTTAATTTCTTCAGCTGTTCCACATTTTCATATGTTCCCTTCCCTTCCTCCATCTACACACACACACACACACACACACACACACACACTTAATCCTAGTCTGAATCATCTTTCCTGTCTACGGTATTGCTGCTGGGGGATAGCTGAATCTGAAAGAAATTCAGTCAAGTTCTGATGCTTATACTCCACTGTGGCACCATAGAAACCTTTATACAAAGCAACCATTTGTACCATGTATCCATGATTCCTGATTTCATTTTTACTTGAATAGACCTCTATCTATGGCTAAAGCCATATAGCAAAACTGCTACTTTCTACAACCCTTAATAATGCATCAATCCTTCAGACATATGATCCTCTCCTTCTGCCAGCCAAGATGGATCTAAACATGTTCCTAAATTAATGTTTTCACTAACATGGCTGAAGCTGAGAAATTAGACATCTAATCCACCTACACCATCTGGGAAGCCTATACATACTGATCTGACTGAAACATAAAAGTGTTTCTAGCACAGGAAACTACATTCAGGTGAGTATTTAGAGGGAAGGTACTTTAGCACATTGTTATAAGTATCAATCAACTTAAGAGTAAAGCTGATATACAAAAGAACAGTATGTTAGAGCATTTTAACACAGAATTAATTTGAATTCTCCAGTCCTAACAAACATGTTATACATTTGCTTAATACTTCTCTTTCACTCTGCACTTGAGGCGAGTCTTGAAATCCAAGTCATGAATGTACCAGTGAGTCATGATAGGCGAGACCTAATCACAATTATTTGTTCTGTGCTTCACTTGCTCAGAAGTACTACTGAATACAGAAAAAAATGCAGAAGCATAAAATGTTTTTTTACAGTTTAAGTATGCCCCACAACAGCCAGAAGTTATATGTACCACTGATGAACAGCTTTAAACGCTGCTAGCCACCTTATTCTGCCACACGTTTTCACACCTTTTTGTATAACAATGTGTATTACAGCTTTGAATGCTGTAAAAGTGTTTTGGATGTTGTTCTGTGGTGGCCATTGTTAACACTCTATCATGTAACTAGAGATTACAATTATTTTTTTAACAAAATTGTCTTTTCCAAATTCAGAATGTAATGATGGTGCTTTATGTACTACACAACTTTTTTGAGATTATATACCATTCAAAAGCAGCCTTTCTTTTAACACATTTTTTTTCTGTAACCAGTACTTTGTGCATTTTTGTTCCTCCTGATATAATTGGAGCTGACAGTCATGTTTTTAATAACACACCAGAGAAAGCAGTTGAACTCAGTTTATGAATGACTGCAGTGTAAGTGGCCTGAAAATGTACAAGGCATGACAAGAGCTGAATTATCTTCTGCACAGCCAAGCACTGTAAAATCTGAATGTGATACAAACAACAAATGATTTTCCTGCTCTGTATATATATTTAGAGGGGCTAAAGGCTAATATCTAATGCATGACACTGAAAAATACTAACATGAAAGGAACCTTTTGTCTCTTTTGCATGAGTGCTACTACCAGAACATCAGCTATTCACTTTGATGTAACTTTAACCTGCCATCTCTTTCAATTCTCCAGAGGGTATGCATTTCACTACAGATGAGGCTTAACTTCAGAGTGGATATTCCAGCTTGGGAACTGTGGCTACAGGCGAAACTTTTTTCTTCACACAATCGCTATTATTTTCCTCTGTTAACATCATCATTCCCCATCCCTGCTGTCTTTAACTCAGAGATTCAGTGAAGAATCATTCAAATAAATGTTCATTTTGCTGCAATCAGCTGGGATCTGTGATATCGTAAGTACAGCATTCATATCAAACTGTCATTACACAACTAAACAGGGGCCTAATTAAATTAACACAGCCATTTCAAATTACATAATGTAATGCAAAATCTATCAAAACGATGTACATTGTATGCATTTTATTTAGAATGGTAGTACTCCAATCTTTCTCAACCAAATATCTCCTAAGGCAGCATTAGTGATAGAAACTATCACTGACTTTGGCTTCTCCAGTGCAACTCTCATCACATTAAATAATTAAAATATAGACAGACAGTTACAAAACAAAACTAGCTCCTTATTAGTCAGAAATGTGCAGGCTGACAGGAGAGACCAATCAATATACCTACTGTAAATCCAGCATTACTCAGAAAAGGAGTTGTTTTTAATAATAACCATGTTAAAATAAAGTATACTGTGTACTGTGCCGGGTACCAGCTACCAAACTGACAGCAGTCACAACTGCTGTTTTTTCCTGTGAAAAAAATTCTGTTTCATTGGTTCAGAAGTTCATAGGTGTTTACTTGGCTAATGACCACAAGGGCCTTTTTAAGCTTAACCATGCATCTCAAATCTCTGATAAGTTCTGGTACCCTTGATAAATGTAAACAGGAGATTGGGAGATGAACCATTTACAGGCTGCCTGTGTCCATTACAGACATAGGTGCCAAACCAGGGATGAATTTCCTGTTCCCCATCCAATTGTCCAAGTTACACTTGAATTAGGTTAGGGAGGAACTCTGCTTCACATGGACCTGTTACAGAGAAAGGGTAGTCTCTGGGATACATACACATAAATAGGACCTGCTGAAGAGATATCACAGGCAAAGTTTAAGTCTTTAGAATGGGTAATTCTGGTACTGTTTGTTTTGTGGATATACAGTAGGTCCATCAGGGTGGGGTCTGACAATGCCTTGTATGTCAGACATAGATCTCCCCTCAACAGCCTGTAGGAGACAGAATACAGAGGTTTGATACAGACTGCATAGGACATGTTACTTACATCGTATATTCTTTTAGTGAGGAACATCTGTGAACATTCCAATTGTTGGATGTGCCTAATTAGGTACATACCAAAGGGGGCATGCATTGTGCTCAATAGGTCTGAAGAATGGTGAATACAGTGGAGCAGTGACCTCCTTGTACCTAGATGCTATACTTTTGTTCATAAGTTGCACAACACATAATGATTTCCTTACTACTGTAGACATCTGATCGTCAAAGGATAGATTTCTGTCTATTTGTATCCTCAAGTCGCTGACTACTGGGTCGACGCCTAGGGATGTGTTGCCTATTTGATAGTTAGCAGGGATAGATGACTTCTGAAGGATATTATTATGTATTTCTTGGCATTTAGTGTTAGTTCATGGCTCTGACACAAGTTATTTGTCTGTGTCAGCCCTTCCTGGAGAACATTAGTATCGGTGGAAGATTCTATGGCTGCTCCTAATTTTCAATCATCTTCAAATTTTGTCAGCCAGAGGCCCTTGACATTGGCCTTGACTTTGGAGAAGTAAATGCCAAAGAGGAATGGTCCTAGGACCCAGCCCTGAGGGACTTTACTTGCAACTGGCCTCTTTGTAGAGGTGGACTCCCTAATTCTAGCTTCCTGGGTTCTGTCTGTAATCCAGCTGGCTATCCACTGGGTGACATAAGGGTTTATGCCTAACCTTTTGAGTTTGTCAATAATATCCAAGTGGGGTATTGTATCAAATGCCTTGGCCACATAAAGGTAGGCAGTGTGAACCATTCTACCCTCATCCATTGCTTTGGTGACCTTCTCAAAGAAGTCCCCCAGGTTGATTAGGCATGACCTGCCGATGACAAAACTAAATTGGGTTGGTTCCAGTGTCTGGAGGTTTTCTAAATCATTGATCATTTCCATGATAATTCTTTCCATGGCTTTGCATATGAGACTATTAAGACTTATAGGTCTGTAGTTTTAGGGTCTGTAGATGTCCCACCTTTGCGCAGAGGGATGACTGTTGCTGTTCTCCATTCATGAGGCACAAAACCTGTTTGGAAGTTACAGTTAAATAGTGATCCCAGAGGGCCTGATAGGTCATTTTCATGCTATTTAGAAGGCATTCTGGGATGTTGTCTGGGCCCATCAATGCAGTGTTCTTGGCCTTAGACAGACCATTGAGGACCTGTCCAATAGTGATAGTAGGTGGAGGTATATTTGATGGTATCCTGAGGGGAGGTTGAGGGAGGGCAGAGGGGTAAAGTTAGAGTTAAATTTGTTTGTCAGTAGGTTTGCTATATTTAATGGCTCAGTATAGGTGGTTCCATTAACAATGAGCTCTGCACACAGTTGTGTATTGCCTTTGAGGTTGTAGACATAGCAAAATAATGTCTTGCTGATGTCCTTGACTTGGGAGGCCATATTTACCTCAAATTTGGCTTTGGTAGACTATTTTTCCTGTGAATTGCCTGTTTAGTTTGAGAGTGCTTTTATCCTGCTGGGTGCTACACCTCCTAATTTTTGCCATGATTTTCTTCTTTTTGTTATACAGCATCTTGATGTGTTTTTTGTTAACTTCTTTACTTACTCCTGGAGGGTACACCTGCCTTTATGCAGTTATTAACATGCTTGCACAATACAGGGATTCTGTGAACAGGTCCATATAGGCAGCAGTGTTCTTAGGGTTTATGGAGGCTTGAAATTGTGCTAGGTTATCACTTAATTGTAGGAAATTAGCCTTAGTTTCTGAACATTCCAGGGTTAGCTGGAGTTATGAGTTTTAATTTTACTTCAAATTAGACCATTTTGTTGTCTGACCTTACCAGAGAGGGAGGACATTACACTAGAAGGGGGTGAAGCACAGTCCTATATTAGTGAGGACCAGATCCAGTATGTTTGTACCCCTGATTGGCATACTGACAGTCTGATCCAGGGTGTTTGTGTTTACAAGATTCAAGAATCTCTATGCCCGCACACTTGGTGTTATGTTTCCCAGTTAATATTGGGGTAAATAATGTCACCCATGAATATGGCATTGGGTTGGATGATGAGTGTTTCCAATAAGTTTAAAAACATGGTAGGGGTTTCCTGGGTCATAAAAGGGGCCTATAGCTTGCAAGGAAGTGGTATGGGATTTTGAATTTTGAATTTAGAGAAGCTCAAGTGCATTGCCCTGTTTGACCAGCCTTGAGGTATATTAATTTTTTATGCAACTCGAGACATGTCCACCTTTAGTTCCCTGTCGATGTATCAGCTGGTTTAAAACTTTGGAAGGCATTATAGCCTTGTACTGCTGGTGTACTCTCCACCGCTTTAAACCTTGTCTCAGAGGCCACACAGATATCAGCATTCTCTATGGTCAGGAGAGATTGTAGGTGTAGGGAGTAGAGTTTTTTTTATTTTTTTTAGGCTCCTAGCATTGAGCAGAAACACCTTTAGATTTCCATGGTTTTGTTTTGCTATTTTAGAAGTACTTTCAGTTTGGTATTACCTAAAAAAGGCACTATGGGGGTGGACAACATATTAGCTAATATTCTAAAGCCTAGAGGGGAGAAGTGCGGACCATCCCTGTCAAAGCAGTTGTGGTCTGTTGACCATTTTCTTCCATGCTGACAAATATTGTACCCCCTTAGAATGGTGGCACCAAAAACTAAGCCAATTATTAAAGTCAGTCATCTTCTGTTCTCAGAATCAATACAATTGTAGTACCGTTCTTGAAGAATGTAAAATGCTTCTCAGTGCCAGGCTCATACCAGCCTTGGATGAATATTCCGAGATCTCCATGATGTCTCTCTTCATACAGTCTAGGCAGGTATGTCTCAGGTCATTTACACCCACATGGACTATGACCGAGTCTTACTGGCGGTCCAATGATCTGAGTGTGTGCTTAATGTGGCAGAACCTGGCCCCTGGATAGGCAACTGACCGTGGCTTTAATATTCCTCTCACCAGGCTAAGTAAGGATAGTGTATCTCACAATGGAGTCTCCAATGACTAGAATGTTGAATTCTGTGGTGGCTTGCTTTTATACAGTTAAAAATAGAGGATCCCTAAGACGTGACTGTGTGTGTTGATGTGAGTGTTTTGAAAGAGTGTATTCAGGATTGCTGAGGGCATTTGTTATGTGTACTTGGGGTTTAGGAAGACTAAGTGCCTCATCATCTAAGGGTCTATGCATCTTCTTTGTACTGTGTGTGATGGGCACAACATGTGTACTACTAACAACCTGATTGACATTAAGCGTGCTTTTGTGTGAGAGCTTTGCCTCCAGTGACATTGTGTAAATGTAACTCTCACATACCTTATCAGTTTGTTTGAGAATTAGCTAGTTGTCAGTAAACATGAGTTGATTTATACATTGCCTCAGGATGCCAATATCCACCAAGCTGGTAACGGAGATACTGGGAAAGTTCATATCCATGGCAACAGGCCCTTTTTTATTGATTAGATAGATGCAGTCAGAATATAAAGTAATGTATGGAGTATCTGGTTTGCAACTCTGGGGCAGTGCTTGTCACTGCAAACTAGTTGCCCTGTGTGCAATTAGGTATTGTTGAAACTTCAAGGGTGCTTTTACGGGAAAATGTCAAATCAAGGTGCCTGCATCTATACAGGGCACTGCCAAACACTTGAGGGGAAACTGCTAAAGTAGACCCTGATTATTAATGGATAAAGTATTTAGGGAGATTCTGAAGTTAGGTCAGACAGCAGCTAATCAACCAGTACTCATGGAAAAGAAATAATTAGCTTGTCAAGAATGATGAAAAAGGGGACTCACATGACTCGCTACTGTCTGTCTCCTGCTAGTGCTGGTCTCTCCACAGCTTCATGCTGCTGGGATACAATGCACCTTTGCTTCTTCTCTCACCAGAAGCAAAACAGTAACACCAATCCCAAGATGAGAAGTAGGCTACAGGCTATTTTGTGATCAACAGTCTTGTCCCAGTTGATGCAGGGGTCTGTAGGCTTGTTGTAGGCTTTTCCTGGTAGATGCTTTGAATAGCTACCAAAACAATAAGAAAGATCCCATACAGGCACTCACTGCCCAATCAGAGACAGTCAGGAATCAATGCCCTCTGCTCCTTCTGTCACAAGGAGCAATGTATAAGCAGACATTCCAAGCTGGTACCTATGAAACGGTTATCAGGCTTTTTGGTGATAAGCAGTCTCCAGGAGATAATGCACCTATTATCTCACCAGGAGCAAAACAGAAGCACTAATCCAGAGATAACTACTGCTAGGTAGAATGTGGGCTTTCCAGCAATTGGTGGTCTTGAATTAGATGTTGAAGATTTTAAAAGTAAGATGGAAAAAATAGGTTACTATCTTAAGGGTTGCAGTGTACACTAAGCAGGTAGATATGATAGAGGGAGTAACTCAAGCTTTAACAATCTAAGGGGAGAGCCACTATTTGGGGTTACAACCTTTCTATGTGGTGAAAACTGGACCAAAGCCACACCCCTTGTACTTCCTACAACCCTGCCTCTCTCCATCCATTTCCCAGCCTACCCTACCCTACCCTACCCTCTCTCCTGCCCATTTTATGAAGCAAATATGGACATCATCATAAGGTAGAATGCCTTCCTTTGCTTTTTTTTCTCCCTTTTAAAACAAAGTTCAAGTTTTTAATGTATCATTAGCAATGCTTTTCAATCGAAAAGTTATTCTGTGGCTGCTTTTTTACGAACACTGGCATTCTGTTTTTTGCAGAAAAACAGAATACCAGAGTTTGTTCAGTGCTTTCCAGACTACCAGACCAACATTCTGATTTCCAGGTAGTCTGGAAAAATGCCAAGGAGGTGTCAATGCTACCACTAATTTTAAAAGAGCAAGATAGAGCAGAACTGGGTGAGTACTTTGTATTCTGGCTCTATGGAATTCACTGGGATGGCCGATAAATTTAAATAGTAGAAAGGGAGTGAGTACTCAAAATGATAATTTTGTGCTTACTGACAATAGACAATGAAAGAGGAGAGGGGAGGAAATATGTGGTCAAATTATCATAAGGGGCGGTAACTACACAGACAGTTGAGTTTAAAAGCACAACAGTACTAGGATAGAAGTGGAAGGAACAATTTAATTTATGTGTGACTCACAAGAGATACAGCTCTAGTCTCTTTCCTACTTTAAATTTGTAATTGAAGGCAGAATATAATTAAAACACAGTGAATAAAAAATACACCACAACATACAAAACAGAAGACAGTGAATCAATACAATGAATCAATACAAATTTCAAGAAAGCAAAAACAAACTAACCCTTCCTTTACAGCAGTCTATGGCCGGGTCTGAGTGAACTTTTTTTTTATTTTACACCTTAAATACAAGGTTTAGATCCTACCGCCAATCTCAGGTCACAGGTAATTAACCTTAATTGACCTTTTCTAATTTCTGTTTGATTCAAAAGAGACACAGCTCTGGTCTCTTTGCTATGTTACATGTTGTTGTATCTTTCGGCTTTTCCCGGTTAGGGGTTGCCACAACGGAACTCCAGTCCCCTAATGATTGGCAGTAGATTTTTACGTACCGAGTTGCCAGCTCTGACGCACAAACTTGAATGAAGGTATGCCCATTCACGCATGTCTCCACACAGAAGACGCTTTAGCTGAGAATCGAACAGGACAACATCTTACTGTGAGGCGACAACGCTACCGCAGCACCACCACTGCAGCTTCTTTGCTATGTTACATATGTAACTGAAATCAGAATACAATTAAAACAGAGTGTAAAGAAAATACACCACAATATACAAAATAGAAGAAGGCAATGAAGCAATACAAATTACAAGAAAGCAAAAAACAAACTAACCTTTCCCTCATAGCAGTTTAAGTAATACTACTGTCCATACATACTATAATATTTTCAAACAGCAGCAGGACTTACAAAGGTGAACCATACTTAAAAAAAATACTCTCAGGTCAGGATGCCAGGAATGTACAATGAACATACACACCTGACTCCCTCAAAAAAGAAAAAATAGCAGAAACTGCTATTTACAATGCAAGCATCAGTATGTGCTAAACATATATACAGTACATTCTTTAGATGTCTCCTACAGGAAAATCTGTGCAGGAACATTCCATTTATACTAAGACATTATTTAGAAAAGGTATCTTTTTTCTTAAATAATGACTAAATAAAAAAACTTCATATCCACAAAATGCATGTAGTCAGACCTACCTATCACATGCAGCTTAAAATGTCCCTGTGATGTTTCCATTCCCTCCAGTGTCCACATTTCCACTGTTGACATTTGTCAGCTATACAAAATAAAGGCAATCAATGGCAGTTGTGATGTATTAATTCATTTCTTTCGGCTCAGTCTTTTTCCACCCCACCCTATCCACAATGTTTAAACTAGCACTATAGACCGAGTGCCTAGTTGCTCATGCCAACCATCCACTACTGTAAAATGGCTTGTCTCACTTGCTGACTCTCTTATATGTAGCAGTGGACTCCTAGAATGACCCCATGGACTCCCACTGCTATCCGTGGATTTAAAGGAAAGGGGGGACAGAAGTAGGTTGACAGGTCTTTCCTCCAATATAAAAATGAAACAGTCCTTGGCATTTTTAAACATCTGAAGTAAGGAGAAAAATGTTCCACTATCTTCTGCACCACTTTCTTGACCATCACACTTTGAACCCTCTTTCCCATGTCCAGTCCGTTGACTTATACTTACCACCTACAGGTGCAGTTCTTGCTAACATCAATTACTTGGTTTGGCAGCCACCTGCAAAATTACATTTTTTGTATTATTTCTTAAAGGACTTTCAATAACTGGACCCAACTTGGTCATTTATTAACATCTCAAGCATGTATTTTCTACATGTTATCTATAAATCCTGTCCTCATACAGTGACTTCAGTCTAAAGGGTGGTCCTGTAGGAAGTTCTATTAGATAAAACAAAATCATTGACAAACAGCCTCCATACCCAAATTATTTTATCTACAAACAGCCCTGTACCCACTACCTAACTTCCTAAAGTGATGCTGACAAGAAAATCAAGTGTTATGTGATTAAAATAAAACATAACTTCTTCTACAAACAGCCCCATAACCAAACCATTTCCTTCACAAACATCCCCATACCTAAATCATTCCCTCCAGAATCAGCCCCTGTACCCAAATCATTTCCTCTACAAGCCGCCTCCATACTCAAAACTCATTTCTTATATAAACACCCCTGAAACCAAAACATTTCCTCCACAAACAGCCCCCGTACCCACTACCTAATTTACTAATGTACCTGGTTTGACCCTGCTGGTGCTAGTAGATTTAAAAAAAACAACTTGTAATCAACAAGCAACCCCCACTGCCAGTGCCTACCTACCTACCTACATATCTATCTATCTACCTACCAGCCTACCTACCTATGTATCTACATACCTACCTGCATACCTATGAATATACCTAACGATCTACCTATGTACTTCCTTACCAACCCACCTACCAACCTATCTGCTTACATACCTACCTACCTACCTATAAAGTATCTGGTTCGCAAGGATAACAAATCGTTTAAGACTTATTAGTATTACTACATTTAAAAAAATACACTGGTAATCAACATTACCAGCTTGTCATCCAGGCATTTTATTATTTTTTTTTTCAAAGACACAGCTGAAAAAAGGAGCTGGAGGAAAAAGAAAACGTACTTTTTTATTGTGGTAGCCTCGGTCCTTCTTTATTCTGCTTATGGAACTAACAGTCAACAACAAGACTCAACTCAATCACTCAAGACAATTAAGAATGAGTTTCTCAAATTAAAAGAGAGAAGGGAATTCCTCGGCTTTTACTCCCTGGATGTTCTCTTCCTCTCTGTTTTACATCACCAGCCATATCACATATGCATACAGGCTGTCCCTAATAGCTCAGAGTTCCAGTAAATCTACATAGTTAAAACTACAATGAATACTGGATATTTTTTTAAAATACTCCCAGATACCAGGCTGATTTTAAAAGCAGCTGCGATCCTTTTTTTTTTTAAATAATCTATTTTAACACTGGAGTTCAGTGGGCAGGAGAGTCCAGTTACTGTAAGCTGTTTCTTTTAACATCTAAATAAAGTAGTAGTTATTTATTTTAAATAAAAACATGCACAGAAAAAAAAGAATATTCTGACAAAAGTGTGGGGCAGCAACCTAACCACCAGTGTCATAAGCCATCCCTGTCCTCTTGCATTGTGCATTACTAGTGTGCAGTTCAGTTCCAAATATGACCTTGCATAGCAACTGTGAAATAAATTGCACAATCTCCTCTTGGACTGAATCATGCCATGGTACTATGTACTTCCTAACAGAATTCACCTTTAGCCCATAAGGCAAATATTCTGAAAGTTGTGTCTCTAATTAAAATATTTGAGAATTAACAAACTTACAGCTGAGAATTTAATTTGCCAAATGTTTCTATGTAACTCTACTAACTTTTAATACATTTAAATTGTTTATAAATTAAATAAGTCTGAAGACTTCCATAATCACAGGAGGGCTTTAGGACCTCACAGGAGACTTCTGTGAAGAACAGCAAGCCCCAGAAGCTGCAGCATTAAGATTAATGTCAGCCACGGGAAATTTAATTTAACAGTCAAAAGAAGAAGACATCAGCACAGCAAGCAGAGGGATATGATATCGGACAAAACATGAAGCCACCAAATGTGTGCGTGTGTATAAAATGCCCCACTTAGGTGGTTGCTTAGTTAGGTGACGTTTGCTCAAATACAAACCCTGAACCTTGACAATTGGCATGCGAGTGCTTTAAACTTCCACAACTGCCAGGTGTCCTTTAATTTAATTTATTTATGTATGTATGCAGGTTTTTGTTTTTTGTAAATCCCTGAGGATTACAGACTGTCAATGTCAGTCACAGAATTTCATAGGTATGTTCTTAAGTGTCAGTGGTGCAATGGGTAGCATACGTGCCTGCAGTCCAGAAGGCTGTGGGGTTCCTTTCCCACACCAAGTAGATTAATTGCTGACACTTAATCTTCAGTATAAAGAGGGTAAACTGCTGCACTCCTGAGTGTGTTCTCCGTTGGGTGAGATGCTTATTGACTATGAACCTGTTGTCTTTTTGCCAGTCATTCGCTATTGCATATCACCAGCACTCCATTCATTTTAAAAGTAACACAGGCAATTTTATTCTTTAAGGGCAGCAGGAATTGAATTTTTAGATGAAGCAGTGAAATGTTAAGTTGTTTGCCATCAGCAACCTCTTTATTTGTTGCAGATCTTTTTAATGTGGAAAAAAATCAGATTACTTTTACTTCTGCAGAGATTGTGCATATTGACTATTATATAATGGCGACAGTTTGAGTGGCCTTTTATGGTTGAAATGTTCTGAAATAGGTAGCCGTGTCATTATTGGTTTATAGGTTTTGTTTCACTGCTTACTGGAAGAATGTTCAAAACTACAAATTTAAAACACACACTGACAAGTGGTGCTGTACTATACAAAGAATATAATTTAACACAATAATGAAGGTGAATCAAAGAACACATGCATATATGGATGTTGTTGTTGCCTGAAGGCAGGCAGGGCAGTCCTGCTGACAGTACAACCCTTGTTGAAATTAGGGGTACAGCAGCAGCACTGGTACCCATTGCATAGCCCAACCACTGGATGTTGCATGGTGGGCAGGGCTGGAGATATAGCAGGAAAACGCTCCTCTGCAGCAGTATGACACTGCTCCAGGGGCAATAATCTTCTTACTGGCCTCAAACCTGGGTTAGAGTAATTCTAGGGGAGGCTAAAGCCGGGTTCACTAGGCCCAGCAAATAAGGATATGCCTGGGAACAGCTGATGGCCAACTGCAGTGAGACAAAAAAGTAGCAGTCTAAGATTATCATGTGTACATTCTGTTAGTGATATTTAGACCTGTCAAAACTACAAAGGTGCATTGCAGTTTCATTTATGCATGCTATAACCTTAGCAATTTCTGGTAATCTCATACAAAACTTTAAAAATATGTACAAGTTTATGCGAGGGAATGTTTTATATCAAAGCACAACAACAAATGTACAGTTGTGTCACCTACCAACTTAAAGTACACTTAAATGAACATAAAATGCACATACCCGTATAGGTGCAGGAAGACAATTCTGGTGTGTATAGTGAGCAGAGGTTGAGATACACTAATATTTCAGGGATTTACCTCACAAAGCCCACTGGTGTTCAGCACGGTCCTATTATTAACTTGCTTAACACTGATAGAGCATTAAAGTATTCACCATTATGTGTAAGTGAAATCAAGTCCTCAGAAGGGGAATAAATAACTTCATTGTAGAACATCTGCAGACTAATGACTCTGGAGTTTCAAGCTTTTCAAATGGGGTTTGATTACCACCTGTGGACTGCCACTGTTTTGTTTGTTATTAAAAGAGAGACCTGCACAAAGTGGGCTTTCTTATACCTCATACAGCTTAAACTGGACATGATGCTATCTGGTCACATTCAGCTCTTCAAAGCTGAACTCCAGAGACTTGCTTGGCTACAAACATCTGCATTAGAAGCTGAAGCTAAGTGAAACTTGCAGTAGTGCATTTAATATTCTATTAAGCACAAACTTGTACTTTTAAAAGTACTGTATTTTCTTTTTTTTTCTGTTTCCTAATTGTGTGTTTCTGAACAGTGTGCTCTGTGTCTGTTTGCTATAGAGGGGGTGGTGTTATCACTTCTTTGTTATCTATTTAATAGCCTAGAGGAATTCCTCTGTACTTTAAGTCCTAGCCACAAAGTTTGAGAAATCATTTTCCACTCAACTCCTGAGAGACTTGCTTGGCTGCAAACATCTGCATTAGAAGCTAAAGCTAAGTGAACCCTCCCTCCCTGTTCTTCTGTTGGTATTAGTGTTGCTGGCTCTGGAATTGCCCGCCCCTCCTGCAAATCTGTATTAGAACACTCCTCCTGGGTTCATCTCATTTGCTCACTTAGCCAAGTACAGTGAGATCATATTCTGAGTCTAGTGTTCACTCTACTTAATACAGAGAGTTGATTTGAGAAGGCCCAAAAAAAAAAAAATTAATTTGCTTTTACTGTATTTGTCTTTCCTCCTACTTTATTTTGCTTTTCTTAAAAGTACTCAATTTTATTTATTCTGCTGCATTTATTACTGCTTGGTAGTAGCCTGATTAAATTGTAACTGTTATTCTAAGTCTTTTGGTTTAAGCACTTGGGCTTCATACAAGCTGTTTTACATTAAGAAGGTTTGTGGTCTGCATTCTTGTGGGAGGAGACGCTGGATTCTACCCTTCTGAGCTGGGAATATCTGGTCACAGGCTTATTGTGCCTGCTTATTTGAACTGTTTCTTTCTGAAATTGGTGCGGCTTGTTGCTGTAGCATAGACCAGATTCAGGCCTGCTAAATCTAGCTTTGTTTGTATAACTTGAGCACTGATCCAGGCCATCTTTTTTTGGAGAAGTTCCCCTGCACCCTAGTAAGCAGGGGTGTTCAGTTAGAACTTGTCTGATTGAAGACTGCTGGAACAGGGCTCAGTTTTGAGTTTTTTTTCTGGTTAATTGGGTAACTTGTTTAAATCAGTTTGTTTGTTTTCTATTGTCTTATATATATATATATATATATATATATATATATAAAATTGTACTTTATTCATCTGCTTTTACTGTATTTGTGTTTCTTCCTACTTTATTACTAGTTGCATTGACTACAACTCTGATCTGCGATATATAACAATAAGTATCCTTTTCTGTGCATTTAAAGTGTTTTTTGAGTGTATCTGCTTTATTTTCTAAAACAAAACAAAAAAAATGTATATATGCTTGTTTCCTGCCTTTCTAAACTAGTATAGTCCAGTTTTCAGGTTAGTGCTGAATTCAGGGCTGTGTTACAGATCTCTGTGTTTGCCCATATCTTACTTGGATAGAGGGAAGTTCTCTGTTCACCTGTGAGAGAGGGGAGCTTTGAGCAGTCTGTCTGTCCCTGGAGGAGTGGTTTCGGCCTAGAAATTAGTAGTTTATTAGCCATTTTGGGCTAATTTCTATCTCTTTCATTTCCTGCTATAAATACCGTATTTGCCCGGTTTTGCGCGCTGGGCAGTGCCGGTTAACTAGGGTAAAACTATTCCCGGCTCCACAAAGTCTCCTCTTCAATTTTTCCCCTAGAACTAGACAAACTTTCAACTTAAGCACTCAAGCCACTCATTTCTCAGCCTGGCACTTACTCAAAACTTATAGCAAGCACTTATAAACCGTAGCACTAGACCCTCCTGTACTGTACAGAAGGACAAGGCTCTCTATTCGACCTTACCAGCCATCCAGTAAAACAATTCACTGTACCTATCCAGGCATGTCCAAAGGGCAATTTCAGGTGTACTCTCCAGTCCAACTGGTGAATCTAGGCATTTTGAGGCAATGTTACAACTGCCTCATGTAAACAGACAACCCCCTCCTCCTACCACCAAACACTAATACATGTGAGAGATGCAATTATACAGCCAAACTGGAGGCTAAGCTCTCTCAACCCAAGACTGGATCAAACAGTCAAGAGAAGAAGGGAAATACTTGCATCACACCACCAGTCTCACAATAAACCCATTAAAGCATCACTGGAAAAAAACACACATAGATTCATAGGTTGATACTAGGCTATCTGCCCTAGGGCATTTATAAGCCTAGCCAGAGTGTGTTTGGCTTTCGCCACCCTTTTAGATTAGTTGACTGTGCCTCTGTATAGTAGGTCACAGAAGATAGCCCTTTTAAGGTTAGTTTACTGTGCCTCTGTCTAGTAGGGACACAAAAGAGATCCCAGGGGTAAACCTATGATCTCCCATCCACTCGTCAAAATTTCTCTTGAAGAGGGTCATTGAGGGGCTCTGCATAACATGGATTGGGATTTTGTTCCAGAGTGAGGGGAGCCTCTGGGATATGAATCTGTCCCTCCAGCATGTCCTATTTATTTCTGTGCTGAGGTTTAAGTCCCTGGAGCGTGTGGCTCTAAGGGATTTGGATTTCCTGAGGTGGAGCATGTCCATTAACATGAAAACTCAGAGGCTCTAAATAAAAATCTGCAAAACCAACAGAGACCTCCAAAGCAAACATCCAAGCAACCTCCACCCCCCAACACAAACCATGAAACACATACTTCACAAAACCAGTGTGCCATGCAATCACAGCCCTTAAGGCAAAATAACATACCCAACATACTAGTAATAGGTGACTCTATAGTCAGGCACACTGACGTCCCACTCACTAGGCTGAATAAGGAGAAGGTTACTGTTAGCTGCCTATCGGGCGCCAGGATCTGCCACATAACACAAGCACTCAGGTCACTACAGAACAAGTACAAATATGACTCTGTCATTGTCCATGTTGGTGTGAATGTCCTGAGCCATACCTCTCTGGACTACATGAAAAAAGACATGGAAGAGCTCTCTGATCACGTAGCCCAGGCCGGTATGACCCTGACCCTGAGTAGCATTCTGCCCTCACCAAGAATTATACCACTGTATAAAGAAAAAATTCTCATTTTCAACAATTGGCTAAGTTTCTGGTGTCATTTAAAGGGGATCCAGTGTCTGTCTGCCTGGGATGACATGCTCGACAAGCCACGCTGCTTCGCTAGAGATGGCTTGCACCTGTCACCCTTAGGCTTTCGAATACTGGCCAAGGCTCTTGCCACCCCCATAGTGCCTTTTTTAGGCAAGGCTCAAAAATTCAAACCTACTGCCGTAAATAGCCCAAGTAACAAAAAACTGAGGGTAGTGCTACTCAATGCCAGAAGTCTGAACCTCAAAATGCATGCACTCAAGGCACTCCTCAGTATGGAGAAAATCGATATATGTACAGTAACAGAAACCTGGTTTAAGGCTCCACAGAGCTCCCCAGCACTACCAGGCTACAACTCATACCATACATTTTGGCCACAGAACCCAAACCAAAATACAAAAGGCGGGGGCGTATCCATATTCATCAAGGATACCCACACCTCCAGGTTAGTGGCACAGCACGATGCTTCGGAGATCATCCACATGCAACTAACAATGGGCAAAACTGCAATTCAAATTGTAGCTTGCTACAGATCACCCATCATGTCCCAGGACCCCCATTCCATGTTCCTGGAAACACTGGGAAACATAAATATCCTACCAAATACCCTAATATTAGGTGATTTCAATTATTGAAACATTAACTGGGTGAACTACTCAAGTACTAACTCCCTTGCCCAACATTTCCTAGAATTTATAAACTCAAACGCCTTGGTTCAACTGGTCAACACTCCCACCAGAGGTGATAACATATTGGACCTGGTCATCACCAACATGGGCGACCAGTGTTCCACACCAGAGGTCAACCCTTCGCTGGTTAGATCTGACCATAAACAAATCACTTTGGATATCCACATTCCGCCCCCACCCCCAGACAAGAAGACCACCATGAAAAACTTTTCAAAAGCAAACTTCACGTTACTTAAGACTGAGGTGGAAAGTTTCAAAGCCCCCATGCTGAAGGATAACACTGTCCAAGCTGCAAAATCCTTTACTAATGCATTCTAAGGGCACCTACAAGAATGCATGGATCATGCCATCCCAAGCAAAACCAAGACTCACTCCTCCAAGAAAAGGAAACCAGTCTGGTGGACTCATGCCATAAACAAGCTATACAATAGAAGGAAGAAACTAGTACAGAAAAGAGTAAAATCCCAAGAAGGGAAGACATTCCTGATCAGTATCAGCATGAAACTACGATCCCTCATAAAATCATCCAAGGCGAACTTTGAAAGAAAAATTGCCAAGGACTCCAAAGATAACCACAAGGCATTCTTTAGCTATGTCAAGAATCTAAGTGGCAATGCTCAGATCTGCTCAGAGTTAGTGCAGAATGGCACAAAATACACTGAACTGACTGATATCACCAACATCCTGGCAGACAGGTTCAGTGCAAACTTCACCCCCCTCTCACCCCAAAAGGGCCCATAATCATACCAGAAGAATGTAGAGTCCCTAAAATCACAGACACTCAGGTTAAAACAGCCCTCTCCAAAGCCAAAAACACAGCATCAATGGGACTGGACGGTGTCCCAGGCTGCATCCTACATGAGCTCAAACATGAACTAACCCATCACCCAAACACACTGTTCAAACTCAGCCTCTCCACAGGCTACGTAACCCATAGAGTGGTGCAAAGCAGCAGTTATTCTGCTCCACAAAGGTGGAGCCACAACAGACCCCGGGAACTATCACCCTATAAGCCTGACTAGCTTGGTCTGCAAGGCTATGGAGCACATCGTCATGGAGCTCATTAACAAAGACATTGGGAACCTCCAAACACTGGACCCTACCCAGTTTGGCTTTGTTAAGGGCAGATCATGCCTTCTGAACCTGGTGGACTTCTTTGAGACAGTTACCAAGGCTATGGATGAGGGAAAGGTGGTACACACAGCCTACCTAGACCTCACAAAGGCCTTCAACACCATTCCCCATTCTGGTATTATAGACAAGCTCACTAGCCTGAACATAAACCCCTATGTCACAAGATGGGTTGCCAGCTGGCTCACGGACAGAACCCACATGGTGAGAGTTGCGGAAGCTAGGTCCGACTCTAAATCAGTTACAAGTGGACTTCCCCAGGGCTCAGTCCTAGGACCCCTCCTGTTCGGCATATACTTCTCAGAGGTACAGGCAAGCACAGGAGGACTATGGCTGACCAAGTTCGCAGACGACTGCAAACTAGGGGCTATAATTGACTCTCCGGCTGACACAGACATCCTCCAAAAGGGTCTCACTGAGACAGATACCTGGTGTCAAAATCATGGCCTCAAGCTAAATGCCAAAAAGTGCATAGTCATCCCCTTTGGAAAAAACAAAGTACCCACAAACTACCACATAGGTGGTAGTCCCCTAAATACGGAAGACATAAAAAGGGATCTGGGGACCCAAGTAGATAGTAATCTTAACTTTGATAATCACATTGCCAAAGTGGTTAGAAAATCCTTCTACGTGGCCCACCTAATCACAAAAGGGTTCGCATCCAGATCAAAAGAGGTCATTGTATCCCTCTACTCATCACTCATCAGACCCATCATAAAATACAACGCCCCATTTGGGATGTACCTTACAAGACACCTGCAACAGCTGGAAAGACCACAGAAGTACCTCACCAAGAGGATCACTGGCCTCAAACAAATGCCCTATGCAGCTCGACTGAAGAAATTACAGCTGTACTCGGTTGCATACTGCCTACTCAGAGGTGATCTCTGCCTGACATACAAGGCCAAGTCCAACCTAGAATTGATGGACATGCTCCACCTAAAGAAAACCTTATCCCCATGCGCCACATGCTCTAGGGATCTAAACCTCACCACAACTATAAATCGGGTGTGCTGGAGGGATAGATTCCTGTCCCAGAGACTTCCCATGCTTTGGAACAAGATCCCAATCTACATTAGGTGGAGCTCCTCGCTAACACTCTTCAAAAAAAATTTTGACGAGTGGATGGGAAACAGAAAGTTTACCTCGGGGATCAGTTCAGTGGCTCTGCTGGACAGAGGCAAAGGGAACTAATCTAAGGGGGTGGCGAAAGCCAACACATTCTGGCTAGGCTTATAAATGCCTTTGGGCAGATAACCTAGTACCTACCTATGAACCTATGAACCTAAATCACTCCTGATACATTTTTAAGTGTGTGTCCCAGAGGTGATTGCTTTCTTCTGAAGAGTTCTTCCTTTTTGTGTAAGATATAGAGTAGCTGTTTGTGTGTGTGTATTCATATGGGGGGAAGGGCAAAGCCAGAGTGGATAAACTTCAGCAGAAATCCTGCTTCCGATATTCACAAGTAATAATAAATACCCATTTGTTAACCAGGTAAGATCACTGGACACACACCCTTTTCAGGAGCAATATCTGGTTAAGTGACTTGTTCAAGGTCACACAGTAGGTAAACGTGGGCTGAAGGACTCAAACACTATACAACAGGAATTATACCTTGCAACTTTAACCTCAGAACCAACTTGTGTTTTCCTATTGGGGATGATTATTAGCATTATGTATGAGTCATGTTATAAAGGTATCAGTTACGGACCTATATTAAAATCGCGAAAGCTAAGTTTCACGAATACAAACTGATCGACATATAAGTGTCGAACCCCAAATACAGCAAAGAGTGAATAAAGCGAATCCGGAATGTCGAACAACCTTTTTTTTGCCAGCAGGGTGATCATGGGGATGAGGAAATAAATCCTTTTCCCCACTGTAGTGTGGTCTCAGAGTTGGTATGTTTAAGTAGAGGGTGTGTGGGGGTGCTTGGGGGCTTGCCCCCCTGCAAAACATTTTAAATAGTGTTTTCCTATAGGTTTGTTACATTGGGTTTTCCTTACCTGTGTGGCACTGTTGCTTCTGGGAATACGTTCGACGTTGTGATTTTCACGTTTCTTGTCCTTCACTGTATTTGTAGTTCGACATTTATGTGTCGATCATTTTGTATTCGTAAAAGTGAGCTTTCATGATTTTAATATAGACCCATACGTTACTTTTGTAAATAATTCCATTTTATAATGGCACCTTTTTGCTTGAAGAATATTTGCAAAGACTTTGTGCAATGTAGTTCTTGCCATTGAATGTGGTACAACAGACTGTACAGTTTTTTTAGTTGTATGTATTTTTAAAGCTAATAAGAAAATCCCACCAAATTATGCACAGGTGTGACCTGCATTTGTGAGCTTCCAACAGGAGAATGGAGTCCTGTCTAAGAACAGTTTCTGTGCCTCACCCTTATGGCTTTCTGGGATAGGCTTTGGCTCTGCCATTATAAAGGCTTAATGTTGAAGAAATACTAAAAGTTCAACAGTCTGTATATTGTTCCTGAGGATCTGTTTCAGAATCCAAAGTGAAGGCGGTTTCCCTCTACCATTTACTTTTATAAAGCTGATGATGATGATGATGGTGGTGGTGGTGGTGACTTATTGACATAATTTTTGAATTGTCTGGGTGGCCAGCTGAACAGGTCCTTTAGTTATAGTAATTGCTGTTTGCACCAATAAATTAATGTCATTTAGTCAGTCAAAGGGTCAGATTTGAGGACTGAGGTATATAATGACACGAATTTACCTACATGCAGCTGAAGCAAAACTCACCCCATCTGTTAAAAAGAGTATGACCAATGCCCTATATCAGTGTTAATCAGGAAACAGCAAATCCCCATCTACAAATTTCCAGACAACCTATGGTTTACATTTTCATTCATCAATATGCATTATGATTACAAAAGTCATGATTACATGCTGTAAATGCAAGGACAATATGCAAATAATAGACTTTATCTTATAATAGCTTATTTTCTTTGGTTGATGTAGCAATTGTATCATACGTGATATGAACTAAACATTAACAAAATATCTATCCTTTCGTGCAGAGGGCATAGTAATTCTGGCAAGACAGGAGTTATCCACTGTAAGGTGTAGCACAAATCTCAGACAAATCCCAATTTCCAGTCTCAGTGCCAAAGGTCAGAGCTATGCAAATCGTGAGAGGTTTTCATAAAACACATGTAGAACCTCGTTTCTGATGCATCATTTTGAGCAACCCACAATGAAATTTAGAGTTAATTTTATTCAAAAATAATAATCGATACTGTGCTGTAAAGAGTACACATATTTTTTTCAAACAACATATTATTACATATTAAAAATAAGCAGAAGACAGTCTAGATGACTCAAAATACCAAATGCTGATGCGTGTGTAAATGGGAATATAAAAGCATGAACAAGACAGCTTATATTCATTGCAAGAATAAGTCAAATGTTATTACAGCTAAACAACTGCTTTTTAATACCATCTGCAGTTAATTGAATAAGTAAATAGACTGTAGGCAAACCTTATTAAATGCATCACAGTTAGTAATACCTTCTAATCCTACAGAGTTTTGTACACCAAAATCCTTAATAAGACATAGGTACCCCATACATAAATTATGAATCATGAAAACGCGCACACACACACATACTCAGACATGTATATTTTAGTTCTAATTCACCTTGTCATGTACTCTCATGTAGAATTTCTGGATAATAATGTCCTTTTGTCCCTCCTCACAATTACATTGCAATATGTAAATAATAGAGAAATGAGATTGTAAATAAAAAGTTCTTATTCTATACTGAGCTTATTATCAGACACATTTGAATATTTAAAAGATAATTTTTCCACTCATATTTGTATTTTACAACCTTTAGGAGCAGTAATTTGTCTGCTAATGCATTCTATATTTTTTAGTGCATTTGCAATCTCACAGTGTGTGTTTATGGTTAGCTGAGTGTTTTTTTTTTCCACAGGGCTAACAGATTTGATAATATTTTCCACTACATATCCCTCTGTGGTTTACAAGGTAATAGGAGGTTTCTCATTCCCTTAACCGTTTACACAGATGCATAGATTGCAATGATCTAATTGGACTATCACTCCATTTGTTTTCAGACTTTATTAGATACTGAAAAGCTGCTGGCTAACCCATAGCTCTCAACTGTCCAGCTTTTTACAGAATGTCCAAATTTTTGCCTCAAATGTTTCCCCTGTTTATCAGAAAGCTGTGATTTTTCTAGCAGAGCATTAAAAATCATTGAGGGCTAAGGTCAGAAAATGACAGACTTAAGTTTCAGACTTCATACCCTTCAACAGATTCATGCTAATGCAAAACCTGATATTTTATCAACTTTCTAACTTTGCAAGAGAAATATTTAAAAATTGTCCAAATTTTTGGTCCTTTGCCCAGATTTCTTGCTCTAAGAGGTTGACAGGTATGAGCTAACCAATAGCCCATTCTACCTTCCTTTCTTTAAAATTCCCTTCTGTCATATGCATTAGTGAATTCACCCCAAAATATAAATACACAATGCTTTTGACCCCATGCCTTGAAGAAAAGCAATAGCTGTATTCTCATTTTTGAGGAAAAAAAAGTATTTTACAGTAAATATAAGGTATCTCCATTGTAAACTGCTTTTGTGTTTATGCACATCTCTATCTCAGATGTACTGCCTACTGCAATACATTTTCACAAGATGTTTCAGCATATTCTGCATTTTACATTCATTATGATCAACTACCACTTTTTGGTTTTGGTGCTATTCACTTCTCAACATTTTGTTTTCATGTCAGCAACTTTCAGTATTCCAGTGTGTTTGCACAGATGTGGTTTATACAATTCTGCATACTACTGTAAGTAGGGTTTGCTAAATTACGTCCACAAAAATAAAACTTCCTGTTTCCTGCCTGTTTTGCATCTTACTTTGTGTTCTAGCATCTTCCATCTGTGCTCAGCTCTACCACAGTCTGATTTTACAAATTTTGATAGTATGTGTGACGCCCTTCCTCTGGGCCAGTGATCAAGAGTCTCATTCCTCATCACTGACACTGGTGAAGAATGTTCACTGTGAGAAAAATAGACATACATTATTTTCAGATGCAGGTCTCTGCATCAAGTAGAATTTCCCTTAAGAGCACAAAGAGAATGCACACTCCAATCCTGTGGCTGGGCTTTCTCTCTAGGCCCCAAATAAGACTCCCCACTGATCACTATAGAGCTGAGTTCTTAGGGAGTTGTTCCAAGCTAATTCCTCCACCACCCTTTCTGTTTAATCAGTGCTCTGTGTCCTTGTTCAAAGTAGTGTTCCTGTTCAAAGTAGCTGTTGCACACACTCTCTGAGATTTGATTTTCACACACACACACACACGGGAAAGGCTGGCACAGCTTACCCACCCTACCAACTCTACACAGACTATAAGGTAGGTTTACTGCCACCAGAACACCCAAAGCCAGCTACTTTAAGGCTCTTACCAAGGTCCCCAATTACACTTAGTAAAATTAATACTTATACAAACTGTAGTGTTTAACAAAGCAGCAGGACTTTCCGGAATGTGGAGCCACAGTGCCACTAAATAAATGCAAGCACTATCAAAGGCTAAATATTTTCTAAAACACCGGACACAATGAACAGTTTAGATATATTTAATAATTAAAAAAAAAACATGAAAATACTGAATATCTATTTACAATAAACACCAGAGTTTTAACCACAGGAAATATAAAAAAACACACAGACAGAAAGACTCAGACAGACACAGAAAAAAACTACATTTAGCTAATCTCACTATATTTTTCTAACTGACTGAAGAATTACTGTTCCCTAGTTTATTTACTAAAGCAAGGCAAGATGAACATGGATGAGTATTTTGTCAGGCCCAAAAACAGAGTGCACCCTTCACATCTCTCACTAGTATTCAAATACAGTTTCAGTGCTGGCTACAGAATGTCATCATGTCTGGTCAGCTGACTCTGTGGTTCCCATGGTACCCTCTCACTAGCAACTGAGCCAGGATCTGGCACTGGTTTGTCACAAAACACACATAGAATGTTAGCTAAGGTTTATTACAGCATCTGGAAACTGTAAAACAATTACAACACTTTCACCCTTCCAGCAGAAACTAACAAGCCATTCTCTATCACCCCAGGGTAGGAATTTGTTCACCACTAAGGAAAATAGAGCAGAAGCTCAGCCAGGCTTTTCACAGACATTGTGTCTCTGGCTGCATTCAGACCTGCAATATAAAATCTTTATGACCTAAACCAAGTCATTTAATTTCAGGCTGTTTTTTTAAATGTTAGATGGCCTGAACTTAACCACTTCCCTTCAAGTATCCTCTGTTAAAATATATACATTTCATCAGTTACAACAATACAGTCTGATATACAAGGCAGCCCGCAGGATTTTTTGCAGGGGGGGTGCAAACCCAGAGCCCCGCCCATCCACCCCCTCACCAACGCCATTTACAAAAACAAGGAAGCCATCTAAAGATAGCATTTTATTTTCAGGTCACATGGGAAGTTTATAAAAGCTCCAAAGGTAAGTGATGGTGCTTAGCATCAAAAATTAGCAATGACACACATATACCATTTTATATTAAGTTTTACTTAACTTCAGTACACATTTGTAGAATATCTATTAGCACTCTATTAATTTAACAAATAAAGTGTTTTGCAACTCTACCTATTTTCAAAAAAGTGCATCAACTACTAACATAAAATACATCTTTGAAGCTGAAACTAAGAAAACGTCCAATCATGCTAAAAAAGCAACACTATATACACTGCTGACACTCAAAAACTTTGCTGAGTTGTGATGAAGTTCCTTTGAATGTATGGAACAAAAGCGCTCAACTTTTAAAATAAGTTTTTTAGCACCATTGGACATTTTTTCTTAGTTTCAGTTTGTGTTCTTTTGGTATTTCATTAGTATGTCTTTGAAACTATCAAAGACTGCAAGTTTATAATTATCCATCTCAGCCCAAAATGCTGATCTACTAGTAAGTAGGTGTACATTAACAGCATGATTTTCTGCTAGTAGGTCACACCACATAACACCATGCAGGATATTCAGAGCTCTCACACATCACAGAATCTCACTGTAATATACTTGGCTGTAGAAAATGCTATAAAACTAATGTTCAAACTCATCAGTTTTTTAATTTTTTGTCTTGGGCTTACTGCAGACATCTGATCTCTCCTGGGGGTGGAAGGTGAGTTGTGGTGCCTGCTTCCAAAGCACAGCTACACTACAAAGGATGAAATTGCTTCCTCTGCAGAAATGTTAGTGTACATCTTTGCACATGCTTTCACATGCATGACCCACTGCTGACATCCACAAATAATGCCCCAACATAATCTCCTGACAGACAAATCATGGTTGAGCAAACCTCTGCTAGTTCCATCGTGCTCTGCCACCCTCCAGAATTAGGTCCACTACTCAATCCCAATTTAAAAACATTTTAAACAGAAATGTTTGCTGCAGGCTATCAAGTCAGCCATCTAATCCAGAACCCAAAAAAGTTTCTTCATTTACAACTAAGTGCCACTTTACAAAACTAATGTATTTTGGGTAACTTCTACAAGGACAATAACACACACATTATAAACAAGCTTCACTTTAGATTATTGGCCATGACAATGGCAGGATGCATCATAAAATAATAATATACACCACCTAATCGGAAATATTGTGACATGGGATTACAACAGGTGCAAACCAATAACTTCCATCCTGTACTCACAACCTTATACTCCTACCTGCACATCAAATTTAAAAATAAGCACTCCTTTCTACACACTGAAGTGAACATATACTTCCTGTTACACCTAGCTGCTATGAAAAATGTACTTAATGAATATCACGTCTATAACCACCCTATTTTACAGCAAAAAACATCTTCCTACTTCTATAAGCATTGGTGTTCTGTTACCACCACATATACTGCTACTTTACAAATGCAAAAGCATGCCTTCAACTTATTCTGCATTCAACAGTGTAATTTGTTGGGGCCATGACTACAAGCAGAAGCACTTTCATAACAGATTAAAATAACAGTTTCACAGACCACTTATTTTAAAGTTGTTTATAGGAAGCCACCCTTACTGCTTCTGTTTACAACTGTTTTTCACACATAACATACACATGTTCTGTGGTACAACCTTCTGTAAGGCCCACAGATGCTGTGTCTTCCGTTATTAATTTGTTTTTTCAATTATTAAAAGTGGAATGTCAAAGTTTGTGCAGATCATCTCATCACCTTAGTTCAATATATAACTTTCTTTAGCTTCCCCTACTGGCCTGCTACTGGATACCAACCTCCTAAGTTCACACTCACAACATACAGTTGTCTAACTTGCACCTCCTTTACCAAGCTGTCAATACATAAGTGCAACATGGCAATCACCACAACCAACATATTCTCATTGGATATAAAGTGAGACATATGCACAGTCTAACTGTCCAGCTGTTGTAGACAAAGCAAAAAGCAAGGCCTAGTATTACACAGGAGATCAGCAGTGGAGCTAGCATACTGTACACCTCCAGCCACCCCCACTCTGACATGTAATACTGAACTCAAGCCCAGCAAAAGCGGAACAGTCTTGCACTGTTATTCTGCTGCAAGAAAACTAGCAAAGACCCCCTGAGCTCTGCAGGAAAACAGTCTCCATACACAAATCACCTCAGCCACTACCAAAATAACCCCAAGTGTGCAGTGACTGTCCCATCTCAGCACCACACCTAGCAACAGCACTGACAGGACACAGGAAGAGAATGGCTGCTGCAAAAATTCCCAATTCCATTACACACAAATACCTACACCTACTTCTGTGTGGCTAAGCATACTAAGTTCCCAATTCCCTTGCACACACTTACTTCACGTTTGTGATCTGTGCTTTGTATAAATTCCCTTACTTCATAACGTCCGTGCAGCACCATCCATGTAAATTCTCCAGGACCTGGGGGACAGGAAGGCGCAATTTCAAATTAGCGCGGTGGGCAGACAGGAAGAACAGGACGCCTGCACGCACAGACGTGATGTGACCAGACCAGCAGAACTGCTGTTTTTGTCCCTCACCCACTCGTCTTGCTAATTAAATATAATAATTCAGAGATCGCTCAACAGCAGGGTGGGTAAGGCCAAATTCCCTAAATCTACTGCAATGAGATCCAGTGCAAAAGGCTGCTTGCAGACAGTTCTGCCGTTTTTAAGGAAGAACACAAAAAACTTTTTTTTGTAATTTAAAGAAAATTAATCTCCCGGTCAGCCCGTTCCAGGGGGGTGCAAGTGCACCCCCTTACACCTGCCGGCAGGCACCCTGGTGATATACATGTATATTTCTTTTCTGTCAAGTAGGATCCACTGTTGATACATTTTTAACATAAGCAACTTTACAAATACATTTTTAACACAAGCATCTGTACAAATTAGTTTGAAATTCAAATGACATAATTCTTTACAAAACTCTAGCTAATAATAATAGGAAAAATGACTGGGTAGTCTGAGATTCAAAATACAGGATATTTTAATGTTTAATTAAAATCCTAAGTAAGCTAAAACCTTGCTGCCTGGCTGCCAATCAACTACCAATCAAATTCCTAAAAATTGCTGCTCCATCTGCTGCCTATCCTATCTCTATATTAATCAATCGCTCAATATCCGAACAATATGTGTCCATCCTCTGGAAAGTCACTCACGTCATCCCTCTCCACAAAAGGAGGCCCCTCTAGAGACATCTCTAACTACTGCCCCATAGATATCCTCCCATCCATAGCCAAAATCCTAGAGAAATGTATTCACTTACAACTCCTCAACCTTACCTCTAACAACCTTCTATCCAATACTCAGCATGGTTTTAGACCCCAGTATAGCACAAACACAGCCTTGTTATCCTTCACCAGTACTATCCACCACCTTATGCAACCTTCCTGGACATGTCAAAAGCATTTGATACTATTTCCCACCAACTACTACTTAATAAACTCGCTACAAACAATCTCAGTCCAGCATTCCTGTCATGGCTTCTCAGTCATATATTAAACTGTCAACAGGCTACTAAATGGGAGAACGAACTCTCCCCACTACTGCTAGTATCCACTGGTGTACCCAAGGTTCTATACTTGGCCCCCTCCTCTTCATCATATTTACTAATAACCTTAATACAGCAACCCAACTTGCCTCAATCATCCAATACACAGACGATACATCTCTTATCTGCTCCTTCCCTTCCGCACAAAAAACTACAAGAAAAAATGCAAAAAGCTTTCCAAGAAATTGACATTTTCCTGTTCACCCACCAACTCATTCTAAACCCAAACAAGACTAAATTAATAATCTTTACAAACAAAACTACCAAGTCCAACTACCTACCCCTCTCTATTCACTCCTCAAATGGTACCAAAATAGAACCTACTAACCAAGCCAAACTCCTAGGTATTACAATAGATGACCATCTCAAATTTGATATTCGTATTTCCCTAACTATCAAAAAAGTCAGTTCTAAACTCAGTGCTTTTTACAGAGCCAAATGCTACAAAACTTCCCAAGCCAGGCTAGCCACAGCTAGATCACAACTTCTCTCTACACCTCTCTACTGCTCTCACATATTAACTAACTTGCGCAAGGACGACCTGCATAACCTTGAATCCTGCTACAACAAAATCACAAAGTTTGCCACTAATCATCCGCATAAAGCCCATCATTGTTCCGCTGTTCTACAACTAAACTGGGTAGAGCTTCCAAACCTGCTAATCTTAAACCAACTTACCATCACCCACACAATCATTCATAACCCTCATAGCTGCCCCACAATTTCACCCCTTCTGCAACTACAGGTACACTGCAGGTCCCTTAGGTCTTCCAACAGGCCACTGCTCAAAACAACACAATCACATAACTACCGTGGTGACTCCCTCTACTCTAACAAAATAGCGAAGTCCGGGAATGCTCTTCCCTCAAGCATACAATGCACCCCCTGCTACTCTTCATTTAAAACATAAATAAAAGAATATCTTAAAAGCAACTGGCTATGCCCCTGTAGCCCCCCTGGATAACTCCTCTCTACTACTAATTTCTTCTCCTATGCTCATTTCACCTTTTCAGCTCAATTGCTATTTTTCATTTTTTTTATTCAGTGTTACAACTGATGGTTTCCTCACTGCTTATTGCACTGTAAATTTTCAGTATTCCAAAATTTCAATGTTTTAACATTATAAATCACTCTGTACACATGCTTTGTCAGTTAGACAGACCTTTCTGTTTTTTACTTAGTTATCTACATATCCCTGTGGTTTATGTTTCTAATTTTGTAGCTATAATGTAAGAATATTATCTAGTCCTTTGTTTATTCCACGTAATTTGTATTGTATTTTTTTATTCTTTCTGATGTAATTTCTGTATTTTTATCTGTCTTGTTTTTTCTGGAGCTTTTCTCCCCGGGTCTCTGCCGAAAACAGGCTACCAGCCCAGTCGGACACTACCCGCTAAACAAATGTAAAATAAATAAATAAACAAATAAAATAAATTTAAAAAGCCCAGTTAAGCACTTTCGTCATTACAGACATAATCAGAAACATTGAATAATACACTAAACACCATTAACAAATAAAAAACAAATTCAAAACACACCCCAAAATAAATCCATCAATCCAAAATATATGGTGAATTCAAAGAACCAATTATTAAGCAGGATAAACCTGCCAATATTCTTAATGAAGTATCGTTCACTAGTTGTAAGAAGTTACATGAATCTAAACCATTCAAATATGCTGAAAATGTCACTGATCAATAAGAAACAGAATTAGCCTGAACCCTTGCTAAAACTACCAACCCTAGCCAAATAGGAAATATGAGAATGAAACAAGCACTCCCAATGAAGCCAGCCACCAATAGGCATTTAGAAAAGTTTTTACTTGGACATACAAAATAAACCAGAACAATGCAATTATATATATATATATATATATATATATATATATATATATATATATATATATATCTACACACATATACATAGACACACACTGAAAGGTATTTTACTATTGAGAAACTCAGATTTACAATATACTACAAATAACAATAAAATGTTAAGTCTACACAAAATCATAACATCCAAACAAATTTGACAGCTTCATTTTCCAGTGTAGAGTATGTTGTTGTCTTTCGGCTTTTCCCAGTTAGGGGTCGCCACAGCAGGTCCGCTAATGATTGGCAGTAGATTTTCACGAACGTTGAGGTGCCAGCTCGGTGTTCAACCTTCAATGAAGGCACGCCCATTTACGCATGTCTTTCGAACGCCCACCCAACTGCAGGGAGGACATGCAGACACCACACAGAAGGCACTCCCCGCACTCCAGCTGAGAATCGAACGAGAGAATCTCTAGATGTGAGGCAACAACACTACAGCTGCACCACCGCAGACATTTTTCCAGTGTAGAGTATGATTTATACAATTCCCATTGACTAGTACAACATACATCAATAGCAAGTGAGTTAGAGACCCCTGATATCTATACAATCCATAGGCTAATGTAAAAGCCAATCACAAATAGTGAAAGAAAGAAAAAAATAGAATGAGCTTGAAAACATATTGTTCACGAAGTATGAGCACAGAATCAGACAGTGTGATGTTTTGTAAACACTTACAGAAATACAGTTTTAAAAATCTGTATTTTGCTTTGTAAACATTAAAGTTGAACCATTAAGTCCACAGTAAATCATGATTTGTATTACAAAGCAATATGTAGTTAACCTAGTCCCCAATATTTTCAATAGCCAAGTAATAGGAAACCCCTAATAAATTGACCATTCCTTAAACAAACATGAAAACCAATCATGGATCATAAAAAGAAAAAAAGCCACCAATGAGCGTAAAACAAATCATTCACTGAGAATTGCCATAAAGTCAAACAGTATGGTATTTTGTAGACACATACAGAAATACAATCTCAGAACTCTAGTATATGTTAACAAACAATAAAAATTAAACCATTTACATTCACATTAAATCATGATTCTTGTTTACAAAAGAATAGGTAGTAATTCCAGTACCCAGGGTTTCCATTCAGAGCCACTGAATCACATGAAAAGTGTCGGTGGCCAAATGAAAAACATATTCAAATGAACTCCTAAAAAATCAACCAATCCTAAATCTTGTGTATAAACTAATCATGAATCTTATGCTGAAAAAAAAAAAACACAAATAAACTTTGAGAAGTACTGTAAAAATAAAGCAATGCAACTATTTATAAACACACACTGGGTAATGTTACAGTTTTGAAGCTCTATTTTTCAATTCACTAATGATGGATATTGAATCATGAAGTCCAGGCGGTTTCATAGCATCAAAGTCGATTTGCCAAATTATTTCTCGATGTAATAAATGATTTTTTCAGTCCCCCATAGATGCATTTCCTTCAACTTGTTCAAGTACGCAAAAATTAAATAAGTTACCACAGGTAGAAACATGTCTAGCCAGTGCATTCTTACCACCCTTCTTCGAAATACTGTAGATATGCTGGTAGATCCTCTTGTTGAGCGCATTGCTTGTTTTACCGATGTAAAATGTAGGGCATGAAGCACACCATGCAATGTAGACAACTTTTGTAGAACAACAGTTGTATCTACCATAAACAGTGCACTTATTAATCAAATCATACAAGGGTCCCTTAAAATTACAATCAATAAATGAACATTGATGGCAACGGCCACATTAAGTAGTCCTAGGGAAACCATAACCCTGCAGTTTTCATGGTTTCTCCAATATTTTTTTGATGTTAGAACAGTTCTTGAATATAATGGAAGGGGGTTCATCAAACCACATTTTTAATGATTTGTCACAGTTCAAGATGTGCAAGTTTCTATTCAAGATACTTCTAATGTCAGGCACGTCTAGAGTGTAGTGCAACACAATGTTATTGGTATAGTTGAAACTAGAACTAGGATTGAGGGTATTGTCATTTTGTGATGCAGAGATCAGCGTGACACTCTCTTGTCTTTCCTAAGAGCACAATTAGAAATTTCAATCAAATTTAAAGGATACCTCTGTTCAAGAAACAGTTTTCAGTTTTTCAAATTCATCTAAACAGGACACGTCATTTGAAGTAAGACAGGAGATGCAGATAAACTGACTTTTAACCACACCTTTTTTCTGGTGAAGTAGGTGGTTGCTCAAAAAGTATTACAGAAAGTAGATTTTCTGTAAATAGATGTTTCCACCTGGCCTCTCAAGCCTTTCTTCACCAAAATATCCAAAAAATCCATAGACTCAAAATTGACATGATGGTTAAATTCAAACAATTCCAATGTAACCTGGCTATGCTGGTGTATGTTAAATATGCACTGCCCTACTGCCCCTGGCACAGCTGACACTACCTCCCCATATCAAACATAAAAGAAATGAACATGGCAACGTACAGATAAATACTTTAATATGCAAAGCCTTCGGGTAACACATACCCCTCCTCAGTGCTAACTACCTCACTTCATCACAATATGATAGGGCTTCATCAGGTCTCCTTCTTTATTTTTGATTCTGGTATGTCAGTTATGGAGTGATGCTCCCAGAAGTTTCATTTCTTCCTATGTTGAATTGCTTTGCAGACTTTTGCATTAAATCATAGTTGCCATGTAAACTGCCACTCCACAAAGAGGGCCTCATTACCTTGTCTGCGGCTTTATTATAGTCAGAAACTTGCCACTACACAGCTGTCACATAAACTATCTCCTCTTCCTCAGTGGCACTGCTGTATGTCCGAATGGTACCAATGCACACCTGTAACAAACTATCTCCTCTTCCTTAGTACCACTTCTGTATGTCAGAACGGTACCAAACACAGCTGTAAGGCACTCTGCCCTTCCTCAGTGGGGCTGCTGTATGTCAGAATGGTACCATAGAATGGTACCATATACAGCTGTGAGGCACTCTACCCTTCCTCCATGGCACTGCTGTAACCCAGAATGGTACCAAAAACAGTTGTGAAGCCCTCTGCCCTTCCTCAGTGGCCCTTCTGTATGTCAGAATCATACCAAACACAGCTGTGAGGCACTCTGTCCTTCCTCAGTTGCACCACTGTATGTCAGAATGGTACCAAACACAGCTGTGAGGCACTCTGCCCTTCCTCAGTGACACTACTATATGTGAGAATGATACCAAACACAGCTGTGAGGCACTCTGCCCTTCCTCAGTGGCACCACTGTATGTCAGAATGGTACCAAACACAGCTGTGAGGCACACTGCCCTTCCTCAGTGGCACTGCTGTATGTCAGAATGGTACCAAACACAGCCGTGAGGCACTCTGCCCTTCCTCAGTAGCACTGCTGTAACCCAAAATGGTACCAAACACAGCCGTGAGGCACTCTGTCCTTCCTCAGTAGCACTGCTGAAACCCAGAATGGTACCAAACACAGCTGTGAGGCAATCTGCCCTTCCTCAGCAGCACTGCTGTATGTCAGAATGGTACCAAACACAGCTGTGAGGCACTCTACCCTTCCTCAGCAGCACTGCTGTATGTCAGAATGGTACCAAACACAGCTGTGAGGCACTCTGCCCCTCCTCAGTGACACCACTGTATGTCAGAATGGGAACAAACACAGCTGTGAGGCATGCTGCCCTTCCTCAGTGGCACTGCCATATGTATGAATAGTGTCAACATACAGCATTCTGTCATTCCACCCTCCCTCATAAGCACAACAGTATGCTGGAACACAAACCCATTGCATACTGTCACAGAGGGTTGGCACTGTTAACAGACTACTGTCACCATTAATGGCATTAACATAAGACTGACATGCAGTCGTTCCTCTAGTGTATTAACATTTTAAATATTATCCAACAAAAACACTAACACTGTGACATTTCTTCACTGTATACTGTATCTGTTACATTATATTTCTGAGGAACGGTCAGCTGTCACTTTACATTTGGTTTACCTAATCTCCATGCAGTTTATCTAAAAATGTTTCAGCTCATTGTATTACGGAGCATCAATACAAAATGCTAATGTGAACATTTTCATAAATTAACTATAGAAAAAAATTATAGCAATGAGCACAGTTTTAGCTATATATTCTAACAAAGCCACTTTCATATCTAAAACCAACTTTCCAGTTTTCGTGTGGATGTAGACATGTTAGTGCCAACATCCTGTTTTGCATCCTGACAAGTAAAGGGCACATTACCTCCAGTCCACACACACACACACACACACACACACACACACACACACACACACACACACACCCTACACTGTATAAGAAGTGATCTGGAATGCAGTATGTATACTCTTTTAGTGCTGCGTACTTCCTTATTTTGTTGGCTGCATACATTACTATTGTCATTTACCAGCAATGCCAGACAATGCTCAGTATTAGCAAATGTTTCTTTCAATAAAGGTCAATGACACCTCTGCAAAGTTTTTTTTAAACAGCCATTTTAAATTTACATTGTTGAAACAACTTCAGGCTTGCTTAGAGAAGTGACTGCAAAACAAAAGTACCTCTTCAGCCTGAGAATCGCTTGAATTAACTCCTAATTAATTGGCTCATTCAATCAGCTTTGTGCATCACAGTACAGAAATGGTATGGGATAGAGTTATAAATGAACAGTTAGTTGAAAGAGGCAGGAAGACTGTACAATATATATCTGGCTTTAAGGGCAGGTTTTTACTGTTCGCCAACACATTTATTTGCAAAGCACTTTACGGGAAGAGTTTTAACAGCATTTTCAGCAGAGAGTCTGGGCAAAGCCAACATTAAGATAATTACAGATCACAAAGTAATAACAGCAATATATTTTTTAAATATAATGTTTTAGTCCCAGCTGTGTGTCTAATCATCATTCTCAAACCGGGTGTCTTCATAGAGGGAAAGAAGGACGACAGAAGTCTCACTAAAGCTGGGCACTACAAGATGGGCGAGTCTTACCCAGTTCATCAGTGTCATCCTCAGCACATGACACTTGGCATTTTCTGAATACTAACTGAACCCCATCCTAACTCCACCCCAGCACCCCCTGTGTGCACAAAGGCTTCCATGTGTGCATAATCCCCGGGTGCAGTCTGTATACTGTTTGCCAGGTCCTGTGTGCACAAGTGCTTGCATGCTTGCATGCTTGTGCAACCAGAGTGTAACATGTATGCTGATTAGCAGCCCCTGTCTGCACAAGTGTTCTCATGTGTGTGCAACCCTTGGATGCAGTGTGTATGCTGCTTGGCAGGCCATGTGTTCACAAGTGGCCCCATGCACATGTAACCCCTGGGTGTAGTGTGCATGCTACTTGGCAGGACCTGTATGCAGAAGTGCTCCTGTGCACATGTAAACCCTGGGTGTAGTGTATATGCTGTCTGGCAGGCTTTGTATGCACAAGTGGTCCTGTGCAAACGTAACCCCTGTGTGTAGTGTGTATGCTGTGGGAAGGCTACATGTGCATGAGTGGTCCCATGCATGCGCAACTCCTGGGTGTAGAGTATATGCTGTTTGGCAGGTCCTGTGTGCACAAGTACACCCATGCATATGCAACCTCTGGTTGCAGAGAATATGCTGCTTAGCATGCCCTGTGTTCACAAGTGATCCCATTAACATGTAACCCATGGGCATAGTGTGTATTCTGCTTGGCAGGCCCTATGTGTAGATGTGCACCCATGCATATTCAACCCTTGGTTGTAGAGAATATGCAACTTGGCACACCCTGTGTGCACAAGGGGTCCCATGCACATGTAACCCTGGATGCAGTGTGTATGCTGCTCAGCAGTCCCTGTCTGCACAAATGCTCCTGTGCACAAGTAACCCCTGGGTGTGGTGTGTATGCTGTTTGGCCGGCCCTATGTACACAAGTGCTCCCATGCACATGGAATTTATTTATTTTTTTATTATTTTATTTTACATTTGTTTACTAGGAAAGTCCGACTGGACACAGGTCCATTTTCAGCGGAGGCCCAGGGAGAAAAGCTCCACATTGCAATACATTACATGAGAGTAAAAAGAACTAGAACATACATACATAAATATGGCATATATACACATCAGGACAACATGCTGATGATTAACCAACATACATATAGCATATATACACACAGCAGGACATCATGCTAGTGATTAACATTTCTTACAGTAGACAATCAGAGGTACATTTTTTTTTTCTTTTGCAGTTATAAATTTTGTAAGGTAAATGTATAATGGGTTTGAAAGCTTTCAGGGGAGAAACTGTTTATACATACCTGTACCCTGACAAATTCTCTTGGTATGGATTAGCCTGGTGAGTGGCATGAGCATAGCCAGTTGCTTAGATAGTGGGTTTTCAGGAATTTTTTGAATTGACTAAAGGAGGTGGAGGAATCCCTTTGGGTGGACTATATGCTGCTTTGCAGTCCCTTTGTGCACAAATGCTTCTGTGCATAGGCAACCCCTAGATGTAGTGTGTATGTAGCTTGGGAGGCCCAGTGTGAACAAATGCTTCTGTGCATAGGTAACCCCTGGATGTAGTGTGTATGCTGCTTGGCAGGCCCTGTGTACACAAGTGTTCCCATGCATGTGGAATCCCTTTGGGTGGAATATATGCTGCCTCACAAGTCCTGTGTGCACAAGTGCTCTCATGCACATGTAACCCCTGGGTGTAGTGTGTATGCTGGTTGGCAGTTCCAAGGTATGTGACCAGACCCAGTGCATCCTGATGCAATCTCTTTGGCCTCCACAAGGAGTTATAATACTTCACTAGTTAGGTGCTCTCCCAAGGGGTGGGAAGATGGCATAATGGTTAAGGTGTTTGCCTTACAAACAGAAAGTGCAGGGTTTGATTCTCAAATGGGGTAAGTGTCTAGGCTTAAAATGGCCTGCAAAGGCAGTTAGCCTAGTACCAGCCTATGAACCTATGAGTAAGCCAGCATAAGCCATGCCCTCCTACTATCACTGACCAGCTTTGTCTATCACCTGGATTACTAGTCAAAACTGGAACATCTAGCTACAATCAGAGCTTCATCACTCTTACATATCAACAACAAAATAATTACAAATCACAAAATAATATCAAATTATCAGTCTAACATAAATGAAGGTGATAAACTATTATGTTGCAGGATTATGTTACATCATTCTTTGCAATATCAAAATGTTAGTTAGTACTGTATTCAAATGGTGTACCATGTAGAAATAACCCACTAGACTCAGTACAATCTTATATAAGAGTAGTAAAGTATAATTAGGTAAGAGTTAGGAGCAGTAGTAACACCTGTAAAGGTACTCGTTTCTCTATTAAAAAGTGAAAAGAAAGACAAAACAAGAAATCTTTCTACATCTGTATAAAACAGCTGTGGTCTGAATATAATACTACCATATTGGTTATATTTCTCAGAATGAATTCAGAAAGATTAAACTACACCTGACCTAATAAAATCAAAGCTTTAAACTTAGTGCACCACCAGGCTTACCACTACAGCTTACTGTCTGTTATCAATATTTATAGCCTTGGTGAAGATCTAAGGAGTTTTCACTGCTAGAGAACTAATGCCTAAATTTACTTTCCCGTTCATCCATTAGCACTAATAATTTAATCCATTTCAAGGTCATGGATATTTGAAGCTCATCCCAGAAGTGTTGGGTCCAAGGCAGATAAACCGTGGATGGGCTGTAAACACATCGCACAACGGACGTGCACGTATGTGCAGGTGGTAACACACACACACACACACATGCACACACACACACACACACACACACACACACGTGACCTAGAAAATGTTGGCAGTTTGGATTAGCTGATCAACACAGGCAGCACATCTTTGGTGGAGGAAAGAAATGCCAGTACATAAAGGAAACATTTATGGAGATTGGGAGGTCAGGATCAAACCCTGTGCCTTGCAGTAGCATGCTAACATAATTCAGAGCATGCAATTTAGAAATAAGAATCCTTTTATCGTGAAACTCAATACTGAATTTTACAAAAGCTATCTCAAATTAAAACCTGACAAATATGGGTATTAATGCTTAATGTAAACATATGAAGAAAGTGAACGAAAAAATCCAAAATTTACTGTTGGAGACTAAATCTTTAATTTTCATGAAATCAAAATCCAATCCCTATCTTGGCTAAATATTTGAACCTGTATCCCAGATGTTTGCAACTGTTAGTTCATTTGTCTTCTGACTCAGACAATGTCCACATTTTCCATCTAATTCCATGAGTCGATCTGATCATTAGGCTTGATTAACGTGATGCATTCTACCAGAGTTATCAATATTGAAGCAGTACGACATTAAGTTGCTCGGTCAGAGATTATGTTAAGACAATCCGAACACAACTTCTCACTTGATTGACATTAGTCACTGCCAGTCATGTGAAAGAATAACTATCTTCATTGACAAACATACCAATTACCAGGAAAGATGCAAAAAATAGAAAAGTTACTTATTATTTACTTAGTTCAGTCAAATTTGGTACACTAGGCAACAATCTGCTAGAATTGATCAGATTTAGGTGAAATAATTCCAGAGACAGAGCATTAATATGTTACATGCTTGGCCAAAAAATATTAGTAAATGCACACAGCAAAATTTCCTTCAGTGGAAGTATTCAGGAAAGATCTGACTCATCAGTGCAAGGAGTATTTTTTTTTTTTGCCAAATCTCTCTCTAAACTGTATTTACTAGATGCAGAGTTTGCTGCAGATGCCTCAGGCCACTATTTGTCCAAGTTACTACAGCTGTCCCAGGCCTGCTTTTAGTACTGAAACATTTCTGTTTGAAAGCTTATATTGAAGGCCTTTGTCATAATACGCTAGATTCCTGTCTACTTTTGATATTTATATTTTTGCCCATGATATAAAACTGCCAACTGCGGTGGTGGTGCTGCGGTAGCGTTGTCGCCTCACAGTTAGATGTTGCACGTTCGATTCTCAGTTAGAGCATCTTCTGTGTGTCGACATGCGTGAATGGGCATTCCTTCACTGAAGGTTGTGCGTTAGGCTTGGCAAGCCAGCACATAAAAATCTACTGCCAATCATTAGCGGACCAGAGTTCCGCTGTGGCGACCCCTAACTGGGAAAAGCCGAAAGACAGTATATAAAACTGCCCAGTGTCCACATAAATGTGTACTACATAAAAAGGATATATTTGTCTGTCTATCCATCTACTTATTTTTCTAGATTTTTCTATCTAAGAAGTGGAAGTCAAAAGCTAGGAAATCACTCCACTAGTCACCCACAAGTAAAAAATAAAGTCCATTTTATTAAGCACTTTTCATCTCTCCTTATAGGGAGACTTCTTCAGATAACAGACATGTACAAATCTAAAGTTTAAATAAAAAAGTCATCAATCATGTGACACTTAACACACACCTCCATTTAAATACATCCTTCCCTATGAGATCCACACATTATTAGCTGTAACATTTATTTCAATATTTTACAAGTAATGCCTTAAATATACTCTTACTAAAATATTTAGCCTAAAATTCAAAATCAACATTATTTACTTCATGTACATTTTTATTTTTAATGTCTTCAGCTTTTTTTATCTAGTTTGTGTTTTTTTGGCTTTTCTGGGTTTTAAGAAGTAGAAGTATCGGAACAATGCTAGGAAAGTAATCATGAGGATCACAAGATGGGTAGCCATAAACACCTTTAAGTGGGTGCTTGTAGGCCCACTGATTTTGCACAGAAATGGGATGTCAGATACAACTGGGTCTTTCATGACTCATATGCTGAGACACAGGTCACCACAGAGCAGTCTGTAGGCTCCTGAGTGTGTGAGGAGAGTTGTGCTAATCTAGCAGGATAGTTGAAGGATTTAAAGCCTTTAAATTACTTGATAAAATATCTTTGGAGCCATTCCAGTTAAACAATATGTTTTGATTTATACATACCAAAGGGGGCACTGTATTCAAAGATGGGCCTGATAAGGGAAAAGTACAGAGGTAGGATGACGTCTTTGAATCTTGAATATATTCTCTTGGAAATTAACTGACACAGATAAGATTTCCTAACTATGATGGAGCATGATGCTCATGTGAAGACTGGTAGAGATGGGTGAAGGCTGCCAGCCTAGCCATACAGAATTGTGCAGATAATTCTATCATTCGTAAATATAAATGTTGAACTACAAGCTTGTTTTTTTTTAAATGAAAAAATGTGCTGTGAAATGTTGAACTTAAAACAATGTGGCAACATTGCCCTCTGCTGTAAAGAAAGCTAAGTCAAGCATTTCTTGTTGGTCCTTTGAAATTAAAATTATTTACAATTCGGCTCCGGCTGGGCTAGATGAAGGCTTCCTGCCTATTGTTTTAAGGCTAAAGTTAATGACCAGAATTTACATGTGGAATGTCCTTTATTGCTCTAAGTGTAAAAGAATGTAAATGCAGCCTCTGTCATCCTGGGAACACCAGGAAAGTGTAAAAAGATGATGTAATGTTTATCAGAACTGCAATAGCAATTTAAACAGTGAGAACCAGAGATTATTAAGCATTTTGCCTTGACTATCCGACTCACAGTACTCTGCCTTGCTCTATATGTAAGTTATTTTAGAAGTGTGTTTTCTTGTAGCAATAGCAAGGAATTAGAAAGTCTAGACTAAGTGGTTTTCTGTGATGTCAGAACTGTACTACTGATTTATTTTAAGTATTTCTGTGTGATCTCTGAACTCTTTTGACTAGCACTGTGTAGTAGAAAGCATTGTCTGGTGGTTTTAATTATTTATTATTATTAAATATTTTAAAACCTTTTAACTGTGGCTGTTTTGCGTAGAGATAACTTAAGCTCTAAGAGTACATTGCATGTATATAAGGTTCCTGTACCAGGTCACTCTAATAAGCCTTGAGACTGTTTAGTCACATCTACCAATTGGATAATAATATTGCACAGTAATAATTGGTCACCCTTTTAAGGGCCTTTGAGTAGATGATAATTATTTGTGGGTGGTGGCAGCTGGTGCTACCGTATAGTCTGGGTAAAAGGGGCACATGTGGAGAACCTGTTCCAGCCTTCCCCAGAAGTGTCTGTGTGGGTGTGTAAACTCTTATCTCATAGCGCATGTGTGTGTGCGTGTGTGTCAGCTACTTGGGCAGGGACACGAAGCACTGGTTGGACAGAGAGGGTGCTAGAGGTTTTAGCTTGCCCACTAGGCTGAGATCTGAACCCTATAGCTATGCCAGTCGGGAGTCTTATTGGGGACCTGAGGAGCAAGGGAGAGACCAGCCCCAGACTGACAGTGTGATCTCTGTGTGCCCTTAAGGGAAATTGCACTTTACTGTTTGTATTTGTTATCCTTTCCTCATATATGAGATGCCCTCTCTGGTGTTAGTGGTGAGTATTGAGGCTCCTTGATTGCTGGGCCAGGGCACGGGCATCACAGCTCATATGAGAGAGAACTGTCCACATAAGTACCCAGATCTGCTATGACTGTGTCTGTCTGAAGAGTACCATTTAAAAAATATGAGGTGGGAACAGCTTTTTTGCTGAATGCTGCTACACTGCACTGCATTTATATCTTATCCAGTAGCTACTAAAATTGTTTTCATAGCAGGTTTATAAGACTCTTCTTATTCCAAAATGATTAAATTGAAAAAAATGCATTAATTGCTTATTTAGAATTAGGGATAATATACCGCCACAAAAAGTTGGCTCCATGGTGCAGTGGCTTTAACCCTGTACATGCCAAGAGAGAGACCTTGGTTCAGTTAACAAGGCCAGTGCCAGGGGCATCAGTGGGGAGACAGAGGTGAACAGCTGGTGCTGGCTTGCTCCTCTCTGCCAAGGTGAAACAGGATGAATGAGCTGATGGAGACTGGGAGATGAGCTGTCACAACAAAGAGATCACATGATCCAAGTAATGTGCAGTAGATGATAGAGTCACAGTGAAGGGGACATAAATAATATGCATAAAGCAATACTGTGTAGACTCCTTATCTCATGGCACTGTGGGCAAAACAACAAAACAGAGCACTCAAAAGAATCCTTAAATCTTCCATCTGTGAAACTTGCGTTATCTCTTGGTATAAACAGCAGCTACATGTAAGCTGAGGGCCAAGGGGGACAGAGAATTATATTTTAAAAATAATTTCAAACCTAAGTGTTCTGTCCCAAAAACATATAATGGCTACAACCTTACCGATTTAACTTATAGAAAGTCTGAACCACTACAGAGATGGAAATAGATAAGCATAGTTCATCAGTGCATGTAATAGCAAGAGTTTATAGCTGACAGAAAAATTTTAATCAGTTTTTGCTTTGAGGGGGATGGGATTTGGATTTGCAACCATTTTTTTTGTGCTACATCTGACTAAGAACACAGGGATTCTGTTTAATGTGGTCTTGTTGGACTAAGTAATTTTTTATTATTATATTGTAATGCCAGGTAAGCTTATTCCATTGTCCTGCTCCCTAACTCTTTTTAATAGAAATGTTATGAACATCTAACTTAAAGGTACCTAGTCATAAAATTGTATGTGTAATTTGATACATTATATATCAAAGTCTATTTGTGTAAATACTCTTAGGAGCAATAGTAACAATGTTATTTTATGTAGTTAAACATACTTTATTGATTTTGCATCTTTGTATTGACATTATATTATAGACATTGCACTTTATCTAAAATTACATAATCACTTGTATTACTTATTTTCACTGTTGTATCTGCAGTGTACCCAAGTCATGACTGAAAAGTGTCAGCAGACCGGTTCATTTACCCAGTAAACAAAGTGTAAAATACAAATAAAAATGTACAAATAAATTTATATAGCTCCATGGTAATTATTTAATTTAGTTTATTTATTTATTTAAACATTTGTTTACTGGAAAAGTCCAACTTGGAGCTAAGCCAATTTTCAGTGGTGGCCCAGGGAGAAATGCTCCAAATGCATGTCTTTGTAACTTTACACTAGTCCATAATCAGTGTTCACAAAATTACCCCAGGGCCCCTGAATCCAGCATCCTCCCTATGACATCCATGTGTAAGGACTCTTCCCATAAGGTACATTTCACTGCAGGAAGTCCACCTGTAAGGACTCTTCCTATAAGGTACCTTTCACTACAGGAAGATTACAAAATAGCAGTGGCACGTTCTGTGTCTACAGAAAGTGTGGGATCCTACTATATGTGGAGCTAGGTCCGAGTATTCAGAATCACAGTGGAAAAAAGTAAGCATCAGTTTCAGCATGTTATCATTCTGCGTTCATGTGAATGACTGTACATGTCTTCTGTAATGGGTCACATAATCTCCAGTAAAACAATACATATTAACATTATATAATCTCTACAAATCCATAATATCCTGCTAGCATATCCTTACCACACAGGAGATGCATACAAATGTGTTTTAAACATTCATTATGATTGGACTCTGAAATATACAACTTATTATAATGACTAAAGATTTTTTTTTCAATTTTCTGCCACTGGAAATGTTTGCATTTCACTTTCATAAACTAATCACAGATTACAAGGCATCTGTGAACAGCCCCCCCCCCCCAAGTCCCAATGTATTATAACTCCCTGCCTCCAATAGAAGCCACCTAATGAAATGGGAAAATAACTTCCTCTCCCTAAAGCAGATGCTGCCTGGATAAACAGAGTTTTCTTTTTGTTGTTAATCCAAGTGGCTTCTGCTTGTTCCCAAGTCAAGTACAACAGGGTAATAAGAAGAAAAGGCAAAAACACATGCTGTAGCCCTGGCTGTTAATGGGCAAGCCTGTTTAAGGGACAGAAACATTAGGCACAACTACATATTCTAAGAATGGCCCAGAACACATGGCCTGATAAGCCAAGCATGTTTATAGTTTACTACTTTATCAACTAAACTATACTGTACAGATTTTTTTCAGAAAAAACATTAAATGCATAACATCAAGAAAGATCAAAGAATGAATGTCTTGTAAAAACCTAATGTAGTCGAAATGGGAAAGAAATTGTCTATGGGGGAACATGTTTCAATCTCAAAATTATGTAACATCCCATCACAAAACATTCCATATCTGAGGCACTTTCATAATGAGTATGAGTGATAAACATTACATGATTTCAGAAAAGATGCCCCGAGTAACGGAAATACAAAGCGTGGCATTTAACTGAAACCCACAGTATCCTGGAGTATGATTATGTTACTGTCACCTGCTCACCATGCTGAATGACACAGATAACTACTTATGATGTAATTAATAGGAGCCCCTCTACAGAAGGAAAGCACAGCGCATTACTAACTACTGTACTGTTTCAACAGCTTAAGTAATAAGTAATATGAACAAATATGTCATTGACATGTGTCTGGAAAGAGTGCTCACATGATCTATTTCATAAGCAAATAATCCTGCCTCAGTCTAATAAAATGATGTGAAAAAACAAAATAATCAGGAACTACAGTGTTCTCAGTTCTAAGAATTGACATTTGTACATATTTCAGAATATCACTGAAGCAGGACAAGCAGTATAAATGTAACAATGTTATTAAGCAGCAGAAAATGTAACAAAGTTATTAAGCAGCAGAAAATGTAACAAAGTTACTAAGCAGCAGAAAATGTAACAAGTTACTAAGCAGCAGACTGCTTCAAAAAAAGTCAAGAGGTACATTCTGGATACACTGACTAAGAAAACAGAAGCTGTCAAATGTTTGTTTGTGTCTTTCGGCTTTTCCTGGTTAGGGGTCGCCACAGCGGAACTCCGGTCCGCTAATGATTGGCAGTAGATTTTTACGTGCTGGCTTGCCGGGCCCAATGCATAACCTTCAACAAAGGAACACCCATTCACGCATGTCGCCACACAGAAGACGCTCTAACTGAAAATCAAACGGGCAACGTCTATCTGTGAGGCGACAATGCTACTGCAGCACCACAATGATCTTATTTCCATTATCTTACTGGTTGACATAGGTGCACCCCAGGGATTCTTACATGAGCCACTTCTGTTCCCCCTGTATGCGACTGATACAATGAAACACAGTGGGAGTTCCAAGAGAATCCAATATGCTAATGACTCTGCCATTGCTCTTGTCACCAGAGTCCGATAATATCAAACTTGGAAGTATCATTCCATTCACAAAAATCTTGACTAGTTTCTATATCTCTGTACCTTGGTAAATCAAAATTAAAGTCCTTACCCTCTTCTCCCAGGATCATTTTAAATACCACTTGTGATTTCCTCATATCTCCAACTCCCACACCTCCCTCAACTGTTAATGGAAGAGGTTGTCTCAGGTAGCTCCTTTCATGTATTATTGATAATAACTAAAATGTATTCTGTTAGCAAAGAATGAAATCATTGAGACCATTATAAAAATAGGAGCCCGTAGGTTACCATTTGAAATGTCAGAACCCACTACAGCAAGTCCCAAAATACAGAGACTGAATAGCCAAAAGATTGGACTTATACTAAGTTCAAGATGCCATTTTTTGGAATATTCCCTTTTCTCCAATGTATGGCAATCTTGGAGTAGGTATATATAAATTCAGGGGTGTTGTGGACTTGCCATCCCCCACATGAGGATGCAGGAGGGCTTGCCACTGCCATAAAAGGAAGTTTAAAGGAGAAAAGCAATTTTTGAGATTCATTGTTCTCCTGTATTTTCGAGATGATGTAGAGGAAATGCCAGACAGAGTTAGTAAGTTGCACACTGTGGACAAGGACAGGATGACATCAGAGCAGAAAGCCCCAACGGTAAAAAAGATCAAGAAGAACATGTTACCGGTGTTTTGGTTTCATGTGCAGGAAAGTTAAAGATGATCTGGCAAAAAGACTTGGAAAAAAACAAGAAGATAAAAGAAGATGAGGATATCCTGCCAAGAGCTGGATGGAGTGTGTGAGAGAAGACCTGTAGTAGTCTTTCGTGGCTGTAAAAGAAGGTATAATATTGGTTCTGAATCCAGTGATGTGGTAACATTCGAAATTACATTCTTACCCCGTGCAGGAAATAGAAAAGGTAATTGGTGATGATGATGATTGTTGCTGATCGATGATGAAATAGCTGTACCGTTACAGGACTTACCGATGCTATATCATGCAACCTTTATTTCTAAAAGTAAATGTTCTGCTTAAATAACCATTTTAAATAAAGCTGGAGTGTTGCTGTTCACGATAAAAACTCGCAAATTAAAAAAAATCATAAAAAATGTTTCTTTGTCTGAGAAGGAAAATAAAATCTTTAATAGTTAATTTCATTCAAATACATGAGTCAGCTTTTGTTATGAAGATGAACAAGTAATGTAGCTTTTGTCCTGAAAACGGACTACTGATTCTTCTCCTGATAAAAGTTGTTTATTTATTTAGTTATGTGTTACTATTTATTCTGTTGATTTCTAGTTTGTGGGCTACTTATACTAGTTTGCTACATTTTTTCAGATGATTTTAATGCTTGTTTCCTCCTTTCAATGTACTAGTTTTGGTTAATGGCTAAGCTGGCACAGTGCAGGCAATTGTGGTTGTCTTTAGAAAGTTTTCAGTATTAATCAATTTTTTTTTTTTGCATTTAAGTTTTTTATTGGCCAACAGTGTAATACATGTGAAACTAAAACAGACAAAACACACTGGTTCCACACAGCAGATTGAATCTCATGAAAATAATTTATTCCAAAAATAAAGTAAGCATTTTCACGGATATCATCCGCTTTATCAGACCAATGTTTTATCTGTTTTCGTTTTACCATTTGGTTCCCTCACCAATTTCAGATTTTTCATTTTTTAGTGTAATACATGTGACTGTTATGTAACTCTCAACAGCAGTCTGAAGGAGTCTAGTATCAGGACAAAAACAAAGTTATACATTAAAGATCTGCTATCCACATTCAAAAGAGACTTTTTTCTGAATCAGCATCACATCTAACACCAAATTAAAAATAAATTGTGTAGCATACTTTTCTACTGTACATATATTACACTGACACTATCTGTACTGACTTTGAAAAATTGTCTTTGGGAAAGTGGGTTTAGTCAGGAATACTGTACGTAGTGGGTATAGTATAGTCAGGAATGCTCTGTGTATTGGCTATACTCAAGAATACTCTGTGTAATGGGTATAATCAGGAATACTCTGTGTAGTCAATGAGTAAACATTTTTTGAATCTCTCCCAGAAACATTGTAATTTAGAAGCTAGAAGATATTTGAAATAATTCTTTCTTTATGATGCTAGCAAACTGGATTATACACAATTTGTTTAGCAATAAAATTGTTTATATAAAAATTCACATTTTCTAACTCTAATGGTAACAGCAGAAAACACTATGTTAATTCAGAGAGACAGAAGCCTTTACAGAAATGTGTGTGTTTTTAATATGAGGTTATAAATTCAAAAGGAAATTTGAAAGGTAAAGCTGACATCATGAAGCAAACTACACTTATTTTTTCCAGGAATACTTGGCTCTGTAGAATGACCAGAGTGCTCATGGCTCACCCAGAAATGCTTGGCCCTTGGCCCTGTAGAATGAATAGAGTGCTCACACCTCACCCAGGAATGTTTGGGTCTTGGCCTGGTAGAATGAGTGGGCTGATTGGCTGCAGGTAGTGAAGTCACTGGTTTGTGTCCTACAGGGATGTAAAAAAAAATTATTGAGTTCACAATATGAATGCTAACTAGTATACTTCTCACCCTTGTAGCAGACTGTAGGCTATTACTCTAGGGGATAGTAAATGCCTATGACAATCCACTGTGTCCAGGGCACAAAATGTACATGCACAGTGTTCAAAATCCTTTTCATTCCAGTGCCATAGTCAGCACATGCATCCCATTTTACTTTGGTCTATGGACTAGCTCTTCATAATTAACCTGCAAGATCCTTGTTTTGACTGACTTGTACAGTGCACCCTCCTCCCCACTACTAATTACCCCATTCAACCCCCCTCTTCCCCAATACTAGTTAGTCCACTCTACCCTCCCCCACTGCTAATTACTCTACTCTGCCCTACCTTCCCCATCTGCTTTGACACTACTACCAAAACATATCTGCCCTGCATCTTCCTTTAGTTGCTGAACTGCCCCATCATTACCAGATCACACATAATCCTCTCCCCCACCCCTTACTGTCTGATTCTTTTGCTACTACCATGCTATCCCCTCCTCCCCACCAGTTACTCCTATCCTCCACCTACACTAATTACTCACTCTACCCTCTCCTCCATCACTAATTCTCCACTCTACCCCCTCCTCCCCACTACTAGTTACTTCACGCTACCCCCTCCTCCCCACTACTAATTACTCCATGCTACCCCTCCCCCACTACTAGTTACTTCTCCTCCCCACTAAGTCTGCCACTACTAATTCCTCCACTGCATCCTCCTTTCACCATCTGCTTTGACACTACTACCATAACTTATCTGCCCTGCATCCTCCTAGAGTTGCTGATCTGCTCCATCATTACCAAATCACATCTAATCTTCTCCCCATCACATTCTGTTATACCTACTGGTCATAAAGCTCCCCAGTAAACTGTCCAAGCTTATGCTTCTTCCATAATGTAGCTATCACTTAAAACAGAATAATTAAGCTGTATTTGGCCAGAAAGAATCTAAGAACATTAAGCATGAGCAGAGATGTAGCTTTAACTATGAGAAAATAATTTTCCTGGTAAGAAACAGTTAAAAGACTAGCACCAAGGAATAACATGCACAGACACAACAGCAATAATGAGCCTTAAGGAAAGATAGACTTGGGTTATGAACTTCAGACAATTCCAAACCAGGCTTTCAATAAATACATGATAATACAGTATGTCAGATGGTACTGCTAAGTTTTAGAGAAGATGAACTTTTCTTGGAAGTTTCTGAATATGCCATTGGAGACTGGGAAGAGAGTATGAACTTAAGGATTTGTGCCATTGATGTAACAGTGTTGTTGTTTAAGATTATCACATTAGCAAATGCAGCCAGCTATTGCAATGGCATAGATAATACCCAATTAAAGTGGAAAATTCAAACAGACTACTACAATTACATGTTATAATTACACCTCTCAGCTGTCCACATTTTTGCAGAATGTCCACACTTTTGCCTCATATTTTTGGTCTATTCCTGTTTTATGGCAAATCACTGGCATGATCAGAGGACTGAAGTCACTGAATAATGATATGCATTTGAGTTTCAGAATTCAAATCCTTGAGAAAAGGTATGCTAACACAAACACTATTATTCTAGCCACATTCTAAGTTTATAACAGAAATATTAATGTCCCTACGTTTGGGCCTTTTTTCTCCCCATTTTTTTAGGCTTTGTCCAAATTTCTTGCACTAAGAGGTTGAGAGGTATTATAATCACCAGGACTGACTTGATACCTGGCAAAGCTGCTTTCTGTTTTCTTTTTGATATAGCATCAGAGAAAATGATAAGTTAGTGTGATTTGGCTAAACAAAAATAAAATACGAAAAAAATCAAGCTCAAAATGACAATAATAGAGAATTTGATAAAACAGAATAAAAAAATTAATCCATCCACTTTTCCTCCACTATAACAACACCGTTTATTACATTTTCTATAAGGCTTTCACTCTTAGAAGAACAAATTCATTGATTAAATGAAATCAAATACTTTAACTTATAAATGCAAATAAATGGAAATCACATTTGTAGAAAACTAATCTAAATAAACAATCACTTGATCTGAAAGGATCTGATAAAGAAGTTAAACTTAAGGGGACTCCTATTCAAAATATTTTTAACATTTATAATATTATTCAAACCCACCTTTGCAAAGGTTTTGAATAATAATACCCACCAGGAATATTTTTTGATGTAGACTTTAGATTTTAGTTGAGTTTAGATTGTAGTTCCATTCCACTAACATCGAAAATCACATGTTCTAACACAAATAGCCATTTCCAATGTCCTAGAGGGATAAAGCATTGACAACGACCCATGTGACACAATTTCATTTAACAGCTAGGATGTCTGCTAGAGCAGACCAAGATGAGCATTGGCTGCTTATTTGTTCCAGGCTGGGGAATGTGGGAACATATACTAGATCAAACATCTCATGAGTCCTAGCAGTGTTTCTAAGGCCATGATAGGAAAGCTGGTCTGCAGTTGGTTAGTGGGCAAAGAGTGAACTGCCATCACATAGGTATACCTATTTCCCTTGTGGTAACATTGTACACCACCTGGGTGTAATCAGTAGAAGATCCCTTGTGAAGCCACTACACACCACCTGGGGGTAATCAGTGAAATGTCCCTTGTGATGCCATTGCATACCCATCTAGCTTAAATCGCTGAAAGGTAGTGTTTAAGCAAATCTCCATGTTGGCCACAGTACGATGGTCTGACCTTCACTTCTCTAGCCAGTCATGGAGGAAATCATGACCTGACTGCTACAGAGGTCTTCTCATCCATAGGGTTGTCCACATGGTTGTCTTATCCAGTGAAAAGATATGCTGCCCCCCCCCCATGCAGTGTTCCTGGGTGAAAAGGATACATAAGAGATATGAAGTCAGCAATAAGATGTTAAAAAAAACATGTTGTAACACATATAATGAAAACTTTTTTTTTTTTAATTCAGAAATTCAAGGAGGGCTTCAAGCACCTCTTCCATGTATGATGAGTAAAAATTGTCAATGCATCATTTATAGTCCCCACAAGTTTTATGCGAATAATTAAAAAGTATAAGCTATATCTGGGTGTTTTACATGTTAACCTAAAAAACGATATTTATATAGCAAGGTGTATGATTGTGATGCTTTTTATACTAGGAGAATGTGTAGAAAATGAAGGACTCATATTTATGAACACTGTAATGCAATTAAAAAAGTGAAGTCTTGAATCATTTGTTAAATGTTAAAACTGTTTTGAAGGCAAAGTTTCTATCCATTTTAAAACTTATTTTTACCTGATTTTAATTCATCAGTCTGCAAAACAGAAAGCACTTATTGATAGTTGAAGAAATGCAGCAAGATTCATCTTTTTTAGTTTGACTTCATGTCTTAATCACAAATGTCATTGTGATGTTGTTAAAGGTCAACTGACTGAAAAAATGCCCTGGAGCAATGTGGTAACAAACTTTAGTTTTACAAAAGGGAGCTAGATTTAACAAATGCAGCAGTGTAGAGGTGTAGTTGTTATCGCTCAACTTCCCTAAACAAGGAACAGCAGATGTACATGTTTATCCAACGATTATTCCCTCTCTGTGCACATAACAGTCTGACCTTCTCACATGGAATGAGTTGTGATACAATTGATGCATAATGTGTGAACTCTGGTTCACTGATTATTGTGGCAAGTTTCAAGATGCAAAGTGCTTTATGCATAAGCTTCTTTTCTACACAACAGCCAAGTGGTTGTTTATTCCTCCTGTATTATCTGCTTAAGATTTAGTGACATATTTGAAAAGAGTTCAGTTTTTTGACATTTTTGGGTCTGGCTAGTCAAACAGATTTGTGACAATGTTGCCAAATTAAACAATCGATGAACCCCGCTATGCCTCATACATCTTACTTAAACACAAGAATAGAAAAGCCTTGTTAAAATGGTTGTGCTAGTGTGATTTCTAATATTTCCTGTTGTTTATCTAAAGCAGTGGTGCACTATGTCTGGCCCCAGGGCCAAATCTGGCCCTCGACTCAAACACCATCCAGCCCCCAGAGAGTAACCAAAAATTAAAAGAAAAAAGTGAAAAACTGCTATGCCTTTCTCCAGTCACACAAGCTTTCCAACACATGCTTACTTACCTAATTGACTGCAGTTGCTCACACGTCTAATTTTAGCTGTAGAAGTAACTATTCTTTGTGGTTTATAACTTGTAGTCTGTACACAGTAGTAACTTTCTGCAAAGGTTTGTAATAAGTCATGGCTGCAAGCCAGAATAAAGTTGCACACAAAGTTGATGTAGAAAACAGGCAATTTCATGACAGCTGTCTTAATTAAAAATCCCAGTCACCTGTACCTATTGTTAACTTGTTACAACTTATTATGTTTTGAGGTGGCCTGCAGATGCATTAAGAATTCGTGTAGTGGCCCTCCCCACAAAAAGGTTGTGCACCACTGATCTAAAGCAGCATAGAAGTCCACATTTTCAAAGCTGGGAGACAATACTTATTTATGCTTTGTTGACTGTGTTAGTCACACTTTTAGTCTTTTCAGTGGAGATCAAGGGTGGTATTTATACTGACTGGGGAAATTTTACATTACTAGGCATGAAGCCATCAAGACTGATAATGAGGAAAAAGTGTTCCAAGTATTTTAAAAACATCCCATTATTTAAACACTGATGTACTGAAGCTAGCTAAGGTCTTAAAAATCGCCCATACTAATGCTAGAAATATGCTAAACAAGCTACATCTTCTGCATAACTGGCTTTCCATTTAACAACCTGATATTTTCTCTGCCACTGAAATCTGCCTCATGCCTTGGATATTTCATTCATACTATTCCCACCAACTTATATTCTTAAGTCAGACAGGATTCATAAGGGTGCTTCAGGGAGTTGGTATTTTATGTTGCAATAATCTGATCTGCTCCATCTGTGAGCCACATATCTCTTACTCCATCTACTGTCAATCTTTCCTTGTTAATATCAAAGTCAAGTAATAATACATTTGCATCCATAGCATGCATTTATATCCCCCTTTAAGATTGAACTCCTTACTGGCAAAGAGATTCACTGGCTTTGTGACCAAGTTAGGTCAGAACTAATCATGACAGGAGACTTCACTGTTAACTGGACCCTAATAAATGCGGTATTTATCTACCCAGCAATCTCCTGTTATCACTCTACCTACTTGTACTGAAAAAGTCTGGGAGTGCCTGAGTATTCTTATCTGGGCTTTTGTAAGCTGCCATAAAAAAATCCATCTTACTGATGTCACAGCTGACATAGTCAGTGTTCATCTTCCCATCTTTGTCATTTGCAAGTTGTCAAAGGTTCCAAGACTTATAAAATATCACTTACTACATGGAGCTCCATGATTACACTCAAAAAAATGGTTAAAAATTATTCTAGTTAAGCACTACTACAGAGCAAAATCCTAACTTAACAATGCTTAGAGATATGTTAAGCTCCCACTAAGTGTTGTTAACATCAAGTCTGCACTAAAAGCAGATAGTGCTGACCAGAAAACAGCACCAAAGTGGCATGAAATGACTTGTTTCAACTCCCATTTCTGCCTGCAACAAGTACTTTGCTTACAATTCCTTCTCTTACACAGGGAATATGTGAGACGTCAACTACTTCCCCACTGCTTTACCACCTTACAAAACTGGTACAACACTTCACATTTTTTTAATCTAATTTTTGACTTACTAGTCGTACATGGAGAGGATAAATATTCATACACTACAAAGAATTATGATCGTATCTCTGATAGTAACAAAAAATTATGGTTTCTCGACATGGATACTAAGATTCACTTCCCGAGTTTTGCAATTGCGGTAAATTTCTTGGCATTCATGTCTCAAGCACATAATATGTTATAAATAGTGACCTGATCATAATCCTCTATATTATACAAACTATGAAACGTAATAGCCTCCTGTTAGATGAAGCATTTAACTTCTTCAGTTCAACTTTACTAATAATTTTAAATAAGTTTATTCCATTTCATAGAAGGTGGATTCATTCGATAATAATGTCCTGCATCACTGCAGAAATGAAGAACTTAGGGACTGTATATCATAAAAGTAAATATAAATCTGACTTCATGAATTTTTAAAGTTATGAGAAATAAGGTCAAAGATCCTATCTTTACAAGCAAAACAAAAGTATTCTCTCTATAAAGAAAAGTAACACATTACCCCTCCCCCCAAAAAAAGAAAATCTTGTACTTTTTTCTGGTCTCTTCAGACCTCATTGTTACTGGCCCAGCCCCCCAGTGCCCCATGTCCATGCTGGGTCAACCAGCCACTCTCCCACACTCCAGACTAACTCCATTTTGCTAGGACCCATCTTGGATACTAAAGGTGTCCTTGGAGCTCAGCTAGGCTGTGCTTACCCACCTTTCCCTGTCCTCCTTCATGCTCATTTATTATTTTTAAGGGCAACTCCTCTCTTCGAAGCATACTAACAAACACCCTTCCATCTAAGATGGTCACTCCTATCCCTTCCCTGCCACTCCATCAGGCACCTATCCTGCTAGTCAAACATTTGTCAGCAGGGATGTAGTTAGAACTTTATAACTCTACACTAAAAAATGGCTAAAATCATATATGAAAATGATCAAATTCTCTGCCTTGGACAGCAATAAATCCCTTCCACCCTCTGTCCTCTGCAAAATGGCATCGCTATAGTTGAATGCTTTATCAGTCACTATCAGATAGTATGGTTGATACATTCACCTCATCCTACTACTTTAACTCACCTCTCTGGTGTACACCACGTCTGCACTAAGGTGAGTTTCAGACACCTTAAATGATAAAACCTGGTTCAGCAGTATCCAATCTGCCACCTGAATCTCTAACAACTTTGGCTTCCTCTGTTACTTTTCTTGCGACCATCCTCTTCAACAGTTCTATCAAAGAGGACCATGTAAAATCATATTAGAATAAAGTAATCACTGTGCTTCGTCACATGGGTACCTCAGCAGCAATCCCAAATAATTATCACCCATCTGTGAGCATTTCAGTTCTTTCAAAAATTCACAAAAAGACTTCTTTCTAGTTCCAGTACACAACACCAGCCACAACACATATGTAGTACCAATCGCAACCCATAATTAGTTCCAGTGCACAAGACATATGTAGTTGCAGTACACAAGGCATATGTAGTTTCAGCATGAAACACATATGTAGTTCCACTACACAAGACACATTTAGTTCAAGACACAACACTTGTGAAGTTCCAGTACACAAGACACATTTAGCATCAACCACAACACCTATGTAATTCCAGTACACAACACACATGTTGCATCAGCCGCAACACCTATAGTCCCAGTACACAACATATATTTAGTACCAGCCATAACACAAGCACTACACATCTTCATCTGACAAAATCGGTACAAGAGGAACTTGACCAATGAGAAATTTGTTGGAGTTATCCTTCTCAACTCTTCTACGTTTTTTTAATAATTTGCCATGTCATGCTAATGGAGGTCTTACATTTTATTTTATAAGTTTTATTAACTGGGTAAGTGGTCTGGTTCAAATACCATTTTATCCATGACTTTGGCCAAGCAGACAAAGACTTACAGAACGTACAATTAAGCAATAGGTTGCATAATCATCAAAAGCAAATTAATTAATATTATATCCTCCACAAATGGGTAAAATAGTAAAACTATTTAACAAAAACAAAGCAACATACAAGCAGTCTTCAAAGTGAGGTATTTGCATACATATATGCAGGACAGAGGAAGAAGGAGTGAATGAGAAGTGTATAAGAAATATACAAACATCCTATTTATTTATTTTCCTTCGTTTACTAGGAAAGTCCAACTGGGTTATGTCGCCCCTTTTCTGCAAATGCCAGGAGAGAAAACATCCGAGAAATAGTAGATATACAATATAACAAAAATTTAGACAAACTCTGAAGAAAGGACACTGTATGAAAATGATTTGATAAAACAAAATAATCAGGAACTAGAGTGTTCTCAGTTCTAAGAATGGACATTTGTACATATTTCAGAATATCACTGAAGCAGGACAAGCAGTATAAATGTAACAATGTTACTAAGCAGCAGAAAATGTAACAAGGTTACTAGGCAGCAGAAAATGTAACAAAGTTACTAAGCAGCAGAAAATGTAACAAAGTTACTAAGCAGCAGACTGCTTCAAAAAAGTCAAGAGGTACATTCTGGATACACTAAGAAAACAGAAGCTGTCAAATGTTTTTCCCGGTTAGGGGTCGCCATAGCGGAACTCCGGTCCGCTAATGATTGGCAGTAGATTTTTACGTGCTGGCTTGCCAGGCCTAACGCACAACCTTCAACGAAGGAACACCCATTCATGCATGTCGCCACACAGAAGACGCTCTAACTGAGAATCGAACGGGCAACATCTAACTGTGAGGCAACAACGCTACTGCAGAACCACAATGATCTTATTTCCATTACCTTACTGGTTGACACAGGTGCACCCCAGGGATTCTTACATGAGCCACTTCTGTTCCCCCTGTATATGACCGATACAATGAAACACAGTGGGAGTTCCAAGAGAATCCAATATGCTAATGACTCTGCCATTGCTCTTGTCAACAGAGTCCGATAATATCAAACTTGGAAGTATCATTCCATTCACAAAAATCTTGACTAGTTTCTATAGCTCTGTACCTCGGTAAATCAAAATTAAAGTCCTTACCCTCTTCTCCCAGGATCATTTTAAATACCACTTGTGATTTCTCCATATCTCCAACTCCCACACCTCCCTCAACTGTTAATGGAAGAGATTGTCTCAGGTAGCTCCTTTCATGTATTATTGATAATAATTAAAATGTATTCTGTTAGCAAAGAATGAAATCATTGAGACCATTATAAAAACAGGAGCCCTTAGGTTACCATTTGAAATGTCAGAACCCAGTACAGCAAGTCCCAAAATACAGAGACTGAATGGCCAAAAGATTGGACTTATACTAAGTCCAAGATGCCATTTTTTGGAATATTCCCTTTTCTCCAATGTATGGCAATCTTGGAGTAGGTATATATAAATTCAGGGGTGTTGTGGACTTGCCATCCCCCCACATGAGGATGCAGGAGGGCTTGCCACTGCCATAAAAGGAAGTTTAAAGGAGAAAAGCAATTTTTGAGATTCATTGTTCTCCTGTATTTTCGAGATGATGTAGAGGAAATGCCAGACAGAGTTAGTAAGTTGCACACTGTGGACAAGGACAGGATGACATCAGAGCAGAAAGCCCCAACGGTAAAAAAGATCAAGAAGAACATGTTACCGGTGTTTTGGTTTCATGTGCAGGAAAGCTAAAGATGATCTGGCAAAAAGACTTAGAAAAAACAAGAAGATAAAAGAAGATGAGGATATCCTGCCAAGAGCTGGATGGAGTGTGTGAGAGAAGACCTGCAGTAGTCTTTCATGGCTGTAAAAGAAGGTATAATATTGGTTCTGAATCCAGTGATGTGGTGACATTCGAAATTACACTCTTACCCCATGCAGGAAATAGAAAAGGTAATTGGTGATGATGATGATTGATGCTGATCGATGATGAAATAGCTGTACCGTTACAGGACTTACCAATACTATATCATGCAACCTTTATTTCTAAAGGTAAATGTTCTGCTTAAATAATCATTTTAAATAAAGCTGGAGTGTTGCTGTTCACAATAAAAACTCACAAATTAAAAAAAATCATAAAAAATGTTTCTTTGTCTGAGAAGGAAAATAAAATCTTTAATAGTTAATTTCATTAAAATACATGAGTCAGCTTTTGTTATGGAGATGAACAAGTAATGTAGCTTTTGTCCTGAAAACGGACTACTGATTCTTCTCCTGATAAATGTTATTTATTTATTTATTTATTTATATATACAGTTATGTGTTACTATTTATTCTGTTGATTTCTAGTTTGTGGGCTGCTTATACTAGTTTGCTACATTTTTTCAGATGATTTTAATGCTTGTTTCCTTCTTTCAATGTACTAGTTTTAGTTAATGGCTAAGCTGGCACAGTGCAGGCAATCGTGGTTGTTTTTAGAAAGTTTTCAGTATTAATCAAATTTTTTTTTTTTTTTTTTTTTTTTTTTGCATTTAAGTTTTTTATTGGCCAACAGTGTAATACATGTGAAACTAAAACAGACAAAAACACTGGTTCCACACGGCAGATTGAATCTCATGAAAATAATTTATTCCAAAAATAAAGTAAGCGCTTTCACGGATATCATCCGCTTCATCAGACCAATGTTTTATTTGTTTTCGTTTCACTTGTTTTACCATTTGGTTCCCTCACCAATTTCAGATTTTTCATTTTTTAGTGTAATACATGTGACTGTTATGTAACTCTCAACACCAGTCTGAAGGAGTCCAGTATCAGGACAAAAACAAAGTTATACATTAAAGATCTGCTATCCACATTCAAAAGAGACTTTTTTCTGAATCAGCATCACATCTAACACCAAATTAAAAATAAATTGTGTAGCATACTTTTCTACTGTACATATATTACACTGACACTATCTGTACTGACTTTGAAAAATTGTCTTTGGGAAAGTGGGTTTAGTCTGGAATACTGTACGTAGTGGGTATAGTATAGTCAGGAATGCTCTGTGTATTGGCTATACTCAAGAATACTCTGTGTAATGGGTATAATCAGGAATACTCTGTGTAGTCAATGAGTAAACATTTTTTGAATCTCTCCCAGAAACATTGTAATTTAGAAGCTAGAAGATATTTGAAATAATTCTTTCTTTCTGATGCTAGCAAACTGGATTATATACAATTTGTTTAGCAACAGAATTGTTTATATAAAAATTCACATTTTCTAACTCTAATGGTAACAGCAGAAAACACTATGTTAATTCAGAGAGACAAAAGCCTTTACAGAAATGTGTGTGTTTTTAATATGAGGTTATAAATTCAAAAGGAAATTTGAGAGGTAAAGCTGACATCATAAAGCAAACTACACTTATTTTTTCCAGGAATACTTGGCTCTGTAGAATGACCAGAGTGCTCATGGCTCACCCAGGAATGCTTGGCCCTTGGCCCTTGGCCCTGTAGAATGAATAGAGTGCTCACACCTCACCCAGGAATGTTTGGGTCTTGGCTGGTAGAATGAGTGGGCTGATTGGCTGCAGGTAGTGAAGTCACTGGTTTGTGTCCTACAGGGATGTAAAAAAAAATTATTGAGTTCACAAAATGAACGCTAACCAGTATACTTCTCACCCTTGTAGCAGACTGTAGGCTATTACTCTAGGGGATAGTAAATGCCTATGACAATCCACTGTGTCCAGGGCTCAAAATGTACATGCACAGTGTTCAAAATCCTTTTCATTCCAGTGCCATAGTCAGCACATGCATCCCATTTTACTTTGTTCTATGGACTAGCTCTTCATAATTAACCTGCAAGATCCTTGTTTTGACTGACTTGTACAGTGCACCCTCCTCCCCACTACTAATTACCCCATTCAACCCCTCTCTTCCCCAATACTAGTTAGTCCACTCTACCCTCCTCCTCCCCCACTGCTAATTACTCTACTCTGCCCTACCTTCCCCATCTGCTTTGACACTACTACCAAAACATATCTGCCCTGCATCCTCCTTTAGTTGCTGAACTGCCCCATCATTACCAGATCACACATAATCCTCTCCCCCACCCATTACTGTCTGATTCTTTTGCACTACTAATTACTCCATGCTACCCCCTCCTCCCCACTACAAGTTACTCCACTCTACCCCCTTCTCCCCACTACCAATTATTCCAGTCTGCCCTATCCTCCACCGCTACTAATTACTCCACTCTACCCTCTCCTCCATCACTAATTACTCCACTCTACCCTCTCCTCCATCACTAATTACTCCACTCTACCCTCTCCTCCATCACTAATTACTCCACTCTACCCTCTCCCCCATCACTAATTACTCCACTCTACCCTCTCCTCCCCACTACCATTTACTATTAAGAAATTGTCACAGCTCATACTGCAACAGGTAGGTACTGCGTAGCCGTTCATGTATAGCTGCGTGTGGATGTGTGTGCATACGTGTCTTTAGGGGTATGAATGTGGCAGTATGGATATGTGTGTGTATGTCTGGGTGATCACTCTGCAGGGGATGAGTATAGCAAAAGTGTGTGTGTGTGTGTGTGTGTGTGTGTGTGTGTGTGTATGTCTGGGTGATCAATCTGCAGGAGATGAGTATAGCAAAAGTGTGTGTGTGTGTGTGTGTGTGTGTGTGTGTGTGTGTGTGTGTGTGTGTGTGTGTGTGTGTATGTCTGTGTGATCACTCTGCAGGAGATGAGTATAGCAAAAGTGTGGGTGTATGTATGTCTGGGTGATCACTCTGCAGGAGATGAGTATAGCAAAAGTGTGTGTGTATATTTGGGTGATCACTCTGCAGGAGATGAGTATAGCAAAAGTGTGTGTGTGCGTGTGTGTGTGTTTGCTCTTGTTGGGACATGCCCATACAACTGCAAAACTTGAGTGTGTGTAGGGTTAACATTATCAGAGTCATGTCTGACTGCACAGTGTTTGATTCAGGGACATGGTAATTCGGTATTAATGAGGTCTTTGGGCAGCTTTACCTTGTCTCTGAATCATAGATTATTGCAGTCACACTAACTGGCAGTCTTGAGTTAGCCAATTAACATGGTGGTGATAATCTCTCTATATCCTAGGGTCAGGGCATTCCATACCTTGATAACAGGAAAATGTTTAAATATAAGGTATTTCCATTATTTTCCAGCCTCATAATATGGTCAAATTCTAATGGCAAACTATCTCACCACCACTTAGATTTTGGTGTAAGGTTTTCACCAAAACATGATTCACTGAACTGTCAGACAGATATGTCCATCATCTTAAATTCATCATGTTACTGCCTGAATAATATGCCAAAATAAGGAAAAATCAAATTCCCCAGAGCAAACAGTCTGGTGAGATCCAAAAAAATATTTATAGGAGTTACCAGAGTTGAAGAGAATAAGTAAAATATAAATAAAAGTAGTGATACAACTTGGTAAAATAATGTGCTAACAAATACAGTGCATACAGAAGTAGTGATACAACTGGGCAGGGGTGGCTTGTGCTATTGGACTGCAGGACGGCAGCCTCACCCGCTGAAAATGAAAAAAGAAAATAAAAAACTCCTGGAACGGACTCCACCCATGTGTGCGAGTATTCCTGGAACTACATGCATACATGCAGAATCTGGACTGATTTAAGAGCAGTTCGGATAAGGTAGAAGACTACAGAAATGCCCAGAAGTCTGGAAGGGGACCGGACTGCAATGTCTGCAAGCTGAATATCCAGCCTGCTCTCGCAGGAATGCTACTTTATCACTGAGGGGATTACGAAGCAGGGAGACTTATTTCGTCAATGGAGATAGAGGTGTGTGTGTGTCAAATATACCTGGTTGCTAGAGAGACTCAGGCAACAGTAATGGTTAGTTAGAGAATAACTCAGGCTCAAACCCTGTATCTTGAGTGCAAGTAGCAAGAGCCTGAATTCCCTACCCACTATCACTGTGAAAACTGCTCAAATATTTGCCTTATATTTTCTGGATTTAATTCACTAAATAATGACAGGCATTTGAATTTCAGACTTCATATTCTTCAGAAAGTATATGGTAATACAAAACCTTTTATTCTAGCAATTGTCTAAGTTTATAAGATCAATATTTGAACGTTGTCCCTATTTTTGGGGCTGTATTCCTCCATTATTGGCTTTGTCCAGGTTTTGTGCTAAGAGGTTGAGAGCTATGGTAAGAACTGAATTCACTGAATATGTTTGGGGGCTGTATTCCCCCATTATTGGCTTTGTCCAGGTGTTTTGTGCTAAGAGGTTGAGAGCTATGGCAAGAACTGAATTCAGTAAATGATAGCCATTTAAGTTTCAGTCTAACCATTTTTCAAGAAACAGTTGATTTGGCATAGTGGTATGTTGCTCTGACTGTAGTGCACAGGGTGCTAGGTCCAAGCTTGGCAGTGAAATGCATGGTGGTAACACAGCATTTTATTCTAGCAATTTCCAAGTTTATACAAGCAGTGTTTAAAATGTGTCCCTGGTTTTTGGGCTTTGGCTTTTTCCAGATTTCTTGTGCTGCAAAGTTGATTGATACAGCTGAGTATCGAGTGGATTTTACAAGGAGCTGAGAGCTTAAGGGGAAGAGAAGTTTAGTGATGCTTATGCTGAGTCTGCTTGCATTATTAATAGCACAACAGGTAGTGTACTTGCTTTTGATGCAGAAGGCTGTGGATTCTACTCCCACAGTATGCAGATATATTGCTGATACTGTACTGTGTTGTACTTTTAAAGGGGGTGAATGCTGTAGTCCTGAAAATGTCCTTTTTTTGGTGGAGATACCTAGTAACTATGAACCTGTTATCAGTTTGCCATCCGCTCCCTATTGCAATATTACTAGCTTATCATTTTTAATGTAACATAGGCAATTTATTCCTCAAGGGCAACAGGCACTTTATTTGTAAATGAAACAATGAAATATAAAGTTGTTTGCTAGCTGCTACCTATTCATTAGTTACAGATCTCTTTAATGTGGAATTGTTTAGATGACTTTTACTTCTGCAGAGATTGTGCATATTTATCCAATGCACACTGCAGAGGAGTTAAGGTTTCACAAGTGGTAAGGCAGGTGGCCGATTCATACTGTGAAGGACTTCAAAGTTTAATGAGTGGTAAGACAAGCAGTTGATATCTCTGTGAATAGAAAAGCTTCCCTCTTACCAGCAGTCTCAGTCTCGTACAAGGTGCAATGTTTGTTGAGGTCATATCTATCAGTCCACAGACCAGCATGCTGCTAGCAATGCTCCATTCTGTAGCTTGATGCCGCAAGAAGTGGGCCTCATAGTCTAACCATGACTCATGTTTCCTGCTAGAAATAGGGCAGACAGAGTTTGGGGCTCAATGAGACTCAGCTCCACCACCAAGTCAAAGGTCTTCACATCAAAAAGAAAGAACAAGTGCAAGGTGAGCCGACATTTATCTGTTACAAAGGTAATGCCTGAGCACACCCACAACCACTTATAATTCAACAACCTCTTCAGACAGAGTCGCTGATTTGTTGTCATCCCCAATACTGAAATCATGAAGCATGACAAGTGCTAATGACCCAAAGAAAATCGTGAAACATGACAAATGTTAGTGACCCAAAGAAAATCGTGAAACATGA